>NW_027362763.1:658185768-658553268 GCF_046119375.1 Phyllobates terribilis
GTGGTGAGGTATGATGATGTATGAATTCCGTATACTGCCTGTTACAAGACATGGGGCGAGGTATGATGATGTATGAATCCCAAATACCGCCCGTTACAAGACATGGGGCGAGGTGTGATAATGTATGAATCCCACATACCGCCTGTTACAAGACATGGGGCAAGGTGTGATAACGTATGAATCCCGTATACCGCCCGTTACAAGACATGGGGCGAGGTATGATGTATGAATCCCGTATACCGCCCGTTACAAGACATGGGGTGAGGTATGATGATGTATGAATCCCGTATACCACCCGTTACAAGACATGGGGCGAAGTATAATGTATGAATTCCGTATACCGCCCGTTACAAGACATGGGGCGAGGTGTGATGATGTATGAATCCCGTATACCACCCGTTACAAGACATGGGGCGAGGTGTGATGATGTATGAATCCCATATGCCGCCCATTACAAGACATGTGGTGAGGTATGATGATGTATGAATCCTGTATACCGCCCGTTACAAGACATGGGGCGAGGTGTGATGATGTATGAATCCCGTATACCGCCCGTTACAAGACACGGGGCGAGGTATGACGATGTATGAATCCCGTATGCCGCCCGTTACAAGACATGTGCTGAGGTGTGATGATGTATGAATCCCGTATACCGCCCATTACAAGACATGGGGCGAGGTATGATGTATGAATCCCGTATGCCGCCCGTTACAAGACATGGGGTGAGGTATGATGATGTATGAATCCCGTATACCGCCCATTACAAGACATGGGGCGAGGTATGTATGAATCCCGTATGCCGCCCGTTACAAGACATGGGGTGAGGTATGATGATGTATGAATCCCGTATACCGCCCATTACAAGACATGGGGCGAGGTATGATGTATGAATCCCGTATGCCGCCCGTTACAAGACATGGGGTGAGGTATGATGATGTATGAATCCCGTATACCGCCCGTTACAAGACATGGGGTGAGGTGTGATGATGTATGAATCCCAAGTACCGCCCGTTACAAGACATGGGGCGAGGTATGATGTATGAATCCCGTATGCCGCCCGTTACAAGACATGAGGTGAGGTATGATGATGTATGAATCCCGTATACCGCCCGTTACAAGACATGGGGCGAGGTATGATGATGTATGAATCCCGTATACCGCCCGTTACAAGACATGGGGTGAGGTGTGATGATGTATGAATCCCAAGTACCGCCCGTTACAAGACATGGGGCGAGGTATGATGTATGAATCCCGTATGCCGCCCGTTACAAGACATGAGGTGAGGTATGATGATGTATGAATCCCGTATACCGCCCGTTACAAGACATGGGGCGAGGTATGATGATGTATGAATCCCGTATACCACCCGGTACAAGACATGGGGTGATGTATGAATCCAGTATACCGCCCATTACAAGACATGGGGCGAAGTATGATGATGCATGAATCCCGTATACTGCCCGTTACAAGAGATGGGGCGAGGTATAATGATGTATGAATCCCATATACCGCACGGTACAAGACATGGGGGGAGGTATGAATCCCGTATACCGCCCGTTACAAGACATGGGGCGAGGCATGAAGATGTATGAATCCCAAATACCGCCCGTTACAAGACATGGGGCGAGGTATGATGATGTATGAATCCCGTATACAGTCCTGTACAAGACATGGGGTGATGTATGAATCCAGTATACCGCCCGTTACAAGACATGGGGCGAGGTATGATGATGTATGAATCCCAAGTACCGCCCGTTACAAGACACGGGGCGAGGTATGATGTTGTATGAATCCCGTATACCACCCGGTACAAGACATGGGGTGATGTATGAATCCAGTATACCGCCCATTACAAGACATGGGGCGAAGTATGATGATGCATGAGTCCCGTATACTGCCCGTTACAAGACATGGGGCGAGGTATGATGATGTATGAATCCCATATACCGCCTGTTACAAGACATGGGGCGAGGTATGATGATGTATGAATCCCGTATACCGCCCGATACAGGACATGGGGCGAGGTATGATGATGTATGAATCCCAAATACCGCCCGTTACAAGACATGGGGTGAGGTATGATGATGTATGAATCCCAAATACCGCCCGTTACAAGACATGGGGTGAGAAATGATGATGTATGAATCCCATATACCGCCCGTTACAAGACATGGGGCGAGGTATGAATCCCGTATACCGCCCGTTACAAGACATGTGGTGAGGTGTGATGATGTATGAATCCCGTATACTGCCCGTTACAAGACATGTGGTGAGGTATGAATCCCGTATACCGCCCGTTACAAGACATGTGGTGAGGTGTGATGATGCATGAGTCCCGTATACTGCCCATTACAAGACATGGGGCGAGGTATGATGATGTATGAATCCCATATACTGCCTGTTACAAGACATGGGGCGAGGTATGATGATGTATGAATCCCGTATACCGCCCGATACAGGACATGGGGCGAGGTATGATGATGTATGAATCCCAAATACCGCCCGTTACAAGACATGGGATGAGGTATGATGATGTATGAATCCCAAATACCGCCCGTTACAAGACATGGGATGAGGTATGATGTATGAATCCCATATACCGCCCGTTACAAGACATGGGGCGAGGTATGAATCCCGTATACTGCCCGTTACAAGACATGTGGTGAGGTATGAATCCCGTATACCGCCCGTTACAAGACATGTGGTGAGGTATGATGATGTATGAATCCCGTATACTGCCTGTTATAAGACATGGGGCGAGGTGTGATGACGTATGAATCCCGTATACCGCCCGTTACAAGACATGGGGCGAGGTATGATGATGTATGAATCCCGTATACTGCCAGTTACAAGACATGGGGTGATGTATGAATCCCATATACCGCCCGTTACAAGATATGGGGCGAGGTATGATGATGTATGAATCCCGTATACCGCCCGTTACTAGACATGGAGTGAGGTGTGATGATGTATGAATCCCGTATACAGCCCATTACAAGACATGGGGCGAGGTATGATGATGTATGAATCCCGTATACCGCCCGTTACAAGACATGGGGTGAGGTGTGATGATGTATGAATCCCGTATACTGCCCGTTACAAGACATGGGGAGAGGTGTGATGATGTATGAATCCCGTATACCGCCCGTTACAAGACATGGGGCGAGGTGTGATGATGTATGAATGCCGTATACCGCCCGTTACAAGACATGGGGCGAGGTATGATGATGTATGAATCCCGTATACCGCCCGTTACTAGACATGGGGTGAGGTGTGATGATGTATGAATCCCGTATACAGCCCATTACAAGACATGGGGCGAGGTATGATGATGTATGAATCCCGTATACCGCCCGTTACTAGACATGGGGTGAGGTGTGATGATGTATGAATCCCGTATACAGCCCATTACAAGACATGGGGCGAGGTATGATGATGTATGAATCCCGTATACAGCCCATTACAAGACATGGGGCGAGGTATGATGATGTATGAATCCCGTATACTGCCCGTTACAAGACATGGGGTGAGGTATGATGTATGAATCCCGTATACCGCCCGTTACAAGACATGGGGCGAGGTGTGATGATGTATGAATCCCGTATACCGCCCGTTACAAGACATGGGGTGAGGTATGATGATGTATGAATCCCGTATACCGCCCGTTACTAGACATGGGGTGAGGTGTGATGATGTATGAATCCCGTATACCGCCCGTTACTAGACATGGGGTGAGGTGTGATGATGTATGAATCCCGTATACCGCCCGTTACTAGACATGGGGCGAGGTGTGATGATGTATGAATCCCGTATACCGCCCGTTACTAGACATGGGGCGAGGTGTGATGATGTATGAATCCCGTATACCGCCCGTTACTAGACATGGGGTGAGGTGTGATGATGTATGAATCCCGTATACCGTCTGTTACAAGACATGGGGTGAGGTGTGATGATGTATGAATCCCGTATACCGCCCGTTACAAGACATGGGGTGAGGTATGATGATGTATGAATCCCGTATACCGCCCGTTACTAGACATGGGGTGAGGTGTGATGATGTATGAATCCCGTATACCGCCCGTTACTAGACATGGGGTGAGGTGTGATGATGTATGAATCCCGTACACTCCCCGTTACAAGACATGGGGCGAGGTGTGATGATGTATGAATCCCGTATACCGCCCGATACAGGACATGGGGCGAGGTATGATGATGTATGAATCCCGTATACCGCCCGATACAGAACATGGGGCGAGGTATGATGATGTATGAATCCCAAATACCGCCCGTTACAAGACATGGGGTGAGGTATGATGATGTATGAATCCCGTATACCGCCCGTTAGAAGACATGGGGCGAGGTATGATGTATGAATCCCGTATACCGCCCGTTACAAGACATGGAGCAAGGTATGATGTACGAATCCCGTATACCGCCCGCTACAAGACGTGGGGTGAGGTATGATGATGTATGAATCCCGTATACCGCCCAAGACATGGGGCGAGGTGTGATGATGTATGAATCCCGTATACCGCCCGTTACTAGACATGGGGCGAGGTGTGATGATGTATGAATCCCGTATACTTCTAGTAGCAGGCGCAGGACTCTGCGGGGATGTCGTTCTGGGCTCGGCTCACTCCTGGCTTATAATTGATGTCTGGGCTGATGAGCGGTGACCGGGGCGGCTCGTTGTCAGGACAATTGATTGCAGCAGGGAAGTGAATGGCGGCTCTCACTCATCATCCCGCTGTAGCAATCACACAGGGCACAGACGGTGCTGGACCCTCAGCTGTCAATCACACACCCGACACCCCCTGTGCAGCCGCCCGCAGCAGTGACGGCCAAGATGAAGTGTCTTCTTCTCGGGGGTATCTGGGGTCAGTGAGCTGGTCCACACCTCACAGTATGAGGCTGGACCTGCGGTCAATGTGGGGCACCTGCCATTAGGTTGGGTAGATGGAGGTGTGAAGTGCCCCCCCGAGAGAGGACCAGGTTGGGGGCACTTGCACTTCATTCCCAGCGATCTACTTAAGAAATGTGGCTGTGAGCTCTGGGGGAAGCATGGAAGGAGACCCCAGAGGACAGAGGGTCTCGCCCTGATCTTTGTGAGGCCGCTCGCCCCCGACTTCCAGGACCGCGACTGTGGAAAGGGCTGGGGGCGCCGAAACTTTAAAGAGGTGATGGGAGGGATCGCTTCCTTAGGATTTATATAAATCAAAGTGCTGGGGGTCTCCACTGTGAATAATCTGCAGCTACTCACCACCTGGGGCAATGTTCATCCTGAGCATTCTGGTACACGAATAGAAGGACAGAGCTATAATCACACTGTACAAGTGCAGAAAAAGGAGAGAAGAGGCTAAGGAAATGGAGAGATCGAGGGAGGAAGAGAAAAGAAAGGGAAAGACATGAGAGGAAGAAGCAGAGGAATGGGGGAACGAGGAAGAGCAAAAAAGTGGAAAGAAGCAGTGAGAAGAACGAGGAAGGACAAAGGCAGAAGCAAAGGAATGAAAGTATGAAGAGGAGGAGAGGAAAGAAAGGGGAAAACAAGCGAGGAAGAAGCAGAGGAATGGGGGAACGAGGCAGAGGAAAAAAATGGGAAAAAATCAAGTGAGGAAGAAGACAAAGGAAGCAGAGAGCAGAACGAGGAAGGATGAAGGCAGAAGCGAACGAACAAAGAGGAATAAGGAACAAGGAAAAAGAGGAGAGATCAATTGAGGAAGGGGAAAGAAATGAAAGACGTGAAGAATAAACAGAAGTATGAAAACGAGGAAAGATTAAGTGAGGAAGACGAGCAAAGCTAGAAGTGGAGAACCGAAAGGAGGAACGAGGAAGAAAGGAAAGAGATGCGAGGAAGAAGTGGAGAAAAGAAAGGGGAAAGGAGCAAGAGGGAAGAAAGGGAAAGACATGCGAGGAAGAAGTGGAGAAAAGAAAGGGGAAAGGAGGAGAGGGAAGAAAGGGAAAGACATGCGAGGAAGAAGTGGAGAAAAGAAAGGGGAAAGGAGAAGAGGGAAGAAAGGGAAAGACATGCGAGGAAGAAGCGGAGAAAAGAAAGGGGAAGAAAGGGAAAGAAATGCGAGGAAGAAGCAGAGAAAAGAAAGGGGAGAGGAGGAACGAGGAAGAAAGGGAAAGAGATGTGAGGAAGAAGTGGAGAAAAGAAAGGGAAAGAAAGGGAAAGAAATGCGAGGAAGAAGCAGAGAAAAGAAAGGGGAAAGGGAAAGACATGCGAGGAACAAGCAGAGAAAAGGGGAAAGGAGGAACGAGGAAGAAAGGGAAAGATGTGAGGAGGAAGCGGAGAAAAGAAAGGGGAAAGGGAAAGAGATGTGAGGAAGAAGCCGAGAAAAGAAAGGGGAAAGGAGGAACGAGGAAGAAAGGGAATGTGATACAAGGAAGAAGCGGAGAAAAGAAAGGGGAAAGGAGGAAGAGGGAAGAAAGGGAAAGACATGCGAGGAACAAGCGGAGAAAAGAAAGAGGGGAAAGGAGGAAGAGGGAAAAATCAAGTGAGGATGACAGAAGAAGCGGGAAGGATGTAACAGGTATTAGTAATGGCTGCCATTAGTGCTCCTCTCCCGCTGCTGAGAACATTGACTCCCCGTGGATGGACGGCTCCGGGGCCGAGGTTAGGGAAGCCGCCCCTACTGCTGTCCCTCGCCCCATCTCCACGAGGACCAGGAGACGAGATGTATAAAGTCTTCTTTATAATGTAACATCAGGTTCACAATATAACTTACATCATTTACAACCGCAATATAACACAAAGGAAAACATCTGCTATACAAGGCCAATTATATACAAAGAGGACCCAAAGTGGGCACCTAACTGACGCCCAGGGCCCCTGTGGGCGAACCATTTGCAGCAGAACAGCTGCTTGTACTTATACTCTGCTCATCCTGAGCCTCCTGCTTCATGGATGGATTGCCAGGCTCATCCCCACATATATTTGCACTGTACCATTCTCCTTTTTGAGAGGTTTTTTCATTGTGAGGTTCATAACCCCAGTGATACCCTTCTTCTGTGCAGTGCTGCACGCCTCTATTCTGGAGGAACATGGAGCACTGCTCATCCTGATCTCCCGGGTTCATGAAGAGTATTCCAGGCCTGCCCTGTTTTGCTGCAGATCTGCTCATCCTGAGCCTCCTGGTTCATAAACAGCATGACCCTGCTCATACATTGCCCCAATCAATAGACATCCCATAGGATTAGAGACAGGTGGTGACACTCAGGAGTCTGGGAAAGCGGGATGATCACCTATGTAAGGGTCACCCGGCTGTCCCACATACAGACATCGGTAAAAGGGCTGAATCTGTAACCGTTTACCATATGACTACATCTGTTAGTGGGTTTCTTTACGTTGTAGTATACCGGACCACTAAGAAGACGCGGTCGTACGCCGGTCCGGCTCTGCTGTGCAGCAATTTAAGGTTTAGTGCAATAAACAGCCCTCGTCGTTCCGTCCATCGACCTCCAATCTGTGTCCAAGGTCGGCCTGCGCCTCTGCAGTGTGTATCCAGGATGGCGGTCACGATGGTAGCGCGCGCGAACACACACGCATCGGCAGGCAGCGCGCGAACACACACATGCACCGGCAGGCAGCAGCGCACACACACGCCGGCAGGCAGCAGCGCACACACACGCCGGCAGGCAGCAGAACACACACACGCCGGCAGGCAGCAGCGCACACACACACGCCGGCAGGCAGCAGCGCACACACACACGCCGGCAGGCAGCAGCGCACACACACACGCCGGCAGGCAGCAGCGCACACACACACGCCGGCAGGCAGCAGCGCACACACACACGCCGGCAGGCAGCAGCGCACACACACACGCCGGCAGGCAGCAGCGCACACACACGCCGGCAGGCAGCAGCGCACACACACGCCGGCAGGCAGCAGCGCACACACACGCCGGCAGAGCGCCAGTCGCGGCCCTGCACCTTCCCGTCTCCAGCAGGTTTAGCTCCTTTCCGCCGCTTGCATTAAGTGCAGGCTTCTGCTCCGGCCCGTTAGCCGCTATTTTTATCTCTGTCCTCGCGGTGGGTGGTTTGTGTTCGGAGGCTTCTGTACACGGCGGTGCATGCGACGCACGTCAGGCTGGTAAAACAATCTGTGCAATAACTGGCGAGCGAGAGGAGTCGCTGCGGAGAGTCTGACGACTTATGTGACACCGGGGGGAAAAAAAAAATAAATAAAAAATCAATAAAGAGGAAAATCCAACTTCACGAGGCCAGAAGCTAATACAGATCTCAATTAGCGGCGGTCCGCGGTGGCGGCAGCACTGAAATCTGGTCAATTAGGGGCTGACGTTCCTATGGACACAGTGCGATGGGGGAACGCGCGCTAATAAGGGGCTTGATGAAGATTGAACAGCAATTTTCTCTCCCGGGAGCCAAACAGATTCATCGGAGGTCGGCGGTGTCCTCGAGAATACAGAGGAGGGTGAGAACGAGGTTACAAACGTGACACCGCCATAAGTCCGGCCACCGTGGGCTCAGGGGGGCTTGGCTGCGACCGATGCCGCCATATATCCGGCCACCGTGGGCTCAGGGGGCTTGGCTGCGACCGCTCAGACCGGCCCCCGAGAGCAGCGAGTTGGCGCTGGATGCCCGCAGCATTATCGAGACCGTCTGATCACTCGATGAGCCCTCCTCGCTACTCTCCTCCTTGTGGCTGATGGTCGGCGCCGGACACTCGAAATGTACGCAGTGGAAAACCTGGAAACAGAAGCAAAAGAAAGGGGTTAAAGGGGCCGGAAGGAGTCTGATCCCGTTAAAGACAAGAGCCAACCAACAAAACTACCATTAGAAAGACCCCAGAGACTGGGGGAGGAGTGATAGATCGCGGACCCCTGCCTCCGCAACGCAAATTATGGCCGTTCTGACCGCGCCACTGCGTGATCGCACCCACCGTTATTTTCATCTTCGCCATCCGCTGCGTCACCCGTCGGAAATAACAGTCTTGTGTGAACGAGACCATGCAACATTCCTAAACTCCAGGACTGCTCCTTACACAGGCATGTCAAGGATTAACGGGTTTTATCCCATCCCCCCTTTTGATACGAGCAAGGCTGCTATAATGAAAAGCGAACGTCAGGGGCAGACGGACACGGTCCCACCACCCCCAAAGACAGCATAAGCCATGAAATGCTACAAGTAGGAGACGATGTGACGGATCCTGCAGTGGACGCTCGGCCGCGGATCGCACGGGTAATAACGGTCTGAAAATGTGTTTTGTCTGCGGCTTTAATAAAAGCAGAACCGTAAGGAAAACCAGGAAAATGAAACATTAATGAGCGTCTGATACATTCACGTTACCGTGCCTTTAAATACGGCACCGCCGTCTGGAGCGCGGACTGGTAATTACTCGGCGTCGCACATCTGGATATTATCATACAGATTGCAGTCATTATGGCGACCAATCTCCCGACCGCTCAGAGAATAATCACACGGCTGGTGGTGAAAGAGACCCGTCGTTCCTCCGGTATCAGGAACGTGAGACACCTGTAACCAGTGGTGACCGCCGGGTACGTGCCCCTATCATCAGTGCTGCATCACAGGAACGTGAGACACCTGTAACCAGTGGTGACCGCCAGGGTACGTGCCCCTATTATCAGTGCTGCATCACAGGAACGTAAGGCACCTGTAACCAGTGGTGACCGCCAGGGTACGTGCCCCTATCATCAGTGCTGCATCACAGGAACGTGAGACACCTGTAACCAGTGGTGACCGCAGCGCGGGTGACCGTACACAGATGACACGCAGCACGGCTGCCACAGATAAGACCACGGCGCGTCCTGCACACCACCGGCAGTCTGAGGAGCATTTGTGCCTTTCTCCTGTTCTACTCCAGTCACATCTAGAGCTGCAGAACAATTCCAGTGTACACCTGCTGGTGCAGCGTCTGTGCTCTGCATACTGGGAGTTGTAGTGTTCAGGCCTGCGACCATATACACGAGTCACACACAGTATCTACAACTCCCCTAATGCAATGCAACAAGAATACAGGAGCTTAGATATTGCAATGCAAAAAGCATTGTGCACGCAGCTCTGGATGTGACTGGAGCACCAGAAAAGCTATGAGTGCAACTCTGGAGGTGGCTGGAGCACCAAACAAGCTATGAGTGCAGCTCTGGATGTGACTAGAGCAGCAGAAAAGCTATGAGTGCAGCTCTGGATGTGACTAGAGCAGCGGAAAAGCTATGAGTGCAGCTCTGGATGTGACTAGAGCAGCAGACAAGCTATGAGTGTAGCTCTGGATGTGACTAGAGCAGCAGACAAGCTATGAGTGCAGCTCTGGATGTGACTAGAGCAGGAGAAAAGCTATGAGTGCAGCTCTGGATGTGACTAGAGCAGCGGAAAAGCTATGAGTGCAACTCTGGATGTGACTGGAGCACCAGACAAGCTATGAGTGTAGCTCTGGATGTGACTAGAGCAGCAGACAAGCTATGAGTGCAGCTCTGGATGTGCCTAGAGCAGCAGAAAAGCTATGAGTGCAGCTCTGGATGTGACTAGAGCAGCAGACAAGCTATGAGTGCAGCTCTGGAGGTGGCAGGAGCGACAGACAAGCTATGAGAGCAGCTCTGGAGGTGGCTGGAGCAGCAGACAAGCTATGAGTGCAGCTCTGGATGTGACTAGAGCAGGAGAAAAGCTATGAGTGCAGCTCTGGATGTGACTAGAGCAGCGGAAAAGCTATGAGTGCAACTCTGGATGTGACTGGAGCACCAGACAAGCTATGAGTGTAGCTCTGGATGTGACTAGAGCAGCAGACAAGCTATGAGTGCAGCTCTGGATGTGCCTAGAGCAGCAGAAAAGCTATGAGTGCAGCTCTGGATGTGACTAGAGCAGCAGACAAGCTATGAGTGCAGCTCTGGAGGTGGCAGGAGCGATAGACAAGCTATGAGAGCAGCTCTGGAGGTGGCTGGAGCACCAGCCATGATATGAGTGCAGCTCTGGAGGTGGCAGGAGCACCAGACAAGATATGAGTGCAGCTCTGGAGGTGGCTGGAGCACCAGACAAGATATGAGTGCAGCTCTGGAGGTGGCTGGAGCACCAGACAAGATATGAGTGCAGCTCTGGAGGTGGCTGGAGCACCAGATAAGATATGAGTGCAGCTCTGGAGGTGACTGTAGAAGCAGATGAGCTATGAGTACAGCTCTGAGTCTAACTATATACAATAGCTCTTATTCTCCCCATGAGGGGCTACGATGGGGTCTGAAGGTCTCACCTCGTTTGCAGTGTTGTGGGTCCCTACGATCCTGATGAAACATGTCGGCTGTCTGTCAAATGTGATGTTCTGCCACGACCTGAAAGACAAAGCAGCAAATTAGGAGATAATGCTGCTCTACAGTTTATACAGTGCGGCTACATCCAATGTGGAGATCATACATTATTTCACAAGAATTTAAGTTATCTCCTTCGGAGCAGCGCTCACAATTCTGCTTCCTCTGTCAATGCTGACCTCTGCTGGATGGGTGCTTGACGGCACAACAGCATCAGTATGAAGAATAACTTCCACCCACAGTGCAATTAATCACAGGCCAAACCAGATAAGTGATCGCAGATCATTAAAGATTTCTGCAGCGTTAGATGTAACTGGAGGATGAGACAAATCATCCAGCTTTATACACAAACTTAAACTATGGGACTGTACAACAAACCCTGAAAGGCAAAGAAAGTAAGAAAGTTCCCATCCACTGACAGCAAGCACAGATCTGCAATAACTTCAGCAACAAGTGAAAGTGGTGGATGAGGCGAAAGTTATTACAGAAAGAATATTGGGATCCACAAAACCCCGAGATCGACACCAATAAGAAACTCACAGGACAAGTGAGATCACCGCAGTCTCCTCAGTCCTCCCCCGACAATGTAATACCGCCAGACTGTGACCGGCAAAGAATACGGAGGAGTGAGGAGCATCTGATGGCACAAATAACTGAGGAAGAGTCTCCTCACTAATAGTCGTCACAATGTATCAAAAGGAAGAAGAGAAACAAACGAGACAGAAATGTCACAGATGAACAGTGTCACCATCCTGTACCCCAAGTGTCAGTATTATAGTAGTTACTAGATGGTGGCCCGATTCTAACGCATCGGGTATTCTAGAATAGGTATGCGGCCGACCGGGCGCAATCAGCAGAGCGGCGTTTAAATTTTGCGCCAAAATCGCTGATTGGTCGAGGCCGGCAACCGCGACCAATTAGCAAAGCCGTGTTTAAATTTGGCGCCTAAATCGCAGATTGGTCACGGCCGGCGGTCGCGACTAATCAGCAGAGCGGGGTTTAAATTTGGCGTCAATAATGCTGATTGGTCACGTTCGCTGGCCGCGACCAATCAACAGAGCGGTGTTTAAATTTGGCGCCAATTTCTCTGCTTGGTCGCGGCCGGCCACTGCGACCAATCAGCGAAGCGGTGTTTAAATTTGGCGCCAATATGGCAGATTGGTAACGGCCGGTGGTTGCGACTAATTAGCAGAGTGAGATTTAAATTTGGCGCCAATGCTGCTTGTTGGTCGCGGCCGGCGACCGCGACGAATCAGCAGAGCGGGGTTTACATTTGGCGCCAAAATTGCTGATTGGCGCGTCCGCCAGGTGCGAACAATTAGCAGAGCGGGGTTTCAATACTGCTGATTTGTCGCGGCCGGCGACCGCGACCAATCAGCAGAGCGTTGTTTAAATTTGACACAAAAAACGCATATTGGTCGCGGCCGGTGGTTGCGACCAATCAGCAGAGTGAGGTTTAAATTTGGCGCCAATACTGCTGATTGGTCACGGCCGACAACCGCGACCAATCAGCAGAGCGGTGTTGAAATTTTGCGCCAATACTGCTGATTGATCTCGGCCAGCAACCGCGATCAGTCAGCAGAGCGGTGTTTAAATTTGGCGGCAAAATCGCTGATTGGTCGCAGCCGGCGGCCTCAACCAATCAGCAGAGCGTTATTTAAATTTGACGCCAATCTCGCTGATTGGTTGAGGCCGCCAGCCGCGACCAATCAGCAGAGCGTTATTTAAATTTGACGCCAATCTCGCTGATTGGTCGAGGCCGCCAGCCGCGAACAATCAGCAGAGCGTTATTTAAATTTAGCGCCAATCTCGCTGATTGGACACGTCTGGCGTCCTCGACCAATGAGCAGAGCGTTGGTTAAATTTGGCGCCAAGCTCGCTGATTGGTCGCGGCTGGCGTCCGCGACCAATTAGCACAGCAGTGTTTAAATGTGGCGGCAAGATCGGTGATTGGTCGCGGCCGCTATTTAAATGTGGCGCCCAAATCGGTGATTGGTCGCAGCCGTTGCCCGCGACCAATCAGCAGAGCGGTGTTTAACTTTAGCGCCAAGATCACTGATTGGTCGCGTGCGGAGAACGCGACCAATCAGCGAATCGTATTGGTGAGGAGCGGGGAGCGGAATCGTATTAGTGAGGACCGGGGAGCGCCGCTGCCTGTGCGGGTACTTCCGCTGCGAGAAGCCGGGACCTGAGCGACTGCTCGCAGCAGAAGTATCCCGACCCGCAGCGCCGCTCCCCGGTCCTCCCTTCCCACCCTAGCCGCTGATGTCCCCACAGTATCCGCATGGTGTTACAAAGGGCCGGACATTTGTGTCAAAAATCGCTGATTGGTCGCTGGCGCTGCGGGCGACCAATTACCGATTTGGGCGCCAAATTTAAATATCGGCCGCGACCAATCACCGATCTTGGCTCCACATTTAAACACCGCTGTGCTGATTGGTCGCCGACGCAGGCCGCGACCAATCACCGATTTTGGCGCCACATTTAAATAGCGTCCGCGACCAATCCGCACAGCGGTGTTTAAATGTGGAGCCAAGATCGGTGATTGGTCGCGGCCGATATTTGAATGTGGCGCCCAAATCGGTGATTGGTCGCGGGCAGCGTCCACGACCAATCAGCACCGTAGTGTTTAACTTTTGCAGCAAGATCCGTGATTGGTCGTGGGCCAAGATTGCGACCAATCACCGATTTGTGCGGCACTTTTAAATAGAATCCGCGACCAATTGGGTGTCAGCGGCGCTGCCTGTGCGGATACTTCCGCTGCAAGAACCAGGGACATGAGCGGGCGCTCGCAGCAGAAGTATCCCGACCCGCAGCGCCGCTCCCCAGTCCTCCCTTCACACCCTAGCCGCTGATGTCCCCACAGTATCCGCATGGTGTTACAAAGATCCGGACATTTGTGTTAAAAATCGCTGATTGGTCGCTGGCGCTGCCCGCGACCAATCACCGATTTGGGCGCCAAATTTAAATATCGGCCGCGACCAATTACAGATTGGGGCGCCAAATTTAAATATCGGCCGCGACCAATCACCGATCTTGGCTTCACATTTAAACACCGCTGTGGTGATTGGTCGCAGCCGATATTTAAATTTGGCGCCCAAATCGGTGATTGGTCGCGGGCAGCGTCGGCGACCAATCAGCACAGCGGTGTTTAAGTTTTGCGCTAAGATCAGTGATTGGTCGCGGTCTTCGGACCCGACCAATCATTGAATCGTCTTGGTGAGGACCGGGGAGCGGCGCTGCCTGTGCGGCTACTTAAGCTGCGAGAACCCGGGACATGAGCGGGCTCTCGCAGGAGAAGTATCCCGACCTGCAGCGCCGCTCCCCGGTCCTCCCTTCCGCATGGAGGTCAGCGGCGCCGGCGGTCCTTCCGCTGATACCTGCCGGGAGATGAGCGCCTCGCGCCGCTCATCTCCCGGCTGCATCTCCGTCCCGCAGCTGGGTCCGGCGGTCGGGTTCCTTCTGCTGTTGCCGGCCGGGAGATGAGCGCCTCGCGCAGGTCATCTCCCGGCTGCATCGCCGCTGAGCTACGTCCCGCAGATGAGCCGATAACGGCCGCCATCTTTTTTTAGAAATCCCCCGGCGCTGATTGGCCGCTGCCGGACCAATGAGCGATGCAGGATTTCCTGGACAGACAGACAGACGGTATAAGACGATTATATATATAGATATTCTTGTACATAGGAGCAGTATTATAGTAGTTATATTCTTGTACATAGGGAGCAGTATTATAGTAGTTATATTCTTGTACATAGAGGGCAGTATTATAGTAGTTATATTCTTGTACATAGGGGCAGTATTATAGTAGTTATATTCTTGTACATAGGAGCAGTATTATATTAGTTATTCTTTTACATAGGGGGCAGTATTATAGTAGTTATATTCATGTACATAGGAGCAGTATTATAGTAGTTATATTCTTGTACATAAGAGCAGTATTATAGTAGTTATATTCTTGTACATAAGAGCAGTATTATAGTAGTTATATTCTTGTACATAGGAGCAGTATTATAGTAGTTATATTCTTGTACATAGGAGCAGTATTATAGTAGTTATATTCTTGTACATAGGGGCCGTATTATAGTAGTTATATTCTTGTACATAGGGGGCAGTATTATAGTAGTTATATTCTTGTACATAGGAGGCAGTATTACAGTAGTTATATTCTTGTACATAGGGGGCAGCATTATAGTAGTTATATTCTTGTACATAGGAGGCAGTATTATAGTAGTTATATTCTTGTACATAGGGGGCAGCATTATAGTAGTTATATTCTTGTACATAGGGGGCAGCATTATAGTAGTTATATTCTTGTACATAGGGGCAGTATTATAGTAGTTATATTCTTGTACATAGGGGCATTATTATAGTAGTTATATTCTTGTACATAGGAGGCAGTATTATAGTAGTTATATTCTTCTACATAGGAGCAGTATTATAGTAGTTATATTCTTGTACATAGGAGCAGTATTATAGTAGTTATATTCTTGTACATAGGGGGCAGTATTATAGTAGTTATATTCTTGTACATAGGGGGCAGTATTATAGTAGTTATATTCTTCTACATAGGAGCAGTATTATAGTAGTTATATTCTTGTACATAGGAGGCAGTATTATAGTAGTTATATTCTTCTACATAGGAGCAGTATTATAGTAGTTATATTCTTGTACATAGGAGCAGTATTATAGTAGTTATATTCTTGTACATAGGGGGCAGCATTATAGTAGTTATATTCTTGTACATAGGGGCAGTATTATAGTAGTTATATTCTTGTACATAGGGGCATTATTATAGTAGTTATATTCTTGTACATAGGAGGCAGTATTATAGTAGTTATATTCTTCTACATAGGAGCAGTATTATAGTAGTTATATTCTTGTACATAGGAGCAGTATTATAGTAGTTATATTCTTGTACATAGGGGGCAGTATTATAGTAGTTATATTCTTCTACATAGGGGCAGTATTATAGTAGTTATATTCTTGTACATAGGGGCATTATTATAGTAGTTATATTCTTGTACATAGGAGGCAGTATTATAGTAGTTATATTCTTCTACATAGGAGCAGTATTATAGTAGTTATATTCTTGTACATAGGAGCAGTATTATAGTAGTTATATTCTTGTACATAGGGGCAGTATTATAGTAGTTATATTCTTGTACATAGGGGCATTATTATAGTAGTTATATTCTTGTACATAGGGGGCAGTATTATAGTAGTTATATTCTTCTACATAGGAGCAGTATTATAGTAGTTATATTCTTGTACATAGGAGCAGTATTATAGTAGTTATATTCTTGTACATAGGGGGCAGTATTATAGTAGTTATATTCTTGTACATAGGGGACAGTATTATAGTAGTTATATTCTTGTACATAGGAGGCAGTATTATAGTAGTTATATTCTTGTACATAGGGGGCAGCATTATAGTAGTTATATTCTTGTACATAGGGGGCAGCATTATAGTAGTTATATTCTTGTACATAGGGGCAGTATTATAGTAGTTATATTCTTGTACATAGGGGCATTATTATAGTAGTTATATTCTTGTACATAGGAGGCAGTATTATAGTAGTTATATTCTTGTACATAGGGGGCAGCATTATAGTAGTTATATTCTTGTACATAGGGGGCAGCATTATAGTAGTTATATTCTTGTACATAGGGGCAGTATTATAGTAGTTATATTCTTGTACATAGGGGCAGTATTATAGTAGTTATATTCTTGTACATAGGGGGCAATAATATAGTAGGTCTGAATACGCCGGTAGTATAATATATGTTGTAATTGAGAATCAGCAGAAGATGAGTGTTTATAATTCAAGGTTCCCCTTTAAGACGCAGATACAAGTCTCAGGTAAACCAATTCCCTGGAGGAAAAATATTCCATTAAATGTGATAATTCTTCTCCAATACAACAGAAACCAACTGCCAAGTGCCGACTTTGTAACAGCGACCAAAGAAAGTGCGTCCTCATTACCGCATAATACCGGGGAGCGGAGAGGATTCTAAGACTCTGTCAGAATATTTCAGCAGCACTCGAGGATATTTGTGATAGGAGAGAGAACAATGGTAATGGAGATTGACTATGAGAAGCCGGCGGCGGTGGGTGAGAGGGGCGCGCTGTGCAATAGACGCTCGCTGCTCTTCTATTCCATCCAGTAAAAAGATTCGCAGACAATGAGCCGCGAACAGACACCAATATGCAAACAATCTCAGATCCAATATACAGCGGAGAACACAGGCTCAATATCCGGCGCGCCATTGTACTGTCACCCATGACACATTCACAGTTCTTAGCTGACACTCACAAAGACGAAAGAACACAAAACACTGTCATGAAAGAGAAGCAACGCACAATGGGCCCCGCTCCCCCAACAATAAAGGGACACACTGTGCCAGCACGAAAGCCACAGTATCCACTGCATTATGTACCCGCTTATTACTAAATGTACTGAGCACAGGAGTAATCCAGAGAAAAGCCAGAGCGAGCCGGAAAAAGAATAGAGAACGAATACAAGGGGATATCCATTCATAAATAAGACAAATCCGGCGGATCAAAAATACACTGCCCCCTACTATAATACTGCCCCTATGAACAAGAATATTACTACTATAATACTGCCCCCTATGTACAAGAATATAACTACTATAATACTGCCCCTATGTACAAGAATATAACTACTATAATACGGCCCCTATGTACAAGAATATATCTACTGTAATACTGCCCATATATACAAGAATATAACTACTATAATACTGCCCCTATGTACAAGAATACAACTACTATAATACTGCCCCTATGTACAAGAATACAACTACTATAATACTGCCCCTATGTACAAGAATATAACTACTATAATACTGTACCTATGTACAAGAATATAACTACTATAATACTGCCCCTATGTACAAGAATATAACTACTATAATACTGCTCCTATGTACAAGAATATAACTACTATAATACTGCCCCTATATACAAGAATATAACTACTATAATACTGCCCCTATGTACAAGAATACAACTACTATAATACTGCCCCTATGTACAAGAATACAACTACTATAATACTGCCCCTATGTACAAGAATATATCTACTATAATACTGCCCCCTATGTACAAGAATATAACTACTATAATACTGCCCCTATGTACAAGAATATAACTACTATATTACTGCTCCTATGTACAAGAATATAACTACTATAATACTGCCCCTATGTACAAGAATATAACTACTATAATACTGCCCCTATGTACAAGAATATAACTACTATAATACTGCACCTATGTACAAGAATATAACTACTATAATACTGCCCCTATGTACAAGAATATAACTACTATTATACTGCCCCTATGTACAAGAATATAACTACTATAATACTGCTCCTATGTACAAGAATATAACTACTATAATACTGCCCCTATGTACAAGAATATAACTACTATAATACTGCCCCTATGTACAAGAATATATCTACTATAATACTGCCCCTATGTACAAGAATATAACTACTATAATACTGCCCCTATGTACAAGAATATAACTAATATAATACTGCCCCCTATGTACAAGAATATATCTACTATAATACTGCTCCTATGTACAAGAATATAACTACTATAATACTGCCCCCTATGTACAAGAATATAACTACTATAATACTGCCCCCTATGTACAAGAATATAACTACTATAATACTGCCCCTATGTACAAGAATATAACTACTATAATACTGCCCCCTATGTACAAGAATATAACTACTATAATACTGCCCCTATGTACAAGAATATAACTACTATAATACGGCCCCTATGTACAAGAATATATCTACTGTAATACTGCCCCTATATACAAGAATATAACTACTATAATACTGCCCCTATGTACAAGAATACAACTACTATAATACTGCCCCTATGTACAAGAATATAACTACTATAATACTGCTCCCTATATACAAGAATATAACTACTATAATACTGCTCCTATGTACAAGAATATATCTACTGTAATACTGCCCCTATATACAAGAATATAACTACTATAACACTGCCCCTATGAACAAGAATATAACTACTATAATACTGCCCCCTATGTACAAGAATATAACTACTATAATACTGCTCCTATGTACAAGAATATAACTACTATAATACTGCTCATATGTACAAGAATATAACTACTATAATACTGCTCCTGTGTACAAGAATATAACTACTATAATACTGCTCCTATGTACAAGAATATAACTACTATAATACTGCTCATATGTACAAGAATATAACTACTATAATACTGCCCCCTATGTACAAGAATATAACTACTATAATACTGCCCCTATGTACAAGAATATAACTACTATAATACTGCCCCTATGTACAAGAATATATCTACTGTAATACTGCCCCTATATACAAGAATATAACTACTATAATACTGCCCCTATGTACAAGACTATAACTACTATAATACTGCCCCCTATGTACAAGAATATAACTACTATAATACTGATCCTGTGTACAAGAATATAACTACTATAATACTGCCACCTATGTACAAGAATATAACTACTATAATACTGCTCCTATGTACAAGAATATAACTGCTATAATACTGCCCCCTATGTACAAGCATATAACTACTATAATACTGTTCCTATGTATCAGAATATAACTACTATAATACTGCCCCTATGTACAAGAATATAACTACTATAATACTGCCCCTATGTACAAGAATATAACTACTATAATACTGCCCCCTATGTACAAGAATATAACTGCTATAATACTGCCCCTATGTACAAGAATATAACTGCTATAATACTGCTCCTATGTATCAGAATATAACTACTATAATACTTCCCCCTATGTACAAGAATATAACTACTATAATACTGCTCCTATGTACAAGAATATATCTACTATAATACTGCTCCAATGTACAAAAATATATCTACTATAATACTGCCCCTATGAACAAGAATATAACTACTATAATACTGCCCCCTATGTACAAGAATATAACTACTATAATACTGCTCCTATGTATCAGAATATAACTACTATAATACTGCCCCTATGTACAAGACTATAACTACTATAATACTGCCCCTATGTACAATATAACTACTATAATACTGCTGCTATGTACAAGAATATAACTACTATAATACTGCCCCTATGTACAAGAATATAACTACTATAATACTGCTCCCTATGTACAAGAATATAACTACTATAATACTGCCCCTATGTACAAGAATATAACTACTATAATACTGCCCCCTATGTACAAGAATATAACTACTATAATACTGCCCCTATGTACAAGAATAGAACTGCTATAATACTGCTCCTAAGTATCAGAATATAACTACTATAATACTGCCCCCTATGTACAAGAATATAACTACTATAATACTGCCCCTATGTACAAGACTATAACTACTATAATACTGCCCCTATGTACAAGAATATAACTACTATAATACTGCTCCTATGTACAAGAATATAACTACTATAATACTGCCCCTATGTACAAGAATATAACTACTATAATACTGCCCCTATGTACAAGAATATATCTACTATAATACTGCCCCTATGTACAAGAATATAACTACTATAATACTGCCCCTATGTACAAGAATATAACTACTATAATACTGCCCCCTATGTACAAGAATATAACTACTATAATACTGCCCCTATGTACAAGAATAGAACTGCTATAATACTGCTCCTATGTATCAGAATATAACTACTATAATACTGCCCCCTATGTACAAGAATATAACTACTATAATACTGCCCCTATGTACAAGACTATAACTACTATAATACTGCCCCTATGTACAAGAATATAACTACTATAATACTGCTCCTATGTACAAGAATATAACTACTATAATACTGCCCCTATGTACAAGAATATAACTACTATAATACTGCCCCTATGTACAAGAATATATCTACTATAATACTGCCCCTATGTACAAGAATATAACTACTATAATACTGCCCCCTATGTACAAGAATATATCTACTATAATACTGCTCCCTATGTACAAGAATATAACTACTATAATACTGCCCCTATGTACAAGAATATAACTACTATATTACTGCTCCTATGTACAAGAATATAACTACTATAATACTGCCCCCTATGTACAAGAATATAACTACTATAATACTGCCCCTATGTACAAGAATATAACTACTATAATACTGCCCCCTATGTACAAGAATATAACTACTATTATACTGCCCCTATGTACAAGAATATAACTACTATAATACTGCTCCTATGTACAAGAATATAACTACTATAATACTGCCCCTATGTACAAGAATATAACTACTATAATACTGCCCCTATGTACAAGAATATATCTACTATAATACTGCCCCTATGTACAAGAATATAACTACTATAATACTGCCCCTATGTACAAGAATATAACTAATATAATACTGCCCCCTATGTACAAGAATATATCTACTATAATACTGCTCCTATGTACAAGAATATAACTACTATAATACTGCCCCTATGTACAAGAATATAACTACTATAATACTGCCCCCTATGTACAAGAATATAACTACTATAATACTGCCCCTATGTACAAGAATATAACTACTATAATACTGCCCCCTATGTACAAGAATATAACTACTATAATACTGCCCCTATGTACAAGAATATAACTACTATAATACGGCCCCTATGTACAAGAATATATCTACTGTAATACTGCCCCTATATACAAGAATATAACTACTATAATACTGCCCCTATGTACAAGAATACAACTACTATAATACTGCCCCTATGTACAAGAATATAACTACTATAATACTGCTCCCTATATACAAGAATATAACTACTATAATACTGCTCCTATGTACAAGAATATATCTACTGTAATACTGCCCCTATATACAAGAATATAACTACTATAATACTGCCACTATGAACAAGAATATAACTACTATAATACTGCCCCTATGTACAAGAATATAACTACTATAATACTGCTCCTATGTACAAGAATATAACTACTATAATACTGCTCATATGTACAAGAATATAACTACTATAATACTGCTCCTGTGTACAAGAATATAACTACTATAATACTGCTCCTATGTACAAGAATATAACTACTATAATACTGCTCATATGTACAAGAATATAACTACTATAATACTGCCCCCTATGTACAAGAATATAACTACTATAATACTGCCCCTATGTACAAGAATATAACTACTATAATACTGCCCCTATGTACAAGAATATATCTACTGTAATACTGCCCCTATATACAAGAATATAACTACTATAATACTGCCCCTATGTACAAGACTATAACTACTATAATACTGCCCCCTATGTACAAGAATATAACTACTATAATACTGCTCCTGTGTACAAGAATATAACTACTATAATACTGCCACCTATGTACAAGAATATAACTACTATAATACTGCTCCTATGTACAAGAATATAACTGCTATAATACTGCCCCCTATGTACAAGAATATAACTACTATAATACTGCTCCCTATGTACAAGAATATAACTACTATAATACTGCCCCTATGTACAAGAATATAACTACTATAATACTGCCCTCTATGTACAAGAATATAACTGCTATAATACTGCCCCTATGTACAAGAATATAACTGCTATAATACTGCTCCTATGTATCAGAATATAACTACTATAATACTGCCCCCTATGTACAAGAATATAACTACTATAATACTGCTCCTATGTACAAGAATATATCTACTATAATACTGCTCCAATGTACAAAAATATATCTACTATAATACTGCCCCTATGAACAAGAATATAACTACTATAATACTGCCCCCTATGTACAAGAATATAACTACTATAATACTGCTCCTATGTATCAGAATATAACTACTATAATACTGCCCCTATGTACAAGACTATAACTACTATAATACTGCCCCTATGTACAATATAACTACTATAATACTGCTGCTATGTACAAGAATATAACTACTATAATACTGCCCCTATGTACAAGAATATAACTACTATAATACTGCTCCCTATGTACAAGAATATAACTACTATAATATTGCCCCTATGTACAAGAATATAACTACTATAATACTGCCCCCTATGTACAAGAATATAACTACTATAATACTGCCCCTATGTACAAGAATAGAACTGCTATAATACTGCTCCTATGTATCAGAATATAACTACTATAATACTGCCCCCTATGTACAAGAATATAACTACTATAATACTGCTCCTATGTACAAGAATATATCTACTATAATACTGCTCCAATGTACAAAAATATATCTACTATAATACTGCCCCTATGTACAAGACTATAACTACTATAATACTGCCCCTATGTACAAGAATATAACTACTATAATACTGCTCCTATGTACAAGAATATAACTACTATAATACTGCCCCTATGTACAAGAATATAACTACTATAATACTGCCCCTATGTACAAGAATATATCTACTATAATACTGCCCCTATGTACAAGAATATAACTACTATAATACTGCCCCCTATGTACAAGAATATATCTACTATAATACTGCCCCCTATGTACAAGAATATAACTACTATAATACTGCCCCTATGTACAAGAATATAACTACTATATTACTGCTCCTATGTACAAGAATATAACTACTATAATACTGCCCCTATGTACAAGAATATAACTACTATAATACTGCCCCTATGTACAAGAATATAACTACTATAATACTGCTCCTATGTACAAGAATATAACTACTATAATACTGCCCCTATGCACAAGAATATAACTACTATTATACTGCCCCTATGTACAAGAATATAACTACTATAATACTGCCCCTATGTACAAGAATATATCTACTATAATACTGCCCCTATGTACAAGAATATAACTACTATAATACTGCCCCTATGTACAAGAATATAACGAATATAATACTGCCCCCTATGTACAAGAATATAACTACTATAATACTGCCCCCTATGTACAAGAATATAACTACTATAATACTGCCCCTATGTACAAGAATATAACTACTATAATACTGCCCCTATGTACAAGAATATAACTACTATAATACTGCTCCTATGTACAAGAATATAACTACTATAATACTGCCCCTATGTACAAGAATATAACTACTATTATACTGCCCCTATGTACAAGAATATAACTACTATAATACTGCCCCTATGTACAAGAATATATCTACTATAATACTGCCCCTATGTAGAAGAATATAACTACTATAATACTGCCCCTATGTACAAGAATATAACTAATATAATACTGCCCCCTATGTACAAGAATATAACTACTATAATACTGCCCCCTATGTACAAGAATATAACTACTATAATACTGCCCCCTATGTACAAGAATATAACTACTATAATATTGCTCCCTATGTAGTGTACAATGTTATATTCTTGTACATAGGAGCAGTATTATAGTAGTAATAATCTTGTATATAAGGGGCAGTATTATAGTAGTTATATTGTTGTACATAGGGGGCAGTATTATAGTAGTTATATTCTTGTACATAGGGGGCAGTATTATAGTAGTTATATTCTTGTACATAGGAGAAGTATTATAGTAGTTATATTCTTGTACATAGGGGCAGCATTATAGTAGTTATATTGTTGTACATAGTAGCAGTATTACAGTAATTATATTCTTGTACATAGGGGGCAGTATTATAGCAGTTATATTCTTGTACATAGGAGCAGTATTATAGTAATTATATTCTTGTACATAGGGAGCAGTATTATAGCAGTTAAATTCTTGTACATAGGAGCAGTATTATAGTAGTTATATTCTTGTACATAGGAGCAGTATTACAGTAGTTATATTCTTGTACATAGGAGCAGTATTATAGTAGATATATTCTTGTACATAGGGGCAGTATTATAGTAGTTATATTCTTGTACATAGGAGCAGCATTATAGTAGTTATATTCTTGTACATAGGGGGTCAGTATTATAGTAGTTATATTCTTGTACATAGGAGCAGTATTATAGTAGTTATATTCTTGTACATAGGAGCAGTATTATAGTAGTTATATTCTTGTACATAGGAGCAGTATTATAGTAGTTATATTCTTGTACATAGGGGCAGTATTATAGCAGTTATATTCTTGTACATAGGGGGCAGTATTATATTAGTTATATTCTTGTACATAGTAGCAGTATTATAGTAGTTATATTCTTGTACATAGGGGGCAGTATTATAGTAGTTATATTCTTGTACATAGGGGGCAGTATTATAGTAGTTATATTCTTGTACATAGGAGCAGTATTATAGTAGTTATATTCTTGTACATAGGGGGCAGTATTATAGTAGTTATATTCTTGTACATAGGGGGCAGTATTATAGTAGTTATATTCTTGTACATAAGGGGCAGTATTATAGTAGTTATAATCTTGTACATAGGGGGCAGTATTATAGTAGTTATATTCTTGTACATAGGAGCAGTATTATAGTAGTTATATTCTTGTACATAGGAGCAGTATTATAGTAGTTATATTCTTGTACATAGGGGGCAGTATTATAGTAGTTATATTCTTGTACATAGTAGCAGTATTATAGTAGTTATATTCTTGTACATAGGGGGCAGTATTATAGTAGTTATATTTTTGTACATAGGAGCAGTATTATAGTAGTTATATTCTTGTACATAGGGGCAGCATTAT
Source organism: Phyllobates terribilis (assembly GCF_046119375.1). NCBI lineage: Eukaryota > Metazoa > Chordata > Amphibia > Anura > Dendrobatidae > Phyllobates > Phyllobates terribilis. The sequence continues at coordinate 658,211,826 of NW_027362763.1, forward strand.
AGTAGCTATATTCTTGTACATAAGAGCAGCATTATAGTAGTTATATTCTTGTACATAAGAGCAGCATTATGGTAGTTATATTCTTGTACATAGGAGCAGTATTATAGTAGTTATATTCTTGTACATAGGAGCAGTATTATAGTAGTTATATTCTTGTACATAGGAGCAGTATTATAGTAGTTATACTCTTGTACATAGGAGCAGTATTATAGTAGTTATATTCTTGTACATAGGAGCAGTATTATAGTAGTTATATTCTTGCACATAGGGAGCAGTATTATAGCAGTTATATTCTTGTACATAGGAGCAGTATTATAGTAGTTATATTCTTGTGCATAGGGGCAGTATTATAGTTATATTCTTGTACATAGTGAGCAGTATTATAGTAGTTATATTCTTGTACATAGTAGCAGTATTACAGTAGCTATATTCTTGTACATAGGGGGCAGTATTATATTAGTTATATTCTTGTACATAGGGGGCAGTATTATAGTAGTTATATTCTTGTACATAGGGTGCAGTATTATAGTAGTTATATTCTTGTACATAGGGGGCAGTATTATAGTAGTTATATTCTTGTACATAGGAGCAGCATTATAGTAGCTATATTCTTGTACATAAGAGCAGTATTATAGTAGTTATATTCTTGTCCATAGGGGCAGTATTATAGTAGTTATATTCTTGTATATAGGGGACAGTATTATAGTAGTTATATTCTTGTACATAGGGGGCAGTATTATAGTAGTTATATTCTTTTACATAGGGGGCAGTATTATAGTAGTTATACTCTTGTACATAGGGGACAGTATTATAGTAGTTATATTCTTGTACATAGGGGGCCGTATTATCGTAGTCATTCTTGTATATAGGAGCAGTATTATCGTAGTCATATTCTTGTACATAGTGGCAGTATTATAGTAGTTATATTCTTGTACATAGAGGGCAGTATTATAGTAGTTATATTCTTGTACATAGTAGCAGTATTACAGTAGTTATATTCTTGTACATAGGGGGCAGTATTATAGTAGTTATATTCTTGTACATAGTAGCAGTATTACAGTAGTTATATTCTTGTACATAGGGGGCAGTATTATCGTAGTTATATTCTTGTACATAGTAGCAGTATTATAGTAGTTATATTCTTGTACATAGGGGGCAGTATTATAGTAGTTATATTCTTGTACATAGGGGGCAGTATTATAGTAGTTATATTCTTGTACATAGGGGGCAGTATTACAGTAGTTATATTCTTGTACATAGGGGGCAGTATTATAGCAGTTATATTCTTGTACATAGGGGGCAGTATTATAGTAGTTATATTCTTGTACATAGGGGCAGTATTATAGTAGTTATATTCTTGTACATAGGAGCAGTATTATAGTAGTTATATTCTTGTACATAGGGGCAGTATTATAGTAGTTATATTCTTGTACATAGGGGCAGTATTATAGTAGTTATATTTTTGTACATAGGAGCAGTATTATATTAGTTATATTCTTGTACATAGTAGCAGTATTATAGTAGTTATATTCTTGTACATAGGAGCAGTATTATAGCAGTTATATTCTTGTACATAGGGGGCAGTATTACAGTAGTTATATTCTTGTACATAGTAGCAGTATTATAGTAGTTAAATTCTTGTACATAGGGGGCAGTATTATAGTAGTTATATTCTTGTACATAGGGGGCAGTATTATAGTAGTTATATTCTTGCACATAGGGAGCAGTATTATAGCAGTTATATTCTTGTACATAAGAGCAGTATTATAGTAGTTATATTCTTGTGCATAGGGGCAGTATTATAGTTATATTCTTGTACATAGTGAGCAGTATTATAGTAGTTATATTCTTGTACATAGTAGCAGTATTACAGTAGCTATATTCTTGTACATAGGGGGCAGTATTATATTAGTTATATTCTTGTACATAGGGGGCAGTATTATAGTAGTTATATTCTTGTACATAGGGGGCAGTATTATAGTAGTTATATTCTTGTACATAGGGGGCAGTATTATAGTAGTTATATTCTTGTACATAGGAGCAGCATTATAGTAGCTATATTCTTGTACATAAGAGCAGTATTATAGTAGTTATATTCTTGTACATAGGAGCAGTATTATAGTAGTTATATTCTTGTATATAGGGGACAGTATTATAGTAGTTATATTCTTGTACATAGGGGGCAGTATTATAGTAGTTATATTCTTTTACATAGGGGGCAGTATTATAGTAGTTATACTCTTGTACATAGGGGACAGTATTATAGTAGTTATATTCTTGTACATAGGGGGCCGTATTATCGTAGTCATTCTTGTACATAGGAGCAGTATTATCGTAGTCATATTCTTGTACATAGTGGCAGTATTATTGTAGTCATATTCTTGTACATAGGGGGCAGTATTATAGTAGTTATATTCTTGTACATAGGGGGCAGAATTATAGTAGTTATATTCTTGTACATAGGGGGCAGTATTATAGTAGTTATATTCCTGCACATAGGAGCAGTATTATAGTAGTTATATTCTTGCACATAGGAGCAGTATTATAGTAGTTATATTCTTGTACATAGGGGGCAGTATTATAGTAGTTATATTCTTGTACATAGTAGCAGTATTACAGTAGTTATATTCTTGTACATAGGGGGCAGTATTATAGTAGTTATATTCTTGTACATAGGAGCAGTATTATAGTAGTTATATTCTTGTACATAGGGGGCAGTATTATAGTAGTTATATTCTTGTACATAGGAGCAGCATTATAGTAGCTATATTCTTGTACATAAGAGCAGTATTATAGTAGTTATATTCTTGTACATAGGGGCAGTATTATAGTAGTTATATTCTTGTATATAGGGGACAGTATTATAGTAGTTATATTCTTGTACATAGGGGGCAGTATTATAGTAGTTATATTCTTTTACATAGGGGGCAGTATTATAGTAGTTATACTCTTGTACATAGGGGACAGTATTATAGTAGTTATATTCTTGTACATAGGGGGCCGTATTATCGTAGTCATTCTTGTACATAGGAGCAGTATTATCGTAGTCATATTCTTGTACATAGTGGCAGTATTATTGTAGTCATATTCTTGTACATAGGGGGCAGTATTATAGTAGTTATATTCTTGTACATAGGGGGCAGAATTATAGTAGTTATATTCTTGTACATAGAGGGCAGTATTATAGTTATATTCTTGCACATAGGAGCAGTATTATAGTAGTTATATTCTTGCACATAGGAGCAGTATTATAGTAGTTATATTCTTGTACATAGGGGGCAGTATTATAGTAGTTATATTCTTGTACATAGTAGCAGTATTACAGTAGTTATATTCTTGTACATAGGGGGCAGTATTATAGTAGTTATATTCTTGTACATAGGAGCAGTATTATAGTAGTTATATTCTTGTACATAGGGGGCAGTATTACAGTAGTTATATTCTTGTACATAGTAGCAGTATTATAGTAGTTATATTCTTGTACATAGGGGGCAGTATTATAGCAGTTATATTCTTGTACATAGGGGGCAGTATTATAGTAGTTATATTCTTGTACATAGGGGCAGTATTATAGTAGTTATATACTTGTACATAGGAGCAGTATTATAGTAGTTATATTCTTGTACATAGGGGCAGTATTATAGTAGTTATATTTTTGTACATAGGAGCAGTATTATAGTAGTTATATTCTTGTACATAGGGGGCAGTATTACAGTAGTTATATTCTTGTACATAGCAGTATTATAGTAGTTAAATTCTTGTACATAGGGGGCAGTATTATAGTAGTTATATTCTTGTACATAGGGGGCAGTATTATAGTAGTTATATTCTTGCACATAGGGAGCAGTATTATAGCAGTTATATTCTTGTACATAGGAGCAGTATTATAGTAGTTATATTCTTGTGCATAGGGGCAGTATTATAGTTATATTCTTGTACATAGTGAGCAGTATTATAGTAGTTATATTCTTGTACATAGTAGCAGTATTACAGTAGCTATATTCTTGTACATAGGGGGCAGTATTATATTAGTTATATTCTTGTACATAGGGGGCAGTATTATAGTAGTTATATTCTTGTACATAGGGGGCAGTATTATAGTAGTTATATTCTTGTACATAGGGGGCAGTATTATAGTAGTTATATTCTTGTACATAGGAGCAGCATTATAGTAGCTATATTCTTGTACATAAGAGCAGTATTATAGTAGTTATATTCTTGTACATAGGAGCAGTATTATAGTAGTTATATTCTTGTATATAGGGGACAGTATTATAGTAGTTATATTCTTGTACATAGGGGGCAGTATTATAGTAGTTATATTCTTTTACATAGGGGGCAGTATTATAGTAGTTATACTCTTGTACATAGGGGACAGTATTATAGTAGTTATATTCTTGTACATAGGGGGCCGTATTATCGTAGTCATTCTTGTACATAGGAGCAGTATTATCGTAGTCATATTCTTGTACATAGTGGCAGTATTACAGTAGTTATATTCTTGTACATAGGGGGCAGTATTATAGTAGTTATATTCTTGTACATAGGAGCAGTATTATAGTAGTTATATTCTTGTACATAGGGGGCAGTATTATAGTAGTTATATTCTTGTACATAGGGGGCAGTATTATAGTAGTTATATTCTTGTACATAGTAGCAGTATTATAGTAGTTATATTCTTGTACATAGGGGGCAGTATTACAGTAGTTATATTCTTGTACATAGTAGCAGTATTATAGTAGTTATATTCTTGTACATAGGGGGCAGTATTATAGCAGTTATATTCTTGTACATAGGGGGCAGAATTATAGTAGTTATATTCTTGTACATAGGGGCAGTATTATAGTAGTTATATTCTTGTACATAGGAGCAGTATTATAGTAGTTATATTCTTGTACATAGGGGCAGTATTATAGTAGTTATATTTTTGTACATAAGAGCAGTATTATATTAGTTATATTCTTGTACATAGTAGCAGTATTATAGTAGTTATATTCTTGTACATAGGAGCAGTATTATAGTAGTTATATTCTTGTACATAGGGGGCAGTATTATATTAGTTATATTCTTGTACATAGTAGCAGTATTATAGTAGTTATATTCTTGTACGTACATAGGGGGCAGTATTATAGTAGTTATATTCTTGTACATAGGGGGCAGTATTATAGTAGTTATATTCTTGTACATAGGAGCAGTATTATAGTAGGTATATTCTTGTACATAGGAGCAGTATTATAGTAGTTATATTCTTGTACATAGGAGCAGTATTATAGTAGTTATATTCTTGTACATAGGGGGCAGTATTATAGTAGTTATATTTTTGTACATAGTAGCAGTATTATAGTAGTTATATTCTTGTACATAGGAGCAGTATTATAGTAGTTATATTCTTGTACATAGGGGGCAGTATTACAGTAGTTATATTCTTGTACATAGTAGCAGTATTATAGTAGTTATATTCTTGTACATAGGGGGCAGTATTATAGTAGTTATATTCTTGTACATAGGGGGCAGTATTATAGTAGTTATATTCTTGTACATAGGGGGCAGTATTATAGTAGTTATATTCTTGTACATAGGAGCAGCATTATAGTAGCTATATTCTTGTACATAAGAGCAGTATTATAGTAGTTATATTCTTGTACATAGGAGCAGTATTATAGTAGTTATATTCTTGTATATAGGGGACAGTATTATAGTAGTTATATTCTTGTACATAGGGGGCAGTATTATAGTAGTTATATTCTTTTACATAGGGGGCAGTATTATAGTAGTTATACTCTTGTACATAGGGGACAGTATTATAGTAGTTATATTCTTATACATAGGGGGCCGTATTATCGTAGTCATTCTTGTACATAGGAGCAGTATTATCGTAGTCATATTCTTGTACATAGTGGCAGTATTACAGTAGTTATATTCTTGTACATAGGGGGCAGTATTATAGTAGTTATATTCTTGTACATAGGAGCAGTATTATAGTAGTTATATTCTTGTACATAGGGGGCAGTATTATAGTAGTTATATTCTTGTACATAGGGGGCAGTATTATAGTAGTTATATTCTTGTACATAGTAGCAGTATTATAGTAGTTATATTCTTGTACATAGGGGGCAGTATTACAGTAGTTATATTCTTGTACATAGTAGCAGTATTATAGTAGTTATATTCTTGTACATAGGGGGCAGTATTATAGCAGTTATATTCTTGTACATAGGGGGCAGAATTATAGTAGCTATATTCTTGTACATAGGGGCAGTATTATAGTAGTTATATTCTTGTACATAGGAGCAGTATTATAGTAGTTATATTCTTGTACATAGGGGCAGTATTATAGTAGTTATATTTTTGTACATAGGAGCAGTATTATATTAGTTATATTCTTGTACATAGTAGCAGTATTATAGTAGTTATATTCTTGTACATAGGAGCAGTATTATAGTAGTTATATTCTTGTACATAGGGGGCAGTATTATATTAGTTATATTCTTGTACATAGTAGCAGTATTATAGTAGTTATATTCTTGTACGTACATAGGGGGCAGTATTATAGTAGTTATATTCTTGTACATAGGGGGCAGTATTATAGTAGTTATATTCTTGTACATAGGAGCAGTATTATAGTAGGTATATTCTTGTACATAGGAGCAGTATTATAGTAGTTATATTCTTGTACATAGGAGCAGTATTATAGTAGTTATATTCTTGTACATAGGGGGCAGTATTATAGTAGTTATATTTTTGTACATAGTAGCAGTATTATAGTAGTTATATTCTTGTACATAGGAGCAGTATTATAGTAGTTATATTCTTGTACATAGGGGGCAGTATTACAGTAGTTATATTCTTGTACATAGTAGCAGTATTATAGTAGTTATATTCTTGTACATAGGGGGCAGTATTATAGTAGTTATATTCTTGTACATAGGGGCAGCATTATAGTAGCTATATTCTTGTACATAAGAGCAGTATTATAGTAGTTATATTCTTGTACATAAGAGCAGTATTATAGTAGTTATATTCTTGTACATAAGAGCAGCATTATGGTAGTTATATTCTTGTACATAAGAGCAGTATTATAGTAGTTATATTCTTGTACATAGGAGCAGTATTATAGTAGTTATATTCTTGTACATAGGAGCAGTATTATAGTAGTTATATTCTTGTACATAGGAGCAGTATTATAGTAGTTATATTCTTGCACATAGGGAGCAGTATTATAGCAGTTATATTCTTGTACATAGGAGCAGTATTATAGTAGTTATATTCTTGTGCATAGGGGCAGTATTATAGTTATATTCTTGTACATAGTGAGCAGTATTATAGTAGTTATATTCTTGTACATAGTAGCAGTATTACAGTAGCTATATTCTTGTACATAGGGTGCACTATTATAGTAGTTATATTCTTGTACATAGGGGGCAGTATTATAGTAGTTATATTCTTGTACATAGGGTGCACTATTATAGTAGCTATATTCTTGTACATAAGAGCAGTATTATAGTAGTTATATTCTTGTACATAGGGGCAGTATTATAGTAGTTATATTCTTGTACATAGGGGACAGTATTATAGTAGCTGTATTCTTGTACATAGGGGGCAGTATTATAGTAGTTATATTCCTGTACATAGGGGGCAGTATTATAGTAGTTATACTCTTGTACATAGGGGACAGTATTATAGTAGTTATATTCTTGTACATAGGGGGCAGTATTATCGTAGTCATATTCTTGTACATAGTGGCAGTATTATTGTAGTCATATTCTTGTACATGAAGGCAGTATTATAGTAGTTATATTCTTGTACATAGGGGGCAGTATTATAGTAGTTATATTCTTGTACATAGGGGGCAGTATTATAGTAGTTATATTCTTGTACATAGGAGCAGTACTATAGTAGTTATATTCTTGCACATAGGAGCAGTATTATAGTAGTTATATTCTTGTACATAGGGGGCAGTATTATAGTAGTTATATTCTTGTACATAGTAGCAGTATTACAGTAGTTATATTCTTGTACATAGGGGGCAGTATTATAGTAGTTATATTCTTGCACATAGGAGCAGTATTATAGTAGTTATATTCTTGTACATAGGGGGCAGTATTATAGTAGTTATATTCCTGTACATAGGGGGCAGTATTATAGTAGTTATATTCTTGTACATAGTAGCAGTATTATAGTAGTTATATTCTTGTACATAGGGGGCAATATTACAGTAGTTATATTCTTGTACATAGTAGCAGTATTATAGTAGTTATATTCTTGTACATAGGGGGCAGTATTATAGTAGTTATATTCTTGTACATAGTAGCAGTATTATAGTAGTTATATTCTTGTACATAGGGGGCAGTATTATAGTAGTTATATTCTTGTACATAGGGGGCAGTATTATCGTAGTTATATTCTTGTACATAGGGGGCAGTATTATAGTAGTTATATTCTTGTACATAGGGGGCAGTATTATAGTAGTTATATTCTTGTACATAGGGGCAGTATTATAGTAGTTATATTCTTGTACATAGGAGCAGTATTAAAGTAGTTATATTCTTGTACATAGGGGCAGTATTATAGTAGTTATATTCTTGTACATAGGAGCAGTATTATATTAGTTATATTCTTGTACATAGTAGCAGTATTATAGTAGTTATATTCTTGTACATAGGGGGCAGTATTATAGTAGTTATATTCTTGTACATAGGGGGCAGTATTATAGTAGTTATATTCTTGTACATAGGAGCAGTATTATAGTAGTTATATTCTTGTACATAGGGGGCAGTATTATAGTAGTTATATTCTTGTACATAGTAGCAGTATTACAGTAGTTATATTCTTGTACATAGGGGGCAGTATTATAGTAGTTATATTCTTGTACATAGGAGCAGTATTATAGTAGTTATATTCTTGTACATAGGGGGCAGTATTATAGTAGTTATATTCTTGTACATAGGGGGCAGTATTATAGTAGTATTCTTGTACATAGTAGCAGTATTATAGTAGTTATATTCTTGTACATAGGGGGCAGTACTACAGTAGTTATATTCTTGTACATAGTAGCAGTATTATAGTAGTTATATTCTTGTACATAGGGGGCAGTATTATAGTAGTTATATTCTTGTACATAGGGGGCAGTATTATAGTAGTTATATTCTTGTACATAGGGGGCAGTATTATAGTAGTTATATTCTTGTACATAGGGGCAGTATTATAGTAGTTATATTCTTGTACATAGGGGCAGTATTATAGTAGTTATATTCTTGTACATAGGAGCAGTATTATAGTAGTTATATTCTTGTACATAGGGGCAGTATTATAGTAGTTATATTCTTGTACATAGGAGCAGTATTATAGTAGTTATATTCTTGTACATAGGGGGCAGTATTATATTAGTTATATTCTTGTACATAGGGGGCAGTATTATAGTAGTTATATTCTTGTACATAGGGGGCAGTATTATAGTAGTTATATTCTTGTACATAGGGGGCAGTATTATAGTAGTTATATTCTTGTACATAGGAGCAGTATTATAGTAGTTATATTCTTGTACATAGGGGGCAGTATTATAGTAGTTATATTCTTGTACATAGGAGCAGTATTATAGTAGTTATATTCTTGTACATAGGGGGCAGTATTATAGTAGTTATATTCTTGTACATAGGGGGCAGTATTATAGTAGTTATATTCTTGTACATAGGGGGCAGTATTATAGTAGTTATATTCTTGTACATAGGGGGCAGTATTACAGTAGTTATATTCTTGTACATAGTAGCAGTATTATAGTAGTTATATTCTTGTACATAGGGGGCAGTATTATAGTAGTTATATTCTTGTACATAGGGAGCAGTATTATAGTAGTTATATTCTTGTACATAGGGGCAGTATTATAGTAGTTATATTCTTGTACATAGTAGCAGTATTATAGTAGTTATATTCTTGTACATAGGGGGCAGTATTATATTAGTTATATTCTTGTACATAGGGGGCAGTATTATAGTAGTTATATTCTTGTACATAGGGGGCAGTATTATAGTAGTTATATTCTTGTACATAGGGGGCAGTATTATAGTAGTTATATTCTTGTACATAGGAGCAGTATTATAGTAGTTATATTCTTGTACATAGGGGGCAGTATTATAGTAGTTATATTCTTGTACATAGTAGCAGTATTATAGTAGTTATATTCTTGTACATAGGGGCAGTATTATAGTAGTTATATTCTTGTACATAGGGGCAGCATTATAGTAGTTATATTCTAGTACATAGGAGCAGTATTATAGTAGTTATATTCTTGTACATAGGGGCAGTATTATAGTAGTTATATTCTTGCACATAGGAGCAGTATTATAGTAGTTATATTCTTGTACATAGGGGGCAGTATTATAGTAAGTATATTCTTGTACATAGTAGCAGTATTATAGTAGTTATATTCTTGTACATAGGGGGGCAGTATTATAGTAGTTATATTCTTGTACATAGGGGGCAGTATTATAGTAGTTATATTCTTGTACATAGGGGGCAGTATTATAGTAGTTATATTCTTGTACATAGTAGCAGTATTACAGTAGTTATATTCTTGTACATAGTAGCAGTATTATAGTAGTTATATTCTTGTACATAGGGGGCAGTATTATAGTAGTTATATTCTTGTACATAGGGGGCAGTATTATAGTAGTTATATTCTTGTACATAGGAGCAGTATTATAGTAGTTATATTCTTGTACATAGGGGGCAGTATTATAGTAGTTATATTGTACATAGGGGGCAGTATTATAGTAGTTATATTCTTGTACATAGTAGCAGTATTATAGTAGTTATATTCTTGTACATAGGGGGCAGTATTACAGTAGTTATATTCTTGTACATAGTAGCAGTATTATAGTAGTTATATTCTTGTACATAGGGGGCAGTATTATAGTAGTTATATTCTTGTACATAGGGGGCAGTATTATAGTAGTTATATTCTTGTACATAGGGGGCAGTATTATAGTAGTTATATTCTTGTACATAGGGGCAGTATTATAGTAGTTATATTCTTGTACATAGGAGCAGTATTATAGTAGTTATATTCTTGTACATAGGGGGCAGTATTATAGTAGTTATATTCTTGTACATAGGGGCAGTATTATAGTAGTTATATTCTTGTACATAGGGGGCAGTATTATAGTAGTTATATTCTTGTACATAGGGGGCAGTATTACAGTAGTTATATTCTTGTACATAGTAGCAGTATTATAGTAGTTATATTCTTGTACATAGGGGGCAGTATTATAGTAGTTATATTCTTGTACATAGGGGGCAGTATTATAGTAGTTATATTCTTGTACATAGGAGCAGTATTATAGTAGTTATATTCTTGTACATAGGGGGCAGTATTATAGTAGTTATATTGTACATAGGGGGCAGTATTATAGTAGTTATATTCTTGTACATAGTAGCAGTATTATAGTAGTTATATTCTTGTACATAGGGGGCAGTATTACAGTAGTTATATTCTTGTACATAGTAGCAGTATTATAGTAGTTATATTCTTGTACATAGGGGGCAGTATTATAGTAGTTATATTCTTGTACATAGGGGCAGTATTATAGTAGTTATATTCTTGTACATAGGAGCAGTATTATAGTAGTTATATTCTTGTACATAGGGGGCAGTATTATATTAGTTATATTCTTGTACATAGGGGGCAGTATTATAGTAGTTATATTCTTGTACATAGGGGGCAGTATTATAGTAGTTATATTCTTGTACATAGGGGGCAGTATTATAGTAGTTATATTCTTGTACATAGGGGGCAGTATTATAGTAGTTATATTCTTGTACATAGGAGCAGTATTATAGTAGTTATATTCTTGTACATAGGGGGCAGTATTATAGTAGTTATATTCTTGTACATAGGGGGCAGTATTATAGTAGTTATATTCTTGTACATAGGGGGCAGTATTACAGTAGTTATATTCTTGTACATAGTAGCAGTATTATAGTAGTTATATTCTTGTACATAGGGGGCAGTATTATAGTAGTTATATTCTTGTACATAGGGAGCAGTATTATAGTAGTTATATTCTTGTACATAGGGGCAGTATTATAGTAGTTATATTCTTGTACATAGTAGCAGTATTATAGTAGTTATATTCTTGTACATAGGGGGCAGTATTATATTAGTTATATTCTTGTACATAGGGGGCAGTATTATAGTAGTTATATTCTTGTACATAGGGGGCAGTATTATAGTAGTTATATTCTTGTACATAGGGGGCAGTATTATAGTAGTTATATTCTTGTACATAGGAGCAGTATTATAGTAGTTATATTCTTGTACATAGGGGGCAGTATTATAGTAGTTATATTCTTGTACATAGTAGCAGTATTATAGTAGTTATATTCTTGTACATAGGGGCAGTATTATAGTAGTTATATTCTTGTACATAGGGGCAGCATTATAGTAGTTATATTCTAGTACATAGGAGCAGTATTATAGTAGTTATATTCTTGTACATAGGGGCAGTATTATAGTAGTTATATTCTTGCACATAGGAGCAGTATTATAGTAGTTATATTCTTGTACATAGGGGGCAGTATTATAGTAAGTATATTCTTGTACATAGTAGCAGTATTATAGTAGTTATATTCTTGTACATAGGGGGGCAGTATTATAGTAGTTATATTCTTGTACATAGGGGGCAGTATTATAGTAGTTATATTCTTGTACATAGGGGGCAGTATTATAGTAGTTATATTCTTGTACATAGTAGCAGTATTACAGTAGTTATATTCTTGTACATAGTAGCAGTATTATAGTAGTTATATTCTTGTACATAGGGGGCAGTATTATAGTAGTTATATTCTTGTACATAGGGGGCAGTATTATAGTAGTTATATTCTTGTACATAGGAGCAGTATTATAGTAGTTATATTCTTGTACATAGGGGGCAGTATTATAGTAGTTATATTGTACATAGGGGGCAGTATTATAGTAGTTATATTCTTGTACATAGTAGCAGTATTATAGTAGTTATATTCTTGTACATAGGGGGCAGTATTACAGTAGTTATATTCTTGTACATAGTAGCAGTATTATAGTAGTTATATTCTTGTACATAGGGGGCAGTATTATAGTAGTTATATTCTTGTACATAGGGGGCAGTATTATAGTAGTTATATTCTTGTACATAGGGGGCAGTATTATAGTAGTTATATTCTTGTACATAGGGGCAGTATTATAGTAGTTATATTCTTGTACATAGGAGCAGTATTATAGTAGTTATATTCTTGTACATAGGGGGCAGTATTATAGTAGTTATATTCTTGTACATAGGGGCAGTATTATAGTAGTTATATTCTTGTACATAGGGGGCAGTATTATAGTAGTTATATTCTTGTACATAGGGGGCAGTATTACAGTAGTTATATTCTTGTACATAGTAGCAGTATTATAGTAGTTATATTCTTGTACATAGGGGGCAGTATTATAGTAGTTATATTCTTGTACATAGGGGGCAGTATTATAGTAGTTATATTCTTGTACATAGGAGCAGTATTATAGTAGTTATATTCTTGTACATAGGGGGCAGTATTATAGTAGTTATATTGTACATAGGGGGCAGTATTATAGTAGTTATATTCTTGTACATAGTAGCAGTATTATAGTAGTTATATTCTTGTACATAGGGGGCAGTATTACAGTAGTTATATTCTTGTACATAGTAGCAGTATTATAGTAGTTATATTCTTGTACATAGGGGGCAGTATTATAGTAGTTATATTCTTGTACATAGGGGGCAGTATTATAGTAGTTATATTCTTGTACATAGGGGGCAGTATTATAGTAGTTATATTCTTGTACATAGGGGCAGTATTATAGTAGTTATATTCTTGTACATAGGAGCAGTATTATAGTAGTTATATTCTTGTACATAGGGGCAGTATTATAGTAGTTATATTCTTGTACATAGTAGCAGTATTATAGTAGTTATATTCTTGTACATAGGGGGCAGTATTATATTAGTTATATTCTTGTACATAGGGGGCAGTATTATAGTAGTTATATTCTTGTACATAGGGGGCAGTATTATAGTAGTTATATTCTTGTACATAGGGGGCAGTATTATAGTAGTTATATTCTTGTACATAGGGGGCAGTATTATAGTAGTTATATTCTTGTACATAGGGGGCAGTATTACAGTAGTTATATTCTTGTACATAGTAGCAGTATTATAGTAGTTATATTCTTGTACATAGGGGGCAGTATTATAGTAGTTATATTCTTGTACATAGTAGCAGTATTATAGTAGTTATATTCTTGTACATAGGGGGCAGTATTATAGTAGTTATATTCTTGTACATAGGGGGCAGTATTATAGTAGTTATATTCTTGTACATAGGAGCAGTATTATAGTAGTTATATTCTTGTACATAGGGGGCAGTATTATAGTAGTTATATTGTACATAGGGGGCAGTATTATAGTAGTTATATTCTTGTACATAGTAGCAGTATTATAGTAGTTATATTCTTGTACATAGGGGGCAGTATTACAGTAGTTATATTCTTGTACATAGTAGCAGTATTACAGTAGTTATATTCTTGTACATAGGGGGCAGTATTATAGTAGTTATATTCTTGTACATAGGGGGCAGTATTATATTAGTTATATTCTTGTACATAGGGGGCAGTATTATAGTAGTTATATTCTTGTACATAGGGGGCAGTATTATAGTAGTTATATTCTTGTACATAGGGGGCAGTATTATAGTAGTTATATTCTTGTACATAGGGGGCAGTATTATAGTAGTTATATTCTTGTACATAGGGGGCAGTATTACAGTAGTTATATTCTTGTACATAGTAGCAGTATTATAGTAGTTATATTCTTGTACATAGGGGGCAGTATTATAGTAGTTATATTCTTGTACATAGTAGCAGTATTATAGTAGTTATATTCTTGTACATAGGGGGCAGTATTATAGTAGTTATATTCTTGTACATAGGGGGCAGTATTATAGTAGTTATATTCTTGTACATAGGAGCAGTATTATAGTAGTTATATTCTTGTACATAGGGGGCAGTATTATAGTAGTTATATTGTACATAGGGGGCAGTATTATAGTAGTTATATTCTTGTACATAGTAGCAGTATTATAGTAGTTATATTCTTGTACATAGGGGGCAGTATTACAGTAGTTATATTCTTGTACATAGTAGCAGTATTACAGTAGTTATATTCTTGTACATAGGGGGCAGTATTATAGTAGTTATATTCTTGTACATAGGGGGCAGTATTATAGTAGTTATATTCTTGTACATAGGGGGCAGTATTATAGTAGTTATATTCTTGTACATAGGGGGCAGTATTATAGTAGTTATATTCTTGTACATAGGGGCAGTATTATAGTAGTTATATTCTTGTACATAGGAGCAGTATTATAGTAGTTATATTCTTGTACATAGGGGCAGTATTATAGTAGTTATATTCTTGTACATAGGAGCAGTATTATAGTAGTTATATTCTTGTACATAGGGGGCAGTATTATATTAGTTATATTCTTGTACATAGGGGGCAGTATTATAGTAGTTATATTCTTGTACATAGGGGGCAGTATTATAGTAGTTATATTCTTGTACATAGGGGGCAGTATTATAGTAGTTATATTCTTGTACATAGGAGCAGTATTATAGTAGTTATATTCTTGTACATAGGGGGCAGTATTATAGTAGTTATATTCTTGTACATAGTAGCAGTATTACAGTAGTTATATTCTTGTACATAGGGGGCAGTATTATAGTAGTTATATTCTTGTACATAGGAGCAGTATTATAGTAGTTATATTCTTGTACATAGGGGGCAGTATTATAGTAGTTATATTCTTGTACATAGGGGGCAGTATTATAGTAGTTATATTCTTGTACATAGGGGGCAGTATTATAGTAGTTATATTCTTGTACATAGGGGGCAGTATTACAGTAGTTATATTCTTGTACATAGTAGCAGTATTATAGTAGTTATATTCTTGTACATAGGGGGCAGTATTATAGTAGTTATATTCTTGTACATAGGGGGCAGTATTATAGTAGTTATATTCTTGTACATAGGAGCAGTATTATAGTAGTTATATTCTTGTACATAGGGGGCAGTATTATAGTAGTTATATTGTACATAGGGGGCAGTATTATAGTAGTTATATTCTTGTACATAGTAGCAGTATTATAGTAGTTATATTCTTGTACATAGGGGCAGTATTATAGTAGTTATATTCTTGTACATAGGGGGCAGTATTATATTAGTTATATGCTTGTACATAGTAGCAGTATTATAGTAGTTATATTCTTGTACATAGGAGCAGTATTATAGTAGTTATATTCTTGTACATAGGGGGCAGTATTACAGTAGTTATATTCTTGTACATAGTAGCAGTATTATAGTAGTTATATTCTTGTACATAGGGGGCAGTATTATAGTAGTTATATTCTTGTACATAGGGGGCAGTATTATAGTAGTTATATTCTTGTACATAGGGGCAGTATTATAGTAGTTATATTCTTGTACATAGGGGCAGTATTATAGTAGTTATATTCTTGTACATAGGAGCAGTATTATAGTAGTTATATTCTTGTACATAGGGGGCAGTATTATATTAGTTATATTCTTGTACATAGGGGGCAGTATTATAGTAGTTATATTCTTGTACATAGGGGGCAGTATTATAGTAGTTATATTCTTGTACATAGGGGGCAATTTTATAGTAGTTATATTCTTGTACATAGGAGCAGTATTATAGTAGTTATATTCTTGTACATAGGAGCAGTATTATAGTAGTTATATTCTTGTACATAGGAGCAGTATTATAGTAGTTATATTCTTGCACATAGGAGTAGTATTATAGTAGTTATATTCTTGCACATAGGAGTAGTATTATAGTAGTTATATTCTTGTACATAGGGGGCAGTATTATAGTAGTTATATTCTTGTACATAGTAGCAGTATTATAGTAGTTATATTCTTGTACATAGGGGGCAGTATTATAGTAGTTATATTCTTGTACATAGGGGGCAGTATTATAGTAGTTATATTCTTGTACATAGGGGGCAGTATTATAGTAGTTATATTCTTGTACATAGGGGGCAGTATTACAGTAGTTATATTCTTGTACATAGTAGCAGTATTATAGTAGTTATATTCTTGTACATAGGGGGCAGTATTATAGTAGTTATATTCTTGTACATAGGAGCAGTATTATAGTAGTTATATTCTTGTACATAGGGGGCAGTATTATAGTAGTTATATTGTACATAGGGGGCAGTATTATAGTAGTTATATTCTTGTACATAGTAGCAGTATTATAGTAGTTATATTCTTGTACATAGGGGGCAGTATTATAGTAGTTATATTCTTGTACATAGGGGCAGTATTATAGTAGTTATATTCTTGTACATAGGGGGCAGTATTATAGTAGTTATATTCTTGTACATAGGGGGCAGTATTATAGTATATTCTTGTACATAGGGGGCAGTATTATAGTAGTTATATTCTTGTACATAGGAGCAGTATTATAGTAGTTATATTCTTGTACATAGGGGGCAGTATTACAGTAGTTATATTCTTGTACATAGGGGGCAGTATTACAGTAGTTATATTCTTGTACATAGGAGCAGTATTACAGTAGTTATATTCTTGTACATAGGGGCAGTATTGTAGTTGTTATATTCTTGTACATAGGAGCAGTATTATAGTAGTTATATTCTTGTACATAGGAGCAGTATTACAGTAGTTATATTCTTGTACATAGGAGCAGTATTACAGTAGTTATATTCTTGTACATAGGGGCAGTATTGTAGTTGTTATATTCTTGTACATAGGAGCAGTATTATAGTAGTTATATTCTTGTACATAGTAGCAGTATTATAGTAGTTATATTCTTGTACATAGGGGCAGTATTATAGTAGTTATATTCTTGTACATAGGAGCAGTATTATAGTAGTTATATTCTTGTACATAGGGGCAGTATTATAGTAGCTATATTCTTGCACATAGGAGCAGTATTACAGTAGTTATATTCTTGTACATAGGGGGCAGTATTATAGTAGTTATATTCTTGTACATAGTAGCAGTATTACAGTAGTTATATTCTTGTACATAGGGGGCAGTATTATAGTAGTTATATTCTTGTACATAGGAGCAGTATTATAGTAGTTATATTCTTGTACATAGGGGGCAGTATTATAGTAGTTATATTCTTGTACATAGGGGGCAGTATTATATTAGCTATATTCTTGTACATAGGAGGCAGTATTATAGTAGTTATATTCTTGTACATAGGGGGCAGTATTATAGTAGTTATATTCTTGTACATAGGGGGCAGTATTATAGTAGTTATATTCTTGTACATAGAAGCAGTATTATAGTAGTTATATTCTTGTACATAGGGGGCAGTATTATAGTAGTTATATTCTTGTACATAGGGGACAGTATTATAGTAGTTATATTCTTGTACATAGGGGGCAGTATTATAGTAGTTATATTCTTGTACATAGGGGGCAGTATTATAGTAGTTATACTCTTGTACATAGGGGACAGTATTATAGTAGTTATATTCTTGTACATAGGGGGCAGTATTATAGTAGTTATATTCTTGTACATAGGGGGCAGTATTATAGTAGTTATATTCTTTTACATAGGAGCAGTATTATAGTAGTTATATTCTTGTACATAGGGGGCAGTATTATAGTAGTTATATTCTTGTACATAGTAGCAGTATTACAGTAGTTATATTCTTGTACATAGGGGGCAGTATTATTGTAGTTATATTCTTGTACATAGGAGCAGTATTATAGTAGTTATATTCTTGTACATAGGAGCAGTATTATAGTAGTTATATTCTTGTACATAGGGGCCTTATTATAGTAGTCATATTCTTGTACATAGGGGCAGTATTATAGTAGTTATATTCTTGTACATAGGGGCAGTATTATAGTAGTTATACTGTTGTACATAGGAGCAGTATTATCGTAGTCATATTCTTGTACATAGGGGGCAGTATTATCGTAGTCATATTCTTGTACATAGGTGGTAGTATTATCGTAGTCAGATTCTAGGATAATTATGATATATGACACTATTGGGTGCAGTGGGAAACTTTCATATTCGTTCTCTCTGCAGCTGCACATAGTGAATGTAATTACTCTTACTCTTATTCTGTATATGGCCGCTGGCTCCTGGCGTCGTCGTTGGCTCAGTATCGGTGTCTCTCGCCATCTCTGGTGCACTCAGGCACCATTGGTTATCGGATGTTATCACCGATTACAGCATTTTCCATGTCACAAGGATTGGTCTCGTCTCCCCTCAGTCCGGGCTCGGAGGTGTCACCTTTAAGGACCCCCATACTCGCTGTTAGTGGACTACAATAACTTCTCCTTCCTCTTCTCAGAGCTGATGGTTTGTTACAATTGAATCCGCTATTCTGTAAACGGTCTTGGTACAAGGAGAGAGATACAATGTTGCGGTGTGTCCACAATGTGGCGGATGTCCCGCCACTCGCGCCCCTTTCTGTAAGCGGCAGGGGAGCTGCGTACCTCCAGCGCTCGCCCTGCAGACGTGTATCCGCCAGCTCTCCGGGGTGATGCCTTACAATGGAGGCTGTTATTTGCTACAAGGTAAAGGTTATCGGTCCGAGCGGTCGGTGTAATTACCGCCGGCCTCTCGCCATTTACAGCTCAGACGCTTCATTTTAATAACGGATATTAGTGCGATACGGGCGGCGACGGCGCCAAAGGGAAGAAAACATATCCGCATTTGCCCTTTAAGAAGAAGAAAAGGAAAAGACGTCTTCTGAACTGTCATCGCAGGTGAAGGCGAGGAATAAATCTCCGCTCCGCATTTACAGGGATGACAGCGACATCGGCGCCGGTCGCTAATTGGCTTCTATTGAGGAGCTAGAGAGCCGGTAATGAACGGCGTGACGGCTTCTGCAGCCGACGTAGGACGGGCTGTCCGGGAGAGACGGGCGCTGGTTACAGTACAGGAAGACAGCGATCCGAATAACAAGTCTCCGCGTCCACCCGCGGCTTGACGAGCGGCTTTACTGTCATGGCGGCGTCAGCCGGAATCCATCACATCCGGTGTAACCTTTATCAGCCGATGCCTGGAATTAGACGCCGTCTAATAGGCGCTAAGTTCGGCCAGGGCACCAACTACGAGCGGTGAGAGGTACATGACACCTGCGAAAAGGCCGACCGTGTCACCCGACAGCGCGAGGGCCAACGGGAAAGGCTGCGAAATGCTAAAAATCATCATCAAATGGTACAGAGGCGATGTTACTGCGAGAAATGGGGGTCACCGAACCCCAGGACTCCCGAGGGGTCGCATCCCCAACACGGAGCCCTACCAATTGGCCATTAGGTGGGTGCGCCCCTTTAATTCATGGCTGTATATAAAAGCACCACAACACTGTCACCTGCAGTCTCATGGGGGGTACTGCACCCACAAAAGTATTCAGAACATAACATATAATAAAGTGAAGAGTAATTAATAATGACACAAAGATTAACCCCTTCACACACCAACCGCTATGGTGCCAGGACTGACCGCGCATCTCCCGTCCTGTGCCTCCAGCAGTACCGGCACATATAAGGCTGGAAATTCAGGTCTGGAGCCCTGGGGTCCGTTCTTATACAGACCACAAAATATTCCTTGTCTGAACCCGGCCTTATACAGTACCGACCGGAGCCAAGATTACAAGTTTAACTCCAAAGGGGAATAAAAAAAAAATAATGTTTTTAAAAATAATAAAATTTGGACCCGTTCCCTATTCGCTGCTTACTAATAAAAAGGAAAATGACCATAATACGGAAACGATAATGGGAAAATAAAGTTACGTTTCTTGGAAGAAAGAAAGATAAAAAAAAAAAAAGAGGAAAACTGCACAGTAACCAGCAATCCTGTAGGAGGCAATGATAGCGATACCAATAATCCGGCGTACTTGGCGAATTACCTGCAGGGAACCTTCGTGCGGTCCGCCACCATCGTCCACTGCTGTTGGTTTGTCGACACCTCGATGTAGTAGCTGTAACTTCGGTCGTCACAATCCCACAGTAACAATCTATGAAATAAAGATGGCAGCTGATTAGTCAGTGAGCGGTCGGGAGCCTGGAGACGTCGGCGTGGTTTATTGTATGACATGAGATGGCGGTATTACATTGCGTTCTATTATATGACACGATCACATTATCTTAGATTCTCTCCTGTCCGTGGAGGGGAGACCGGAGCTGTGTCTATTGCTGCAGTTGTGGCTAATGGCGTTATCACTACAAGACCAGGATCCGGCAGTAGCAGTAGTGGACGCCGGTGATTTCTGGAGCGCTCGGTAGAAGGGATCCAATACAGCAAACAGTTATCATAAATCGATAAGACATCAGCCAATCTGCTTGTATACATCGCGGGATCTTCAGACAAATTCCCATGGATAAAGTATATGGTGCCTGACACTTTCAGACTATGGACTCCAGTACGTGCCCTTCGCTGTACCCTATTCCTAGCAGATCGGCATGTATGGCAGCGGATGGCCAGACACCAGGACTAACTGCCCCGGCTTTACCAGGACAAGAGGGTTGTTTCCAGGCTGTGAGCTCCGCTAATGTCCATGTACAGCCCTGCCAGGACCTTACTGCTCAGAGGCACAGGTATAGCACACATCAGTCGCCTGCAGACAGCGCACAGATGTTCACAACAGCACGTCACTCTTAGTTACCATATTCCTGGGTAGTTTCCACCAACACACACATTACCTGTAGTAGCAGCACCCCCCCCCATTACAACCCCTGATATGACGGAAACCAGTGATGCAACCAGTGGTACAACTGGAAACCAGTGATGCAAGAGGCTCCACATTCAGCAGCTGCACCAGTTACAACCAGCGACCGCTGATACAACCGGCACTACCTGCTAACACTACCCCTTCCTAAAGTAACTGGCACCTACTGTTACAACCGACAACCCCTGAAAATAACACCACTACCTCCTGTAACAACGTCACCTTTTAAAGCCCTCTTACAAGTGGCGGCTCCTGGTGCACCGATGCCGTCTATTGCACCATAATCTCGCATACACCATAATCTCGCAACACCACCGCTGCCGCCTGCAATGCTGCTGTCACATACAACACCGCTGCCGCCTACATAACGCCGCTGCCGCCTGCAACAATGCCGCTGTCGACTGCAGCACCGCCGCTGCCGCCTACAGCAATGCCGCTGCCGCCTACAGCAACGCCGATGCCGCCTACAGCAACGCCGATGCCGCCTACAACAACGCCGATGCCGCCTACAACAACGCCATTGTCGCCTACAACGCCGCTGCCGCCTACAACAACGCCATCGTCGCATACAACGCCGCCGTCGCATACAACACCGCTGTCGCATACAACACCGCCGTCGCATACAACAACACCGCCGACTGCAACACCGCTGCCGCCTACAACAACACCGCTGCCGCCTGCAACAACACCGCTGCCGCCTGCAAATACACCGCTGCCGCCTGCAACACCGCTGTCGCATGCATCAACACCGCTGCCGCCTACAACAACACCGCTGCCGCATACAACAACGCTGTCGCATGCAACAACACAGCTACCGCCGACAAAGCCGCTGCCGCCGACAACGCCGCTGCCGCCTACAAAGCCGCCATCTAATAAGGTATGTACAGGGAATATCTTAGATATTAATACATTGTTAGTGAATCTGTCATCTTTCCCTGGTCCACCACTGCCGTCTCCGGTAATACTGGGACTCTACTTCGGACCACCTCATTATATTCTTACCCCCTCGATGGTGCCTGTATCCAGGCGGACAGGTCCCATCGGTGTACACACGTATTAGGCAGTGACCCCGCAGTTCTCGGTGATGACCCCCTCCACTGATATCGGCGCTATGTGACGTCTCCCACCTGCCATCATGTCCCCGTCGATCCCATCAATCACATCCATCAGCCGTTTCCTGACTCCTTCCATAATCTGAGCCGGTAACGAGGCATAAAGACGAGGACGGGATAATATGTAAATGACGTTGCGGCTAAATACTCTTGTTGATGAGATTCCTTTGATCATCGGATCAACTGTACGGCGTCAGACTCCGGTCTTAAAAGGAAAAAATGGGGGGAAAGTAAAGCAGCAGATGCACAATGCGCCGGTCGGGGCTTCAGATGTGGCGAGGACGCAGCTTCACGTCGTATGATTAGAAGGAAAACGCTCGTCGGACCGCACTGACGAGATCGCTGCCAAAGTAGCATTAAAGCCGCTTTGTAAATCGTTCAGTCCGGGCTCTGATCTCACATTAAAGGCAGCAGCTTGTCTCACCAGCACGGGGCCGCGACAACAACGGAGGCTATTGAGCCGCCCGAGGAGCCGCAGGAACGCAGAAACTAACACTCCGTATGTATCTTCAATATTAATCTGGAAACTCTAGGGGGGGCTACAAAACACGTGAAGGAAGCTTCATAGACAGCCGTGAAGTTCCTCACTTCATGAGACGGTAAATATGGCACAAATCCTGCCCAATTTAATCACTGGTGTCTGTGGAAACTCTGAATGTGGGGGGAACCAGCGTCACATCACTGTGGGCCAGGTTTTTAGAGCAGAAAATTAATTTAGAGCACAAAAATTACTGACTCTTCTCTCCAAGTGACAGGTTTAAAATGTGCAGTGTAGCTGTGTATCCAGCTCTGGGGTGAAATAAAACACTTACTACAAAAAAAGCAACAGCAAGGAATACATTATTCAGCAGTGCTTAGCAGTGTGGCTGTGAATCTAAGGTGAGATAAAATACGGTAAAGAAGCTTAAACAGCATGAACAATATTACACAGCAGTACTGCTGAACAGTGTAGCTGTGAATCTAGCTCTGGGGTGAAATAAAACACTTACTACAAAAAAAAAGCAACAGCAAGGAATACATTATTCAGCAGTGTGGCTGTGTATCTAAGGTGAGATAAAATACGATAAAGAAGCTTAAACAGCATGAACAATATTAGACAGCAGTTCTGCTGAACAGTGTAGCTGTGAATCTAGCTCTGGGGTGAAATAAAACACTTACTACAAAAAAAGCAACAGCAAGGAATACATTATTCAGCAATGCTGAGCAGTGTGGCTGTTAATCTAAGGTGAGAAAACACTATAAAGAAGCAGCAGCAGCATGAACAATATTACACAGCAGTACTGCTGAACAGTGTAGCTGTGAATCTAGCTCTGGGGTGAAATAAAACACTTACTACAAAAAAAGCAACAGCAAGGAATACATTATTCAGCAATGCTGAGCAGTGTGGCTGTTAATCTAAGGTGAGAAAACACTATAAAGAAGCAGCAGCAGCATGAACAATATTACACAGCAGTACTGCTGAACAGTGTAGCTGTGATTCCAGCTCCGATACAAGGATAGAACACTGAAAAGCAGAAGCAGCATGGGGGACATTTTGCAGCAGTATGGCTGTGAATATGGGGTGAGATAAAACACTTACTAGAAAGCAGCAGTGTGGAGGCTAGACCTTAGCCATACTGAGCAATGTAGCTGTGAATCCAGCTCTGATGTTTAAGAATACTAGAAAGGAGCAGCAACATAAAAGACGTTAAACAGCAGTATTAAGCAGTGTAGCTGTGAATCCAGCTCCATGACCTGCCTCATTGTATGTTTCACCGACTCTCCCTCCTACTCCAGAGGCTTCAATAGGCAGCAAGATTTACATCTCTTTCAGCTGGGGGAAGTAGAAGTGGTTCATAAGTAGAGCAAGAGAAATTTCTCTGGTAAGATATATTACACATATTCACTTGTATTACGGATTTATTTTTAAGTTTGTTGCGATCATTTAAGAGCGCTACATAGTCTTCTACGTACAGTGACAGACCAGAGAAGAAGCTCACTGACTGATCACTGGTAACTCTGTCGTCTTCTACGTACAGTGCGGAGAAGAAGCTCACTGACCGATCACTGGTAACTCTGTCGTCTTCTACGTACAGTGACAGACCAGAGAAGAAGCTCACTGACTGATCACTGGTAACTCTGTCGTCTTCCATGTACAGTGCGGAAAAGAAGCTCACTGACTGATCACTGGTAACTCTGTTGTCTTCTATGTACAGTGCGGAGAAGAAGCTCACTGACTGATCACTAGTAATTCTGTCGTCTTCTACGTACAGTGACAGACCAGAGAAGAAGCTCACTGACTGATCACTGGTAACTCTGTCGTCTTCTACGTACAGTGACAGACCAGAGAAGAAGCTCACTGACTGATCACTGGTAACTCTGTCGTCTTCTACGTACAGTGCGGAGAAGAAGCTCACTGACTGATCACTGGTAACTCTGTCGTCTTCCATGTACAGTGCGGAGAAGAAGCTCACTGACTGATCACTGGTAACTCTGTCGTCTTCCATGTACAGTGACAGAGCAGAGAAGAAGCTCACTGACTGATCACTGGTAACTCTGTCGTCTTCTATGTACAGTGCGGAGAAGAAGCTCACTGACTGATCACTGGTAACTCTGTCGTCTTCTATGTACAGTGCGGAGAAGAAGCTCACTGACCGATCACTGGTAACTCTGTCGTCTTCTACGTACAGTGACAGAGCAGAGAAGAAGCTCACTGACTGATCACTGGTAACTCTGTCGTCTTCTACGTACAGTGACAGAGCAGAGAAGAAGCTCACTGACTGATCACTGGTAACTCTGTCGTCTTCTACGTACAGTGACAGAGCAGAGAAGAAGCTCACTGACTGATCACTGGTAACTCTGTCGTCTTCTACGTACAGTGACAGAGCAGAGAAGAAGCTCACTGACCGATCACTGGTAACTCAGTCGTCTTCTATGTACAGTGCAGAGAAGAAGCTCACTGACTGATCACTGGTAACTCTGTCGTCTTCTATGTACAGTGCGGAGAAGAAGCTCACTGACTGATCACTGGTAACTCTGTCGTCTTCCATGTACAGTGCGGAGAAGAAGCTCACTGACTGATCACTGGTAACTCTGTCGTCTTCCATGTACAGTGTGGAGAAGAAGCTCACTGACTGATCACTGGTAACTCTGTAGTCTTCTATGTACAGTACAGACCAGAGAAGAAGCTCACTGACTGATCACTGGTAACTCTGTCGTCTTTCCCGAGCCTAACACTCAACACAAAGCAACGCGCGTCGGGTGCAGGAGGTTTCCTCTCTGTAAACTTTAGTGTAAAACTTTGTGTTTTTGCTGTTTTAGTCCGTATGAGGCGAAATATGAAGGTCTGAGGGGAGAGACATGTTTAACTGCCGAGCGAATTTATTCCGCGTAAGCTTCACCCCGGCCAAGATTCTGCCAGTTATCTCCATGAATATTCAGAAACTCACATTAGACAGAAGGGCCAAGTGCTGCGGTGCGATCTCTAATCCTTCACAATATATTCAGAACAAGCGCAAGACTGGAGGGAATTGATGAGCAACTTCACTTACAAATAAAGCGCCCATCGGAAGATGCATATATTGGTGTGTGGGGGACCCAGAGCCCAGAACCAGTGTCTGCCTCCATATTTATTACATATACAGTGATATAAGACGTTGTCACAGAACCACCCATGTTACTAAAGTTACTTAGTAAAGGTGGAGGAGTTGTTAAAGTTCCCACTATGTAATTAATGACAAGGCTTCACAACTCCACCAATGAGACTAAAACTCCAACCATGTTGTTGGGGTCAATAATTAGGAATACAAAAAGTTGTTCGTTTTCCACCCACATCATTAAAGTTACTGGGTAGAGATACTGAGTAGTAATCAGTAATGAGTAATATGAGAGGCAGTCACTGCTCCACCCATGTTATTAAAGTTACTTAGTACAGGATAAAGAGTTATCAAACCCTTGCCCATGTAATTAAATGTAATACTGAGTAATATGAAAGGTTTTCACAGCCCCACCAATGTCAATAAGTAATGGAACTAAAGCTTTGCCCATTTTGCTAGCGTTAATAATTAGGAATACTGAGATGTTGTTACTTTTGCACCCACATTACTAAAGTTACTGGGTAGAGATTCTAAATAGTCAAAGCCCTAACCATGTAATCAATAATGAGTAGTATGAGAGGCTATCACAGCCCCACCCATATTATTAAAATTACTTAGTAGAGGTTAAAGAGTTATCAAACCCTTGCCCATGCAATTAAATTTAATACCAAGTAATATGAAAGGTTTTCACAGACCCACCCATGTTACTAAGGTTATTTAGTAGAGATGGAAGAGGCGTCAAAGCCACAGTCCCATACATGCTTCGAAGGTTACTCAGTAAAGATGCAACAGCTGCCATACACACTAGGTTCTATAAGTCGTGATATGATAGGTTACTACAATCCCACCTACAATATGTTCTCAAAGTCACTGAGCAGAGGTGAGATGAGCCCTTCTTATGTAATTAGTCAATAGTGAACAATATGAGAGGTTGTCACAGTCCAACTCGGGATACTAAAGTTATTGAGTAAAGATACTGAGTTCTCAAAGTACTGCCTGTGGTATGAGGTTCACTTATACTGTTATAAAAGGGTATCACAGTCCCTCTTAGGTTTGTAAAATCACCGAGTAGAGATAAGA
The DNA here is from genome assembly GCF_046119375.1 of Phyllobates terribilis. Taxonomy (NCBI): domain Eukaryota; kingdom Metazoa; phylum Chordata; class Amphibia; order Anura; family Dendrobatidae; genus Phyllobates; species Phyllobates terribilis. The sequence goes on from NW_027362763.1 coordinate 658,239,391, forward strand.
AAGCCATGGCAAAGAATGTAGGATCAACCATGAATAAAAGAAATAGGTTGTCACAGCTCCACCCAATTTATTAAAGTTACTTAGTAGGGGTTTAAGAGTTATCAAAGCCTTGTGCATGTAATTAGATTTAATACTAAATTATATGAAAGGTTTTCACAACCCCACCAATGTTACTAAAGCCCCAATCTTGCTACTAGGGTCAATAAGTAATAGTATGTTGTCACAGCCCCACCTATTTTATTTAAGTTACTTAGTAGAGTTGTAAAAATTGTCAAAGCCCTGACCTTTCATTAGGTGCAAAACAATAGTAACATGACAGGTAGTTACATTTACTTGTATGTTATTGAAGTCACTGACAAGAGAGTGTCCATGTAATTCCAGTCAATATTGAACAACATGACCAGATGTCGCACCCATTATACTCAGGTTACTAAGTACTGATTCAAAAGTTTTTGTGATTAGGAGCAGTTCTTACAGCCCGGCTATTGTTACTAGGAGCAATGGGTAGCCATGTGAGCTTGTTATAGCCCCCCCATGTTATTAGCATTACTGGGTGGTCATTAGAGGTGAGGGGGGGGATGGTAGTCACAACTTCAACCATATTAGAAAAAAATCTGAAAACTCACTACGTCTGACAATCTGGCACTTTTTCAGTATGGATCTATTATTGATACCAGATAGGGTAAAAGGTAATTTACTGCATAAAAATAATGAGAATAAAAATACAACAGAAAAGAACACAAACAATAAAATAAAATGAGATAAATGATGATTGATTTCTGCATCTTGTCGGACTGCGGTCTCCAGAGACATCATTTTATACAATCCGCTCCACGTCTCCAGGGCGGGCAGGGGGCGTCTATACAATTATGTAACGAGCCGGGAGGTACTGGAGCAGAACCTTTCCATATGCATCAGGATGGAGCAGAGCCGAGCGCCCCCGCACACCCTGATGTTTACACCGTGACACCGTCTCTGGCCTGGCTAATGAGACCGCCAATTACAATGACAGTGGCCACAGAGAACAGGGGCCTATCGGGGGATGCGAGGAGGGGAGCGCCGTACACCCGAGTAACAACAGGACAAACCCCACACTCGCGGAATAAAGTCAGCAAGATAACGTTACTGATCCGAGATACAAACACCACGACTCCAGACACTAATCACCACACTCTACTTAGCTCTAAAAGTGTAGTAGATGTCACCTGCAGTCCTATGTAACACCACAGATAACGGAGCGACAACTCCCTGAGTACAGATAATGTAGTAGATGTCACCTGCAGTCCTATGTAACACCACAGATAACAGTGATAACTCTCTGAGTACAGATAATGTAGTAGATGTCACCTGCAGTCCTATGTAACACCACAGATAACACAGTGATAACTCTCTGAGCACAGATAATGTAGTAGATGTCACCTGCAGTCCTATGTAACACCACAGATAACACAATGATAACTCTCTGAGTACAGATAATGTAGTAGATGTCACCTGCAGTCCTATGTAACACCACAGATAACACAGTGATAACTCTCTGAGTACAGATAATGTAGTAGATGTCACCTGCAGTCCTATGTAACACCACAGATAACACAGTGATAACTCTCTGAGTACAGATAATGTAGTAGATGTCACCTGCAGTCCTATGTAACACCACAGATAACACAGTGATAACTCTCTGAGCACAGATAATGTAGTAGATGTCACCTGCAGTCCTATGTAACACCACAGATAACACAATAACTCTCTGAGTACAGATAATGTAGTAGATGCCACCTGCAGTCCTATGTAACACCACAGATAACACAGTGATATGTCTGAGTACAGATAATGTAGTAGATGACACCTGCAGTCCTATGTAACACCACAGATAACACAGTGATAACTCCCTGAGTACAGATAATGTAGTAGATGACACCTGCAGTCCTATGTAACACCACAGATAACACAGTGATAACTCTCTGAGTACAGATAATGTAGTAGATGTCACCTGCAGTCCTATGTAACACCACAGATAACACAGTGATATGTCTGAGTACAGATAATGTAGTAGATGACACCTGCAGTCCTATGTAACACCACAGATAACACAGTGATAACTCTCTGAGTGCAGATAATGTAGTAGATGTCACCTGCAGTCCTATGTAACACCCCAGATAACACAGTGATAACTCTCTGAGTACAGATAATGTAGTAGATGTCACCTGCAGTCCTATGTAACACCACAGATAACAGTGATAACTCTCTGACTACAGATAATGTAGTAGATGTCACCTGCAGTCCTATGTAACACCACAGATAACTGAGAGAACTCCCTGAGTACAGATAATGTAGCAGATGTCACCTGCAGTCCTATGTAACACCACAGATAACGGAGAGATAACTCCCTGAGTACAGATAATGTAGTAGATGTCACCTGCAGTCCTATGTAACACCACAGATAACGGAGAGATAACTCCCTGAGTACAGATAATGTAGTAGATGTCACCTGCAGTCCTATGTAACAACACAGATAACGGAGAGATAACTCCCTGAGTACAGATAATGTAGTAGATGTCACCTGCAGTCCTATGTAAGACCACCGATAACACAGTGATATCTCTCTGAGTACAGATAATGGAGTAGATTTTACCTGCAGTCCTATGTAACACCACAGATAACACAGTGATAACTCTCTGAGTACAGATAATGTAGTAGATGTCACCTGCAGTCCTATGTAACACCACAGATAACACAGTGATATGTCTGAGTACAGATAATGTAGTAGATGTCACCTGCAGTCCTATGTAACACCACAGATATCACAGTGATATGTCTGAGTACAGGTACTGTGGAGGTTAATGACACACTCAGCTCTGCACCATCCTTGTGGTGTCCGGCGGTTGGTGTAGCTCTCCGCCATTATCTGCAGGAAGCTGGAACGTTCCACAACGTTGAGCTATAAAGTGCCGGTCCGATATAAATCCCGCTATTTACATTCATTACTATCGCACTTTTATCTCTGGGACTCGCGGAGTCGGAGCAGCGTTTTATGCGGCCACTTATCCCGGGGAGAAGCTTTCTCTGAGTGTTTGATGTCCGCCGGCCGCTGAGCTGCGGATAATGGACACGTCCGGCACTAAATCTCCGGCAAAAGGGGAGTTTAGAAATGCGGTAACCTCACCTGGCGTGGCAGCGGCGGTTGTACGCGGCGGCCTGAAGTCACATGACCAGCGGCCATTATTATTACAGGCCGGGGATTAGGAGGTTATTATAACATGATTATGGTATATGGGGCGCACGTCACTATATTATAATTACCGGTTAGTGATTATAGATGAACTGTATATTATATCATCACCATACGGTGCATTAACCCTTTCCTGCCGCAGACAATTGGCATTTTTGTGACTCTTGTATTTTTCCTCTTCTATTTCCAGGAGCCAGAACTGCTTATGTTTTCCGTAGACCCCCACGTGCACGTTTGGGGTACACATATGGCACTTTGATCACTTTTTAGAGCATTTTCTTGCGGAATTGCAGCAATTCTGGAGATTCAATATTTTTTTTATACTGAAGTCGTTTACCGGCCCGGGTAATATTTTACCTTATGTTTATTTTGTTTATGTCAATTATTAATGGGGGGGGGGGGGGGGGCGATGATTAATTTTTTTATATATAATATATATATACTTTTTTAATGAGGTTTTTCTTTTACTATTTGGATACATGTTGTTTCAGTCCCGTAGAACCTGTGATCGTCTGATCCTCAGTTCTGCAGTAAGTGGCTCACATGACCGGGGGGTAATCACGGGAGTACCAACACTGCAGCCAATCGGCTGCCAGCGATCGCATCGTGGGGCATGAGGAAGTGGTTACCCAACCCCCATCACCTTATATCAGACCCCACAGCAGGCTTTATACACGTTATGGCGGCGGTGAGATGCTCTGCAGTCCCATGGCTACAGCAGCAGATGGCGGTGAGATTGCTCTGCAGTCCCATGGCTACAGCAGCAGATGGCGGTGAGATGCTCTGCAGTCCCATGGCTACAGCAGCAGATGGCAGTGAAATGCTCTGCAGTCCCATGGCTACAGCAGCAGATGGCGGTGAGATGCTCTGCAGCCCCATGGCTACAGCAGCAGATGGCGGTGAGATGCTCTGCAGTCCCATGGCTACAGCAGCAGATGGCGGTGAGATTGCTCTGCAGTCCCATGGCTACAGCAGCAGATGGCGGTGAGATGCTCTGCAGTCCCATGGCTACAGCAGCAGATGGCGGTGAGATGCTCTGCAGCCCCATGGCTACATCAGCAGATGGCGGTGAGATGCTCTGCAGTCCCATGGCTACAGCAGCAGATGGCGGTGAGATTGCGCTGCAGTCCCATGGCTACAGCGGCAGATGGCGGTGAGATTGCTCTGCAGTCCCATGGCTACAGCAGCAGATGGCGGTGAGATGCTCTGCAGTCCCATGGCTACAGCGGCAGATGGCGGTGAGATGCTCTGCAGCCCCATGGCTACAGCAGCAGATGGCGGTGAGATTGCTCTGCAGTCCCATGGCTACAGCAGCAGATGGCGGTGAGATGCTCTGCAGTCCCATGGCTACAGCAGCAGATGGCGGTGAGATTGCTCTGCAGTCCCATGGCTACAGCAGCAGATGGCGGTGAGATTGCTCTGCAGTCCCATGGCTACAGCAGCAGACGGCAGTGATGTTCTGCAGTCCTGTTACTATAGTAGAAGGTGGTGGTGAGATGCTCTGCAGTCCTATTACTATAGCAGCAGATAGCTGTAAGATGCTCTGCAGTCCTGTGACTATAGCGACAGGCGATGGCGAGATGCTCTGCAGTCCTGTTTCTATAACACCAGATGGTGTGATGTTCTGCAGGAATTTACCTGATGGAGCCGATCATGTAGGGCTGCGCCAGCTGCACGACGATGGCGCCGCTACCCAGCTGGTGGCAGGTGTACCCCGAGTCCCAGTCGTAATTCTTTGTATCACCGTTCAGCAGAGCATTGCGGCTGCGGCTCACGCCCTCGATGACGCTGGCACATTCTGAGATGGTGGCGACGTTCTCAGCGGGGACTAGAAGACACAGAAGAAGTAATGCATTATATAGGACAGGCACACACCGCCATGACTGCGCCCCCTGTGGTCACTGCTACACCTTGCATTCTACATTGTAGCAACTGGTGCTCATCTCCATGACAACCATTGAACACATCCATCACATCCACTTATCCAGAGCTCTGCTCCATTACCGCAGTGATGATCAATGACTCCAACTTTGCTGCACTGTCTATTGGAGTCTGATGTAGTCAGAAATCCGCCCCCTGCTTCATCACACGCTGCATCACAAGACGCTGCATCACACGACGCTGCTGCTTCATCACATGACGCTGCTTCATCACACGCTGCATCACACGACGCTGCTGCTTCATCACATGACGCTGCTTCATCACACGCTGCTGCCGCTTCATCACACGCTGCATCACAAGAAGCTGCATCACACGACGCTGCTGCTTCATCACATGACGCTGCATCACACACTGCATCACAAGACGCTGCATCACACGACGCTGCTGCTTCATCACATGACGCTGCTTCATCACACGCTGCTGCCGCTTCATCACACGCTGCATCACAAGACGCTGCATCACACGACGCTGCTGCTTCATCACATGACGCTGCATCACACACTGCATCACAAGAAGCTGCATCACACGACGCTGCTGCTTCATCACATGACGCTGCTGCTTCATCACAAGACGCTGCATCATCACATGACGCTGCTGCTTCATCACACGCTGCATCACAAGACGCTGCATCACAAGACGCTGCTGCTTCATCACATGACGCTGCTTCATCACACGCTGCTGCCGCTTCATCACACGCTGCATCACAAGAAGCTGCATCACACGACGCTGCTGCTTCATCACACGACGCTGCATCACACACTGCCGCTGCATCACAAGACGCTGCTGCTTCATCACACGACGCTGCATCACACACTGCATCACAAGAAGCTGCATCACACGACGCTGCATCACACACTGCATCACAAGAAGCTGCATCACACGACGCTGCTGCTTCATCACATGACGCTGCTGCTTCATCACACGCTGCATCACAAGAAGCTGCATCATCACATGACGCTGCTGCTTCATCACACGCTGCATCACAAGACGCTGCATCACAAGACGCTGCTGCTTCATCACATGACGCCGCTTCATCACACGCTGCTGCCGCTTCATCACACGCTGCATCACAAGAAGCTGCATCACACGACGCTGCTGCTTCATCACACGACGCTGCTGCTTCATCACAAGACGCTGCATCACACACTGCCGCTGCATCACAAGACGCTGCTGCTTCATCACACGACGCTGCTGCTTCATCACACGACGCTGCATCACACACTGCCGCTGCATCACACGCTGCATCACACGACGCTGCTTCATCACACGCTGCTGCCGCTTCATCACACGCTGCATCACAAGAAGCTGCATCACACGACGCTGCATCACATGCTGCATCACATGACGCTGCTTCATCACACGCTGCTGCCGCTTCATCACACGCTGCATCACAAGAAGCTGCATCACACGACGCTGCTGCTTCATCACACGCTGCATCACAAGACGCTGCATCACACGACGCTGCTGCTTCATCACATGACGCTGCTTCATCACACGACGCTGCTGCTTCATCACACGACGCTGCATCACAAGACGCTGCTTCATCACACGACGCTGCTTCATCACAAGCTATCGCTTCATCACATGACGCTGCATCACAAGACGCTGCATCACACGACGCTGCTTCATCACACGACGCTGCATCACACACTGCCGCTGCATCACACGACGCTGCTTCATCACACGCTTCATCACACGACGCTGCATCACACACTGCCGCTGCATCACACGACGCTGCTTCATCACACACTGCATCACACGACGCTGCTTCATCACACGCTGCATCACACGACGCTGCTTCATCACACGCTGCATCACACGACGCTGCATCACACGACGCTGCCGCTTCATCACACGACGCTGTATCACACGACGCTGCCGCTTCATCACACGACGCTGTATCACACGACGCTGCCGCTTCATCACACGACGCTGTATCATCAGACGCTGCATCACACACTGCATCACACGACGCTGCCGCTTCATCACACGACGCTGCCGCTTCATCACACGACGCTGCATCATCAGACGCTGCATCACACACTGCATCACACGACGCTGCCGCTTCATCACACGACGCTGCCGCTTCATCACACGACGCTGCCGCTTCATCACACGACGCTGCAGCTTCATCACACGACGCTGCCGCTTCATCACATGACGCTGCATCAGACAACGCTGCCGCTTCATCACACGACGCTGTATCACACACTGCATCACAAGACGCTGCCGCTTCATCACACGACGCTGCCGCTTCATCACACGACGCTGTATCATCAGACGCTGCCGCTTCATCAGACGACGCTGCCGCTTCATCACACGACGCTGCATCACACACTGCATCACACGACGCTGCATCATCAGACGCTGCGGCTTCATCACACGACGCTGCATCATCAGACGACGCTGCCGCTTCATCACACGACGCTGCATCACAAGACGCTGCCGCTTCATCACACGACGCTGCATCACAAGACGCTGCCGCTTCATCACACGACGCTGCCGCTTCATCACACGACGCTGCCGCTTCATCACACGACGCTGCATCATCAGACGACGCTGCATCACAAGACGCTGCCGCTTCATCAGACGACGCTGCCGCTTCATCACACGACACTGCATCACAAGACGCTGCCGCTTCATCAGACGCTGCCGCTTCATCAGACGACGCTGCCGCTTCATCAGACGACGCTGCATCACAAGACGCTGCCGCTTCATCACATGACGCTGCTTCATCACACGACGCTGCATCATCAGACGACGCTGCCGCTTCATCACACGACGCTTATCATCAGACGACGCTGCCGCTTCATCACACGCTGCATCACAAGAAGCTGCCACTTCATCACATGACGCCGCTTCATCAGAAGACGCTGCCACTTCATCACACGACGCTGTATCATCAGACGACGCTGCCGCTTCATCACACGACGCTGCATCACAAGACGCTGCCGCTTCATCACACGACGCTGCATCACACGACACTGCTGCTTCATCACATGACGCTGCTTCATCACACGACGCTGCATCACACACTGCATCACAAGAAGCTGCATCACACGACGCTGCTGCTTCATCACACGACGCTGCATCACACACTGCATCACAAGAAGCTGCATCACACGACGCTGCTTCATCACACGCTGCTGCCGCTTCATCACACACTGCATCACAAGAAGCTGCATCACACGACGCTGCTGCTTCATCACATGACGCTGCTTCATCACACGCTGCATCACAAGAAGCTGCATCATCACATGACGCTGCTGCTTCATCACACGCTGCATCACAAGACGCTGCTGCTTCATCACATGACGCTGCTTCATCACACGCTGCTGCCGCTTCATCACACGCTGCATCACAAGAAGCTGCATCACACGACGCTGCTGCTTCATCACAAGACGCTGCATCACACACTGCCGCTGCATCACAAGACGCTGCTTCATCACACGACGCTGCATCACACACTGCCGCTGCATCACATGCTGCATCACACGACGCTGCTTCATCACACGCTGCTGCCGCTTCATCACACGCTGCTGCCGCTTCATCACACGCTGCATCACAAGAAGCTGCATCACACGACGCTGCATCACACACTGCCGCTGCATCACATGACGCTGCTTCATCACACGCTGCTGCCGCTTCATCACACGCTGCATCACAAGAAGCTGCATCACACGACGCTGCTGCTTCACCACACGCTGCATCACAAGACGCTGCATCACATGACGCTGCTTCATCACACGACGCTGCTGCTTCATCACACGACGCTGCATCACACACTGCCGCTGCATCACACACTGCCGCTGCATCACAAGACGCTGCTTCATCACACGACGCTGCTTCATCACAAGCTATCGCTTCATCACATGACGCTGCATCACACGATGCTGCTTCATCACACGCTTCATCACACGACGCTGCATCACACACTGCCGCTGCATCACACGACGCTGCTTCATCACACACTGCATCACACGACGCTGCATCACACGACGCTACCGCTTCATCACACGACGCTGCCGCTTCATCACACGACGCTGTATCATCAGACGCTGCATCACACACTGCATCACACGACGCTGCCGCTTCATCACACGACGCTGCATCACACACTGCATCACACGACGCTGCCGCTTCATCACACGACGCTGCAACTTCATCACACGACGCTGCCGCTTCATCACATGACGCTGCATCATCAGACGACGCTGCCGCTTCATCACACGACGCTGTATCACACACTGCATCACAAGACGCTGCCGCTTCATCACACGACGCTGCCGCTTCATCACACGACGCTGCCGCTTCATCACACGACGCTGCATCATCAGACGACGCTGCCGCTTCATCATACGACGCTGCCGCTTCATCACACGACAATGCCGCTTCATCAGACGACGCTGCAGCTTCATCACACGACGCTGCCGCTTCATCATCACATGACGCTGCTTCATCATACGACGCTGCCGCTTCATCAGACGCTGCATCACAAGACGCTGCCGCTTCATCACACGACGCTGCCGCTTCATCACAAGACGCTGCCGCTTCATCACACGACGCTGCCGCTTCATCATACGACGCTGCCGCTTCATCACACGACGCTGCCGCTTCATCACACGACGCTGCATCATCAGACGACGCTGCCGCTTCATCAGACGACGCTGCCGCTTCATCACACGACGCTGCATCATCAGACGACGCTGCCGCTTCATCATACGACGCTGCCGCTTCATCACACGACAATGCCGCTTCATCAGACGACGCTGCAGCTTCATCACACGACGCTGCCGCTTCATCATCACATGACGCTGCTTCATCATACGACGCTGCCGCTTCATCAGACGCTGCATCACAAGACGCTGCCGCTTCATCACACGACGCTGCCGCTTCATCACAAGACGCTGCCGCTTCATCACACGACAATGCCGCTTCATCAGACGACGCTGCCGCTTCATCACACGACGCTGCCGCTTCATCACACGACAATGCCGCTTCATCAGACGATGCTGCATCATCAGACGACGCTGCCGCTTCATCACACGACGCTGCATCACAAGACGCTGCCGCTTCATCACACGACGCTGCATCATCAGACAACGCTGCCGCTTCATCACACGACGCTGCATCACAAGACGCTGCCGCTTCATCACACGACGCTGCATCATCAGACGACGCTGCCGCTTCATCACACGACGCTGCATCATCAGACGACGCTGCCGCTTCATCACACGACGCTGTATCATCAGACGCTGCCGCTTCATCAGACGACGCTGCATCAGACGACGCTGCCGCTGTATCATCAGACGACGCTGCCGCTTCATCACACGACGCTGCATCATCAGACGACGCTGCCGCTTCATCAGACGACGCTGCATCTTCATCAGACGACGCTGCCGCTTCATCACACGACGCTGCATCACAAGACGCTGCCGCTTCATCAGACGACGCTGCATCATCAGACAACGCTGCCGCTTCATCACACGACGCTGCATCACAAGACGCTGCCGCTTCATCACACGACGCTGCATCATCAGACAACGCTGCCGCTTCATCACACGACGCTGCATCACAAGACGCTGCCGCTTCATCACACGACGCTGCATCACAAGACGCTGCCGCTTCATCAGACGACGCTGCCGCTTCATCACACGACGCTGCATCACACACTGCATCACACGACGCTGCCGCTTCATCACACGACGCTGTATCATCAGACGACGCTGCCGCTTCATCACACGACGCTGCATCATCAGACGACGCTGCCGCTTCATCACACGACGCTGCATCACACGACGCTGCTGCGTCTTCACACGACGCTGCATCACAAGACGCTGCCGCTTCATCAGACGACGCTGCATCACAAGACGCTGCCGCTTCATCACATGACGCTGCATCACAAGACGCTGCCGCTTCATCACATGACGCTGCCGCTTCATCACATGACGCTGCATCACAAGACGCTGCCGCTTCATCACATGACGCTGCATCACAAGACGCTGCCGCTTCATCAGACGACGCTGCCGCTTCATCACACGCTGCATCACAAGAAGCTGCCACTTCATCACATGACGCCGCTTCATCACACGACGCTGCATCACAAGACGCTGCCACTTCATCACACGACGCTGTATCATCAGACGACGCTCCCGCTTAATCACACGACGCTGCATCAGAAGACGCTGCCGCTTCATCACACGACGCTGCATCACAAGACGCTGCCGCTTCATCAGACGACGCTGCCGCTTCATCAGACGACGCTGCATCACAAGACGCTGCCGCTTCATCACACGACGCTGCATCATCAGACGACGCTGCCGCTTCATCACACGACGCTTATCATCAGACGACGCTGCCGCTTCATCACACGCTGCATCACAAGAAGCTGCCACTTCATCACATGACGCCGCTTCATCAAACGACGCTGCATCACAAGACGCTGCCGCTTCATCACACGACGCTGCATCACAAGACGCTGCCGCTTCATCACACGACGCTGCATCATCAGACGACGCTGCCGCTTCATCACACGACGCTGCATCACAAGACGCTGCCGCTTCATCACACGACGCTGCATCAGACGACGCTGCCGCTTCATCAGACGACGTTGCCGCTTCATCACACGATGCTGCCGCTTCATCACACGACGCTGCCGCTTCATCACACGACGCTGCAGCTTCATCACACGACAATGCCGCTTCATCAGACGACGCTGCCGCTTCATCACACGACGCTGCCGCTTCATCACACGACAATGCCGCTTCATCAGACGACGCTGCCGCTTCATCACACGACGCTGCCGCTTCATCACACGACAATGCCGCTTCATCAGACGACGCTGCAGCTTCATCACACGACGCTGCCGCTTCATCATCACATGACGCTGCTTCATCATACGACGCTGCATCATCAGATGCTGCATCACAAGACGCTGCCGCTTCATCACACGACGCTGCATCACAAGACGCTGCCGCTTCATCACACGACGCTGCATCAGACGACGCTGCCGCTTCATCAGACGACGTTGCCGCTTCATCACACGATGCTGCCGCTTCATCACACGACGCTGCCGCTTCATCACACGACGCTGCCGCTTCATCACACGACAATGCCGCTTCATCAGACGACGCTGCCGCTTCATCACACGACGCTGCCGCTTCATCACACGACAATGCCGCTTCATCAGACGACGCTGCCGCTTCATCACACGACGCTGCCGCTTCATCACACAACAATGCCGCTTCATCAGACGACGCTGCAGCTTCATCACACGACGCTGCCGCTTCATCATCACATGACGCTGCTTCATCATACGACGCTGCTTCATCAGACGCTGCATCACAAGACGCTGCCGCTTCATCACACGACGCTGCCGCTTCATCACAAGACGCTGCCGCTTCATCACACGACGCTGCCGCTTCATCATACGACGCTGCCGCTTCATCACACGACGCTGCCGCTTCATCACACGACGCTGCATCATCAGACGACGCTGCCGCTTCATCAGACGACGCTGCCGCTTCATCACACGACGCTGCATCATCAGACGACGCTGCCGCTTCATCATACGACGCTGCCGCTTCATCACACGACAATGCCGCTTCATCAGACGACGCTGCAGCTTCATCACACGACGCTGCCGCTTCATCATCACATGACGCTGCTTCATCATACGACGCTGCCGCTTCATCAGACGCTGCATCACAAGACGCTGCCGCTTCATCACACGACGCTGCCGCTTCATCACAAGACGCTGCCGCTTCATCACACGACGCTGCCACTTCATCACACGACGCTGCCGCTTCATCACACGACGCTGCCGCTTCATCACACGACGCTGCATCATCAGACGACGCTGCCGCTTCATCAGACGACGCTGCCGCTTCATCAGACGACGCTGCTGCTTCATCAGACGACGCTGCCGCTTCATCAGACGACGCTGCATCATCAGACGACGCTGCCGCTTCATCAGACGACGCTGCATCACAAGACGCTGCCGCTTCATCACACGACGCTGCATCATCAGACAACGCTGACGCTGCATCACAAGACGCTGCCGCTTCATCACATGACGCTGCATCATCAGACGACGCTGCCGCTTCATCACACGACGCTGTATCATCAGACGCTGCCGCTTCATCACACGACGCTGCATCATCAGACAACGCTGCCGCTTCATCACACGACGCTGCATCACAAGACGCTGCCGCTTCATCAGACGACGCTGCATCATCAGACGACGCTGCCGCTTCATCACACGACGCTGCATCATCAGACGACGCTGCCGCTTCATCACACGACGCTGCATCACAAGACGCTGCCGCTTCATCACACGACGTTGCATCATCAGACGACGCTGCCGCTTCATCACACGACGCTGCATCACAAGACGCTGCCGCTTTATCACACGACGCTGCATCATCAGACGACGCTGCCGCTTCATCACACGACGCTGCATCACAAGACGCTGCCGCTTCATCACATGACGCTGCATCATCAGACGACGCTCCCGCTTCATCACTCCAATGCTTTAGTCTGTGGGGCATGGAGTGACCAAACCCCGGATTTATATATAATACAGACCCTATATGCATATAGGAGACCCCGATTATTTCTTACCCATCAGACCCCGCTCAAGAATGAAGCTCTTGTGGGTGAACATGCACTCGAAGGCCACCAGATGGAACACTTTATTGACGGTGTTGTGGGTGCCCACGATCCGGATGTATCTGAAAGACATGGGGGGGACGGGACATTAGAGAGGGCTGACAATGGCGCTCGTATTAACCCTTATACCACATTGTGACCTCTATATCTGCCAAAATAAGTGAGATGGAACAGGAAGGGATAAACGTCAGTAACCATCACATTTCTAAATGCAGCTCCGGATGTGACTCGAGAACAGTGAAATGACGATATTTATCAATATTTATAATGAAGTGAAATGATGAAATCCAACAGCTCCGGAGCAAAAATCTCCCAGCACCCCCTGCTTGTTCAGTGTTTGTACACAGCTTGCTTTGGTGATTTGCATTCTGTGAAGTGTCATATTTACATCTGGCTCTATGTGGGAAAAACTAAGTGCCCCTGTATTACAGGAGCAATCAGGTTGGATGAGGGCTGACAACAATCCTGCAGCACAAGATGAGTGAGGGGTCACCTTGGCCGCCCTATGATGAAAGGCAGAGCATCACTCTGCTGTCCCAATCTCTGCTCCACCTGCGCACGTCTCCTCTAATAAACCCAAGACTAAGCTTTAAATTAATCCGGGACGCAGAGACAAGACGAAGGAGAGCAATTGACCTGACTGCGCCTCAATATGTGACACCGGAGAGGAAGGTGACCCCCAGGACGGAGATCTCAATGAGGTGCAGATGGAAAGTGACAAGCCAAGGCATCGCTCCCTCACCGCCGCTTTCCTCCTCTCTGCCCCTCTCCATCCCCTCCCTCTCACCGCCCCTCTCCATCCCCTCCCTCTCACCGCCCCTCTCCATCCCCTCCCTCTCCACCCCCCCTCCTCAACGCCCCTCTCCACCCCAACCTCCACCCCCCCTCCTCACCGCCCCTCTCCACCCCAACCTCCACCCCCCCTCCTCACCGCCCCTCTCCACCTCTCTGACCCTCTCCATCCCCTCTCCTCTCTGACCCTCTCCTCTCTGACCCTCTCCATCCCTCTCCACCCCCCCTCCTCACCGCCCCACTTCACCCCCCCTCCTCACCGCCCCTCTCCATCCCCTCCTCTGTCCCTCCTCTCACCACCCCTCTCCATCCCCTCCTCTCACCACCCCTCTCCATCCCCTCCTCTCACCACCCCTCTCCATCCCCTCCTCTGACCCTCTCCATCCCCTCCTCTCACCACCCCTCTCCATCCCCTCCTCTCACCACCCCTCTCCATCCCCTCCTTTCACCACCCCTCTCCATCCCCTCCTCTCTGACCCTCTCCATCCCCTCCTCTCTGACCCTCTCCATCCCCTCCTCTCACCACCCCTCTCCATCCCCTCCTCTCACCACCCCTCTCCATCCCCTCCTCTCACCACCCCTCCTCTCTGACCCTCTCCATCCCCTCCGCTCTGACCCTCTACATCCCCTCCTCTCACCACCCCTCTCCATCCCCTCCTCTCACCACCCCTCTCCATCCCCTCCTCTCACCACCCCTCTCCATCCCCTCCTCTCACCACCCCTCTCCATTCCCTCCTCTCACCACCCCTCTCCATCCCCTCCTCTCCATCCCCTCCTCATACCACCCCTCTCCATCCCCTCCTCTCTGACCCCCTCCATCCCCTCCGCTCTGACCCTCTCCATCTCCTCCTCTCACCACCCCTCTCCATCCCCTCCTCTCACCACCCCTCTCCATTCCCTCCTCTCACCACCCCTCTCCATCCCCTCCTCTCACCACCCCTCTCCATCCCCTCCTCTGACCCTCTCCATCCCCTCCTCTCACCACCCCTCTCCATCCCCTCCTCTCACCACCCCTCTCCATCCCCTCCTCTCACCACCCCTCTCCATCCCCTCCTCTCACCACCCCTCTCCATCCCCTCCTTTCACCACCCCTCTCCATCCCCTCCTCTCTGACCCTCTCCATCCCCTCCTCTCTGACCCTCTCCATCCCCTCCTCTCTGACCCTCTCCATCCCCTCCTCTCACCACCCCTCTCCATCCCCTCCTCTCACCACCCCTCTCCATCCCCTCCTCATCCCCTCCTCTCACCACCCCTCCTCTCTGACCCTCTCCATCCCCTCCGCTCTGACCCTCTACATCCCCTCCTTTCACCACCCCTCTCCATCCCCTCCTCTCTGACCCTCTCCATCCCCTCCTCTCTGACCCTCTCCATCCCCTCCTCTCACCACCCCTCTCCATCCCCTCCTCTCACCACCCCTCTCCATCCCCTCCTCATCCCCTCCTCTCACCACCCCTCCTCTCTGACCCTCTCCATCCCCTCCGCTCTGACCCTCTACATCCCCTCCTCTCACCACCCCTCTCCATCCCCTCCTCTCACCACCCCTCTCCATTCCCTCCTCTCACCACCCCTCTCCATCCCCTCCTCTCCATCCCCTCCTCATCCCCTCCTCTCACCACCCCTCTCCATCCCCTCCGCTCTGACCCTCTCCATCCCCTCCTCTCTGACCCTCTCCATCTCCTCCTCTCACCACCCCTCTCCATCTCCTCCTCTCACCACCCCTCTCCATCTCCTCCTCTCACCACCCCTCTCCATCCCCTCCTCTCACCACCCCTCTCCATCCCCTCCTCTCACCACCCCTCTCCATCCCCTCCTCTCACCACCCCTCTCCATCCCCTCCTCTCACCACCCCTCTCCATCCCCTCCTCTCACCACCCCTCTCCATCCCCTCCTCTCACCACCCCTCTCCATCCCCTCCTCTCACCACCCCTCTCCATCCCTTCCTCTCACCACCCCTCTCCATCCCTTCCTCTCACCACCCCTCTCCACTCTCCCTCCATTCTCCTCTCCACCCTTCTCTCCCCCGATCACACTCTCCTATTCTAATCCCCCGTGAGGCGGAGGGTCCAGACACCGCGTCCGCTCTCACTCAAGTCCCACGGGTCATTTTGCAACATTTTCCGTGGCGTTATCTCGGGTCTTTTACGGCACTTCTTGGGTGCAGACTTTAATATCCATAGTAAAATACTGAAGTCTTCAAGGAGTTTTGTATTGATTTTTTTCGCCATTGCTGAATGCGCGGAGCATTGTGGGGGGTTTTTATCTGGCATTTTTTCCATAGTCACCTACGTGGGACAACAAAAAACAATGCCCCAAAAAATGCACCGATATGAATATTATAAATTAAAAATCAGCATAAAAAATGGCTGAAACACAAAATAAAAATAAGAAAAGAGACTGGAAAACTAGGTGCAGTCGGAGGTCGTATCAGCTGTGCGATAATTTACAGGGGCTGCCGTCAGATGGCAGCGATTCCTGAGGACACGGACATATCTCATCCGCCGCGGACCTTCACCTCCGCTATATATCACCGCGCCGGAAACCTTGAACGAGAGACCGGACGGCAGCGAGATGATTGGACAACGAGGGAGGAACATAAACAGCGGAGGAGAACGGCTTCATCATCGCTGACCTGTAAGAGCCACGCCAAACAGGACACAGGCCCGGAGGATCAAATGTCACCCCCGGAAATATCGCTCCTCCTGTCACTGTCTGTGCGGCCTATTCTTCATTGTATCTGTTCCTGGGAAAGCTGGGTGACAAGCCGCAGAGTCCACAAGTGGTGTGTAGGGGCTGCCCCGCGTCTGCTGGCGGTCGTCACCCCGTGCTCAGTGATACATCGGCACTCACGCAGTGATACATCGGCACTCACGCAGTGATACATCGGCACTCACGCAGTGATACATTGTTACCACTAATGCAGAGATAAGTCAATTTACCATTCAGGAGTCTGGAAAAGCTGAGGCGCTGAGATGAGCCAGGACTTCTCTTACGGGGGGCTTTGTCGCTTGTCATCAATATATAATGGGGCAGAAGTGGAATTATGGGGCGAGAACCCGACAGGGGCTGTAATACTGGTCCGAGCAGCCGCTCTGTGCTTTCCCAAACTCCTGACTGTCCGTGTTCTTTACTTTCCCATCACTAGGCAGACTAATCATTCCGGAGCCCAGGAAAGCTGTGTACTGTCACTCTTCCACCCAGCTTTCCCAGGAGCAGACGAGGATGACTCAAGGACTTGTAGCTTCTGAGGATTTCTCAAGACTCATCCGAGCAGCTCCAGACTGCGCAGGTGACAGAGAATTACAGGTGAAAATGAGAACTAATACGGCGGAGCGTCTGTCTGCGCCTCCATTATAATAAATGAATCTTCCGCCGCCGTACAATAATATTCACAGATTCCACCGAGGAAAAAGACAAAACACCGGAGAATTATCCCACTCGCTGCGCCGGAGCAACAGTGCCCCCAAGTGGAGGCAGCAGGGCATGACGAGTGTCAGCTCCGCCATCAATAATTCAGCGCAGGGAATGCAGGCCGCGTCCTCGGATGGGATGTGTTTTAGCACTTCACCAGGCAGCGGTGTAACATTTATTATTGAACAGTGCAGAATGTTCCAGTAGAATCCCCCCGCGACGCGGAATATGACCCTGCTCCGGCCCCCCCATAGTGACGGCAACATACGAGTCATCCGCTGTCACTCTAACATGATAATTACAGAGCAGATGCGGACCCCTGATCATTCCAGCCCGAGACCCTAAATAAAGACCCTAGGCCCCCAAATATAAATCACAGAGACCACTAAATAAAATCACAGAGGAGACCCCCCAAACACAAATCACAGACGAGACCCCCAAACACAGATCATAGACGAGACCACCAAACACAGATCACAGAGACCACCAAACAGATCACAGAGGAGACCCCCCAAACAGAGATCGCAGAGGAGAGCCCCCAAACAGAGATCGCAGAGGAGAGCCCCCAAACAGAGATCGCAGAGGAGAGCCCCCAAACACAGATCAAAGAGGGGACCCCCAAATACAGATCACAGAGGAGACCCCAAATGCAGACCCTAGACATGCACCCCTATATACACACCCCAGACCAGAAACTCTATATGTAGACCCCAGACCAGACTCAAGCAAACAGACTATAGACTCCGGAAAAAAAAAAACAGACCCCAAACCAGAACCCCTAAACACAAACCAAAGATAAGAACCCGGAGGAAATACAGACCCCCCATCAGAACAACTTTAAACAAGCACCAGACCAAATCCTCAAGAACAGAGCTGAGGCAAGAACCCCTGTATGCAGCTCTCCGACCATAAACCCCTAAAAAAAAAAAAGACCCTAAAGCAGATCCTCTAAATAAAAATTTAAGTTTCAAAATTCTAAAACAGACTACAGACCAGACCACCGAAATACAGACCCCAAGCTAAACCCCTAAACATAGATCCAGAACCATCCCCCCTAAATACAGACTAAGCCCCCCATCCAGAGACCATCCTGCAGTTATATTTAGGTTGTCCCAGTGATGGATTCACATTTCACAGCTACTTTGCTCAGAGCGGCTTTATAAAACCATCCCTGGTTTTTTCACCCCAGACCTGGATTCACAGCTACAATGCTCAGTATTGATGAAAAATGTCCTACATTCTGTCTTCACTTTCTAGTCTCACACTCCTGACCTGGGTTCACAGCTACACTGCTGAGTGCTGCTGCTTCTAATTATCACCCCAGAGCTGAATTCACAGCTACACTGCTGAGTGCTGTTGCTTCTAATTATCACCCCAGAGCTGAATTCACAGCTACACTGCTTCTGTGACTACTCTAATAACAGAACTGTTGCGATTAAAGTACGAGCGGAGGAGGTCGGCTGTGACTACTGGAGTAACAGGGGGGGCTTCTGTGACTAACAAAGATGTAGGACGGCTGAGGAGAAGGATGAACCACCAACAATAGGCTCTTGATTGTAACGATTAGGGCGTAAAGCCTCCAATATTGCGTACAGTCCAGCCGCGATGGGTCGGGTGCGCTGCGCTTCTCCATACAGTACTGCAATCTGCCGGATTCTGGGATGATATCTCCTTACTTCATCATGGCGACTGCCGGACATGTGGCGGGGGTCCCTGCCCCTCCCCCAGCCCAGTAATTACTGTAATCACAGCCGCATTGTCCGGGAAACAGATCACTTGTGAGATAAATAAGATGCGTTGCGATGAGTCGGGTTTGCGGCGCTCCATCCTCTGCGTGGTGTGCGTCCGAGCCTATTACACTTTATCCCGCACGTCGCATCCTTCCAGCGATGGCAGAAGCTGCAGGACACAAGATGACAGAACGGTCGGCCATCGGCTCCACAAAGAAGTCCAGCCGGATAATGAAGGCTTCAAGGGCCGGCGCCGACCAATGGCGGGAGCGCAACGTGCTGCCACGTAATGGAAACAGACGTGTCCTTCACTGAAGACGCCACCAGCAGCGAATCCCCAAACACTGCGCTCCGCGAGAGCAGCACACCTCAAAGGCAACCGAATCCGCTCAGTATTCCTGACAGCTCCAAACACAGCACAAGCTGCAGCGAGCACATCGCCTGTGGTACCGCGGCGCAGGAATAAGAGTGCAGTGCACGAAGTATAGTGTACAGTCCATACAGGAGACCAGCTAAAGGCCGAGAAGGTTCTCCACGAGCAAAGACAGGATCCAGCTGTGCTGCGAAAACAGCGACCGGACACAGCGCCAATGTATATCCTAGAGAGAAATGTATAGAGCAGTATATACTCAGAGCAGCACAATACAGAGCGTAGACCGAGACACACAGCACAACAACCCACCAAGTGCACACACTGACCCCGAGCTACATCCTGCATTATACTCCAGAGCTGCACTCACTATGCTCCAGAGCTGCACTCACTATTCTCACTATACTCCAGAGCTGCACTCACTATTCTGCTGGTGCAGTCACTGTGTACATACATTACATTACTGATCCTGAGTTACATCCTGTATTATACTCCAGAGCTGCGCTCACTATTCTGCTGGTGCAGTCACTGTGTACATACATTACATTACTGATCCTGAGTTACCTCCTGAATTATACTCCAGAGCTGCACTCACTATTCTGCTGGTGCAGTCACTGTGTACATACATTACATTACTGATCCTGAGTTACATCCTGTATTATACTCCAGAGCTGAACTCACTATTCTGCTGGTGCAGTCACTGTGTACATACATTACATTACTGATCCTGAGTTATCTCCTGTATTATACTCCAGAGCTGCACTCCCTATTCTGCTGGTGCAGTCACTGTGTACATACATTACATTACTGATCCTGAGTTACATCCTGTATTATACCCCAGAGCTGCACTCACTATTCTGCTGGTGCAGTCACTGTGTACATACATTACAGTACTGATCCTGAGTTACATCCTGTATTATACCCCAGAGCTGCGCTCACTATTCTGCTGGGGAAGTCACTGTGTACATACAGTATAGACCAAAAGTTTGGACACACCTTCTCATTTAAAGATTTTTCTGTATTTTCATGACTATGAAAATTGTACATTCACACTGAAGGCATCAAAACTATGAATTACCACATGTGGAATTATATACTTAACAAAAAAGTGTGAAACAACTGAAAATATGTCTTATATTCTAGATTCTTCAAAGTAGCCACCTTTTGCTTTGATGACTGCTTTGCACACTCTTGGCATTCTCTTGATGAGCTTCAAGAGGTAGTCACCGGAAATGGTCTTCACTTCACAGGTGTGCCCTGTCAGGTTTAATAAGTGGGATTTCTTGCCTTATAAATGGGGTTGGGACCATCAGTTGTGTTGTGCAGAAATCTGGTGGATACACAGCTGATAGTCCTACTGAATAGACTGTTAGAATTTGTATTATGGCAAGAAAAAAGCAGCTAAATAAAGAAAAGCGAGTGGCCATCATTACTTTAAGAAATGAAGGTCAGACAGTGCGAAAAATTGGGAAAACTTTGAAAGTGTCCCCAAGTGCAGTTGCAAAAACCATCAAGCGCTACAAAGAAACTGGCTCACATGAGGACCGCACCAGGAAAGGAAGACCAAGAGTCACCTCTGCTTCTGAGGATAAGTTTATCCGAGTCACCAGCCTCAGAAATCGCAGGTTATCAGCAGCTCAGATTAGAGACCAGGTCAATGCCACACAGAGTTCTAGCAGCAGACACATCTCTACAACAACTGTTAAGAGGAGACTTTGTGCGGCAGGCCTTCATGGTAAAATAGCTGATAGGAAACCACTGCTAAGGACAGGCAACAAGCAGAAGAGACTTGTTTGGGCTAAAGAACACAAGGAATGGACATTAGACCAGTGGAAATCTGTGCTTTGGTCTGATGAGTCCAAATTTGAGATCTTTGGTTCCAACCACCGTGTCTTTGTGCGACGCAGAAAAGGTGAACGGATGGACTCTACATGCCTGGTTCCCACCGTGAAGCATGGAGGAGGAGGTGTGATGGTGTGGGGGGGCTTTACTGGTGACACTGTTGGGGATTTATTCAAAATTGAAGGCATACTGAACCAGCATGGCTACCACAGCATCTTGCAGCGGCATGCTATTCCATCCGGTTTGCGTTTAGTTGGACCATCATTTATTTTTCAACAGGACAATGACCCCAAACACCTCCAGGCTGTGTAAGGGCTATTTGACCAAGAAGGAGAGTGATGGGGGGCTACGCCAGATGACCTGGCCTCCACAGACACCAGACCTGAACCCAATCGAGATGGTTTGGGGTGAGCTGGACCGCAGAGTGAAGGCAAAAGGGCCAACAAGTGCTAAGCATCTCTGGGAACTCCTTCAAGATTGTTGGAAGACCATTTCCGGTGACTACCTCTTGAAGCTCATCAAGAGAATGCCAAGAGTGTGCAAAGCCGTCATCAAAGCAAAAGGTGGCTACTGTGAAGAACCTAGAATATAAGACATATTTTCAGTTGTTTCACACTTTTTTGTTAAGTATATAATTCCACATGTGTTAATTCATAGTTTTGATGCCTTCAGTGTGAATGTACAATTTTCATAGTCATGAAAATACAGAAAAATCTTTAAATGAGAAGGTGTGTCCAAACTTTTGGTCTGTACTGTACATTACATTACTGATCCTGAGTTACCTCCTGAATTATACTCCAGAGCTGCACTCACTATTCTGCTGGTGCAGTCACTGTGTACATACATTACATTACTGATCCTGAGTTACATCCTGTATTATACTCCAGAGCTGCACTCACTATTCTGCTGGGGAAGTCACTGTGTACATACATTACATTACTGATCCTGAGTTACATCCTGTATTATACTCCAGAGCTGCACTCACTATTCTGCTGGTGCAGTCACTGTGTACATACATTACATTATTGATCCTGAGTTACATCCTGTATTATACTCCAGAGCTGCACTCACTATTCTGCTGGTGCAGTCACTGTGTACATACATTACATTACTGATCCTGAGTTACATCTTGTATTATACTCCAGAGCTGCACTCACTATTCTGCTGGTGCAGTCACTGTGTACATACATTACATTACTGATCCTGAGTTACATCCTGTTTTATACTCCAGAGCTGCACTCACTATTCTGCTGGGGAAGTCACTGTGTACATACATTACATTACTGATCCTGAGTTACATCCTGTATTATACTCCAGAGCTGCACTCACTATTCTGCTGGTGCAGTCACTGTGTACATACATTACATTATTGATCCTGAGTTACATCCTGTATTATACTCCAGAGCTGCACTCACTATTCTGCTGGTGCAGTCACTGTGTACATACATTACATTACTGATCCTGAGTTACATCTTGTATTATACTCCAGAGCTGCACTCACTATTCTGCTGGTGCAGTCACTGTGTACATACATTACATTACTGATCCTGAGTTACATCCTGCATTATCCTCCAGAGCTGCACTCACTATTCTGCTGGTGCAGTCACTGTGTACATACATTACATTACTGATCCTGAGTTACATCCTGCATTATTCTCCAGAGCTGCACTCACTATTCTGCTGGTGCAGTCACTGTGTACATACATTACTAATCCTGAGTTACATCCTGTATTATACTCCAGAGCTGCACTCACTATTCTGCTGGTGCAGTCACTGTGTACATACATTACTAATCCTGAGTTACATCTTGTATTATACTCCAGAGCTGCACTCACTATTCTGCTGGTGCAGTCACTGTGTACATACATTACATTACTGATCCTGAGTTACATCCTGTATTATACTCCAGAGCTGCACTCACTATTCTGCTGGTGCAGTCACTGTGTACATACATTACATTACTGATCCTGAGTTACATCCTGCATTATCCTCCAGAGCTGAACGCACCATTCTGCTGGTGCAGTCACTGTGTACATACATTACATTACTGATCCTGAGTTACATCCTGTATTATACTTCAGAGCTGCACTCACTATTCTGCTGGTGCAGTCACTGTGTACATACATTACATTACTGATCCTGAGTTACATCCTGTATTATACTCCAGAGCTGCACTCACTATTCTGCTGGTGCAGTCACTATGTACATACATTACATTACTGATCCTGAGTTACATCCTGTATTATCCTCCAGAGCTGCACTCACTATTCTGCTGGTGCAGTCACTGTGTACATACATTACATTACTGATCCTTGGTTACATCCTGTATTATACTCCAGAGCTGCACTCACTGTTCTGCTGGTGCAGTCACTATGTACATACATTACATTACTGATCCTGAGTTACATCCTGTATTATACTCCAGAGCTGCACTCACTATTCTGCTGGTGGAGTCACTGTGTACATACATTACATTACTGATCCTGAGTTACATCCTGTATTATACTCCAGAGCTGCACTCACTATTCTGCTGGTGCAGTCACTGTGTACATACATTACATTACTGATCCTGAGTTACATCCTGTATTATACTCCAGAGCTGCACTCACTATTCTGCTGGTGCAGTCACTGTGTACATACATTACATTACTGATCCGGAGTTACATCCTGTATTATACTCCAGAGCTGCACTCACTATTCTGCTGGTGCAGTCACTGTGTACATACATTACATTACTGATCCTGAGTTACATCCTGTATTATACTTCAGAGTTGCACTCACTGTTCTGCTGGTACAGTCACTGTGTACATACATTACATTACTGATCCTGAGTTACATCCTGTATTATACTTCAGAGCTGCACTCACTATTCTGCTGGTGCAGTCACTGTGTACATACATTACATTAGTGATCCCGAGTTACCTCCTGTATTATACTCCAGAGCTGCACTCACTATTCTGCTGGTGCAGTCACTGTGTACATACATTACATTACTGATCCTGAGTTACATCCTGTATTATACCCCAGAGCTGCACGCACTATTCTGCTGGTGCAGTCACTGTGTACATACATTACATTACTGATCCTGAGTTCCATCCTGTATTATTCTCCAGAGCTGCACTCACTATTCTGCTGGTGCACTCACTGTGTACATACATTACATTACTGATCCTGGGTTACATCATGTATTATACTCCAGAGCTGCACTCACTATTCTGCTGCTGGTGCAGTCACTGTGTACATACATTACATTACTGATCCTGAGTTACCTCCTGTATTATACTCCAGAGCTGCACTCACTATTCTGCTGGTGCAGTCACTGTGTACATACATTACATTAGTGATCCTGAGTTACCTCCTGTATTATACTCCAGAGCTGCACTCACTATTCTGCTGGTGCAGTCACTGTGTACATACATTACATTACTGATCCTGAGTTACATCCTGTATTATACTCCAGAGCTGCACTCACTATTCTGCTGGTGCAGTCACTGTGTACATACATTACATTACTGATCCTGAGTTACCTCCTGTATTATACTCCAGAGCTGCACTCACTATTCTGCTGGTGCAGTCGCTGTGTACATACATTACATTACTGATCCTGAGTTACCTCCTGTACTATACTCCAGAGCTGCACTCACTATTCTGCTGGGGAAGTCACTGTGTACATACATTACATTACTGATCCTGAGTTACATCCTGTATTTTACTCCAGAGCTGCACTCACTATTCTGCTGGTGCAGTCACTGTGTACATACATTACATTACTGATCCTGAGTTACATCCTGTATTATACCCCAGAGCTGCACTCACTGTTCTGCTGGTGCAGTCACTGTGTACATACATTATATTACTGATCCTGAGTTACATCCTGTATTATACTCCAGAGCTGCACTCACTGTTCTGCTGGTGCAGTCACTGTGTACATACATTACATTACTGATCCTGAGTTACATCCTGTATTATACTCCAGAGCTGCACTCACTATTCTGCTGGTGCAGTCACTGTGTACATACATTACATTACTGATCCTGAGTTACATCCTGTATTATACTCCAGAGCTGCTCTCACTATTCTACTGGTGCAGTCACTGTGTACATACATTACATTACTGATCCTGAGTTACATCCTGTATTATACTCCAGAGCTGCACTCACTATTCTGCTGGTGTAGTCACTGTGTACATACATTAGATTACTGATCCTGAGTTACATCCTGTATTATACTCCAGAGCTGCACTCACTATTCTGCTGGTGCAGTCACTGTGTACATACATTACATTACTGATCCTGAGTTACATCCTGTATTATACTCCAGAGCTGCACTCACTATTCTGCTGGTGCAGTCACTGTGTACATACATTACTGATCCTGAGTTACATCCTGTATTATACTCCAGAGCTGCACTCACTATTCCGCTGGTGCAGTCACTGTGTACATACATTACATTACTGATCCTGAGTTACATCCTGTATTATACTCCAGAGCTGCACTCACTATTCTGCTGGTGCAGTCACTGTGTACATTATATCAGGGCTCTTCCTGGCGATGTGTCGGGGTGATGCTATGTAATTCTTCCCTGCAGTGAGGATTGAGGACTGCAGCTCTTGGCGCGGAGACTCTTTACATATAATGGATGTAATCCATCGGAGCCGGGGCCGCTGTTTAGCGACATGTGCGTGTGCGGCCGTCGCCCGTCAATCTCGGGGGTTTATGGCGCTCAGTAAATGTTATGTGAGCCGGAGATCTTCTCTCACCGTCCGTCCATCCATCGCAGATCAGCCGGTGATGGTGCAGAGCGCCGCGGTCTCCCTGATCTGCTGATGATGGATATCGGGGGAGCGCAGGCCGCGGATCAGGAAGAAATACAGCGCGCCGCCCGCTGCTTTATGTCCGTCACCTGTGAACAACGAGCCGCCGCAGCGCATAGATTATCATAACGGCCGCGACGCTGAGGAAGCCTGACACCAGAATGGATGAGGGTCTATTAGGAGACAGGAGAGGACTGGAGAGACGCCTAAACTGCAGCGCTCCCCGCGCCACCGTCAGGTCACACAGGAGCCTTAAAGGGGAACTCCAGCCAACTCAGCGGCCATAGTACTGACTGCTACATTGTAACGGATTGTGGCAGCCTGACAACCGTCTTCCCACATCAGCAATTAAATGTCAGACCCCACCATTTCCCAGACTATGGCAGGCATAAAGTCATGTGATCATTACACTCCGCCTCAATCACCCCACTCACCCACCCTGTACCTGGACCAGGATGGAAGACCATGAAGCCGCCCCTTTAAGGATCTACCGCAAAACAACAGAATTCCAAGTGCAAATGGTAACTAGGAGCAGAATGTGGCTGCCAGAGCTGCACTCACTATTCTGCTGTTTTCCTGTTACCTCTCAGGACCGTACACGTATCTGTGCAAAGCATTAATGTGCAGTAGTGCATTATAGGAGCCGGGACACTGCAGCGCCACACACTGCATATTGGCTGTTCTTCGGTACTGCAGCCCAGCTACTATATTAGTCAGAGGAAACTGAGCTGCAGCAACCAAGACCGGCACTAAATTTAGGGAGTGGTGCGGCTCTGAGCGCTGGGTACACCGGGCAGGGGCCGAGCGGACAAGTCAGTGGTGTGGTGTCAGACCCCAACTGCTTATACTGAGGACCTAACCAGAGGCCATCAATGGGCCTGCACTTCGCCTTTATATGAGACACAGGACGCAACAGACACTATTCATCACAGAGAGAGCATCCACGTCACCTCCACAACACCTCTACAATCGGCACAGAGCGCCTCCAGAGTCGACATATAAAGCCTCCACGTCGCCTCCACAGACGGCACAAAGTGTTCTCGTTTCCTTCCAAGTCAGTGCCGTCCAGCTGCCTGCAAGTTTCCTCCACAGTCGGCGCCGTCCACAGCCGCCTCGTTTCCTCCACAGTCGGCGCCGTCCACAGCCGCCTCGTTTCCTCCACAGTCGGCGCCGTCCACAGCCGCCTCGTTTCCTCCACAGTCGGCGCCGTCCACAGCCGCCTCGTTTCCTCCACAGTCGGCGCCGTCCACAGCCGCCTCGTTTCCTCCACAGTCGGCGCCGTCCACAGCCGCCTCGTTTCCTCCACAGTCGGCGCCGTCCACAGCCGCCTCGTTTCCTCCACAGTGGGCGCCGTCCACAGCCGCCTCGTTTCCTCCACAGTCGGCGCCGTCCACAGCCGCCTCGTTTCCTCCACAGTCGGCGCCGTCCACAGCCGCCTCGTTTCCTCCACAGTCGGCGCCGTCCACAGCCGCCTCGTTTCCTCCACAGTCGGCGCCGTCCACAGCCGCCTCGTTTCCTCCACAGTCGGCGCCGTCCACAGCCGCCTCGTTTCCTCCACAGCCTGTGCCGTCCACAGGAGCCTCGTTTCCTCCACAGCCGGCGCCGTCCACAGCCGCCTCGTTTCCTCCACAGTCGGTGTTGTCCACAGCCGCCTCGTTTCCTCCACAGTCAGTGTTGTCCATAGCCGCCT
This sequence comes from Phyllobates terribilis, assembly GCF_046119375.1. Classification (NCBI taxonomy): domain Eukaryota; kingdom Metazoa; phylum Chordata; class Amphibia; order Anura; family Dendrobatidae; genus Phyllobates; species Phyllobates terribilis. The sequence goes on from NW_027362763.1 coordinate 658,267,876, forward strand.
CGTTTCCTCCACAGCCGGCGCCGTCCACAGCAGCCTCGTTTCCTCCACAGCCGGCGCCGTCCACAGGAGCCTCGTTTCCTCCACAGTCGGTGTCGTCCACAGCAGCCTCGTTTCCTCCACAGCCGGCGCCGTCCACAGCCGCCTCGTTTCCTCCACAGTCGGCGTCGTCCACAGCCGCCTCGTTTCCTCCACAGTCGGCGTCGTCCACAGCCGCCTCGTTTCCTCCACAGTCGGTGTCGTCCACAGCCGCCTCGTTTCCTCCACAGTCGGTGTCGTCCACAGCCGCCTCGTTTCCTCCACAGTCGGTGTCGTCCACAGCCGCCTCGTTTCCTCCACAGTCGGTGTCGTCCACAGCAGCCTCGTTTCCTCCACAGTCGGTGTCGTCCACAGCCGCCTCGTTTCCTCCACAGTCGGTGTCGTCCACAGCCGCCTCGTTTCCTCCACAGTCGGTGTCGTCCACAGCCGCCTCGTTTCCTCCACAGTCGGTGTCGTCCATAGCCGCCTCGTTTCCTCCACAGTCGGTGTCGTCCACAGCCGCCTCGTTTCCTCCACAGTCGGTGTCGTCCACAGCCGCCTCGTTTCCTCCACAGTCTGTGTCGTCCACAGCAGCCTCGTTTCCTCCACAGTCGGTGTCGTCCACAGCCGCCTCGTTTCCTCCACAGTCTGTGTCGTCCACAGCAGCCTCGTTTCCTCCACAGTCGGTGTCGTCCACAGCCGCCTCGTTTCCTCCACAGTCGGTGTCGTCCATAGCCGCCTCGTTTCCTCCACAGTCGCCTTGTTTCCTCCACAGCCGGCGCCATCTACCATCGCACCGTTATTTACTTCTGTGCGTCCGATATTAAAGTCATTTTTAACCCCCGGTGGCAATTATAAACTTTCCGTTTGTTTATTCGCTGACGCGGCGGCGTTTCTTCGCAGACATTTCCCAATACAAACTGTTCTGTCTCCTACAGGAATAATTGGGACTTAATTGCTGCGGCAAACGGCTTTGATGGAGAGAGCAGAGCGCAGATCAGTCTCACTCTGTTCTCCGGCTCAGGATCACCGGAGGGACGGAAAACCAGGTTTGAAATCTAGAGAAGCGATTAGACGAGGAGGAAATGTGGTTACAGTCCGATCTCCCCCGACCGGCGAGCAGGGGAGGTGCTCATATCAGACAGATATTACACTCAGCTCAAAGAGGGGGATAAAGTAAAAGTCTTAAATATAAAGTGTGAGGGTCATCTGCTAAGACTGGAGAGGTTAGCACCGGAGTCCCTGCTGGTTAGCACCCGCGTCCCTGCCGGTTAGCACCGGAGTCCCTGCTGGTTAGCACCCGCGTCCCTGCTGGTTAGCACCCGCGTCCCTGCTGGTTAGCACCCGCGTCCCTGCTGGTTAGCACCCGCGTCCCTGCTGGTTAGCACCCGCGTCCCTGCTGGTTAGCACCCGCGTCCCTGCTGGTTAGCACCCGCGTCCCTGCTGGTTAGCACCCGCGTCCCTGCTGGTTAGCACCCGCGTCCCTGCTGGTTAGCACCCGCGTCCCTGCTGGTTAGCACCCGCGTCCCTGGGCTGCCTGCTGTAGTTTCAATAAAATCAGTGTTTTATCATCAGGAGATCATCACTACAGGACTAGGTGTCACCTGCTATGTAGTCCCCCTTCTGTGTAGCCACTCCCCCACCTCTGATTGGCAGCTTTCTGCCAGTGTGCACAGAAAGCAGCCAATCAGTGCTTTGGGCGGAGCTATTCAGAGCTCAGCATTCTGAGCATTGGGAGATCGGCAGCAGAGAAAACTGAAAACTGTGATTGTATCAAAATTCCAGCAGCAGCCCAGTAAGTGACATCACTGGAATCTGGAATCAGGGTCTCAGCCCCTACATCATGCTGCTCTCAGATTACATAGCAAATCCTTCTGACGTATTCCCTTTAGGTGATTTAAAGCACTGTATACCATAGACCACCATGGATGCAGGCATTAGCACAATAATATTAACCACTGAATGCCTGGTGGTCTAGGGTACTGAGTGACTTAAAGGGGTATTCCTATCTCAAAGACCCTATCCCAATACTTAGTAGGTGTAATAATAATAATAATAATAATATTAGCAAATATCTCCAATTAGAAATGTAGTATAGTATTTTTGATTCGCTATGTCTCTTTCCTCATGTGCAGGCATTGCAGGACCTTAGGTATCCATGGTTCCGTGCGTATGCTCATCCTCCCTATTCAGTACAAAGCACGTGCGTATGCTCATCCTCTCTATTCAGTACAAAGCACATGCGTATGTTCATCCTCTATTCAGTACAAAGCACGTGCGTATGCTCCTCTCTATTCAGTACAAAGCACGTGCGTATGCTCATCCTCCATATTCAGTACAAAACATGTGCGTACGCTAACCCTCCCTATTCAGTACAAAGCACGTGCGTATGTTCAGCCTCCCTCAGTACAAAGCAAGTGCTTATGCTCACCCTCCATATTCAGTACAAAGTACATGCGTATGCTCATCCTCCCCATTCAGTACAATGCACGTGCGTATGCTCAATTGTCTAATTCTGTATCATCCGCATAGAAAGATTGCACCAAATCTTCTCATCCTATAAGAGACGACTACAGAACAGAACCCGGTGGCAGCAATTCTCCTTCTGAACAAAACCCATTTGAGGATACATGTAAATTACTAATTATCGTTCCTAATTTGGGGCACAAATGTCATTATGGGAATACTCCTACAGTGTTGGGGCTAATTTGTTCCCTGGTGGTCTAGGGGAATGAGGGTAAGGCTGTGCCCACACGATTATCATGGCTTTCATTTATAACTTTCCTGGTCGTGCTCTGTTCTCTGCTCCAAACCAAACGCTTGAGCCGTCATTCACATGCAGTCACCTCCCCACAATCGGAGGCGATCGCTCTGCCAGACAAAAGCAATCAATGGTCTTAGAAAGCCGCCTGGGCAGAGGGTCCTGATAACGCCTGGGGAGAGCGCCCTAATAAAGCCTGGGGAGAGCGCCCTAAAAAGGCCTGGGGAGAGCGCCCTAAAAAGGCCTGGGGATAGCGCCCTAAAAAGGCCTGGGGAGAGCGCCCGAAAAAAGCCTGGGGAGAGCCCCCTAATAAAGCCTGGGGAGAGCGCCCTGATATAGCCTGGGGAGAGCGCCCTAATATAGCCTGGGGAGAGCGCCCTAATATAGCCCGGGGAGAGCGCCCTAATATAGCCCGGGGAGAGCGCCCTAATAAAGCCCGGGGAGAGCGCCCTAATAAAGCCCGGGGAGAGCGCCCTAATAAAGCCCGGGGAGAGCGCCCTAATATAGCCCGGGGAGAGCGCCCTAATATAGCCCGGGGAGAGCGCCCTAATAAAGCCCGGGGAGAGCGCCCTAATAAAGCCCGGGGAGAGCGCCCTAATAAAGCCCGGGGAGAGCGCCCTAATAAAGCCTGGGGAGAGCGCCGTACTCGGCAATTTCTAACATTTGCATAATGAAGCAGGGGAGGATAGAGGATGTGAGACCGCGCCCAGGAGGAAGAATTCACTACCGGGTCTTGGAGCATGAAGGGGGAAAATAACAAATCACAGGTTCTCAAAACACAAATACAAAATCCGATTTGTGGGAAATATCACGGCTCGGACTGATCCTAATCAGCGAGCGCTGTCTGCCGTTATTACAGTCGGTGTCGGGAGTCGCGATGCCTCCCCTCCCCCGCCATCACTGGCAGCCACGTCTGGAAGCTTTATCTTCATATCCAGATAGGAGGTGATAAAACGCCGGCTCCTCGTCCGCGCCGCCCGCTGCTTTTAAGAGTCTTTTGAGCTCCACGGACGGAGAGTTTAATCGAAAACTGCAAAGCTAACGAAAACAAGCGTGCAATATTTCTCTGCTGAGTTGTCGGCGGCGAATCTGTCCCCCGTGCGCGGTGCCTGATTACTCATCCAGAAGGAGCAGTAAGGCACAAGCAAGAGAAAAAAAACAAAAATAACAAAAAAAAAAACCAACCAAAATATGTCGTTCCGACTATTTATAGTGAGTGACAAATCCAGGCGTCACCGGAGAACTGATTAGCATCGCCCGAAGCCGGAGTTACCATAAAGCACCAGCGCACGTGGCAATAAAAAAAGAATAAAGTGTCAACTATTAAAAATAAAAAGCGCTGAAAAATTGCTTTCTAAATCATGCCCATGTTGTTAAGATTCACGTACAGGATCGGAGGAAGGATCTGCTGGATTTCTGCGACGTCGCTTTACAAAGTTATTGTTTTGCAAAGGTCGGCGTGACTGATTACAGAAGAGGGGGGGGCGCTGTTGTATTGGTGTCTATGGAAAGTAGGTTTCAAAAGCGGTGGTAAAAGAGTGGTACTGCAGGTGAGAGATGTAAAATAGGACTCTAAGCTCCAATAATGAGCGTGAATACCGTTCAAATGAGTTTTATAGCACTGTATATTTATATTATATAGATTTTCATAAGACAGGGCATAACCCCCTTTAAATCATTTTATTTTCCTCAAAAATGTTATTATTGGATTCATAAAGGACCGTGATGTGGCTGAATGAGACAGAAGCTATTATTACAGTCAGGGGGCGCTGTGGTGCTGGTGTGTTTGGGAAATAACTGCCCCAAGTGGTGAAAATTGGTATCGCAAGTAAATCTAATAATGTCAGTCCCCTCGGGATATTGTCTGAAGGGGTGACTTATCCTCCGCAAATATTAAAAAAAAAGAGCCTATAAATATCATTAAATATAGATTTATCTCTCTTAAAGCAAATCTTAGCAGTTCAAAGATTATGTTTTAACTATATAAAATTAAGAGGGCGCTGTTGCATTGATTTCTGGGGAAAAATCGTCTCAAGCAGTGGTGAAAAAGTGGTACTGCAAGTCAAAGAAAAAAAAGTTATAATAAATTGCTACAAAATTTAAATTCACAGAAATGCAAGACCAGTAAGAGGAGGTCTGCAACATCACAGAAACCAGTAAGAGGAGGTCTGCAACATCACAGAAACCAGTAAGAGGAGGTGTGCAACATCACAGAAACCAGTAAGAGGAGGTCTGCAACATCACAGAAACCAGTAAGAGGGGGTCTGCAACATCACAGAAACCAGTAAGAGGAGGTGTGCAACATCACAGAAACCAGTAAGAGGAGGTCTGCAACATCACAGAAACCAGTAAGAGGGGGTCTGCAACATCACAGAAACCAGTAAGAGGAGGTCTGCAACATCACAGAAACCAGTAAGAGGAGGTCTGCAACATCACAGAAACCAGTAAGAGGGGGTCTGCAACATCACAGAAACCAGTAAGAGGAGGTCTGCAACATCACAGAAACCAGTAAGAGGAGGTGTGCAACATCACAGAAACCAGTAAGAGGAGGTGTGCAACATCACAGAAACCAGTAAGAGGAGGTGTGCAACATCACAGAAACCAGTAAGAGGAGGTCTGCAACATCACAGAAACCAGTAAGAGGAGGTGTGCAACATCACAGAAACCAGTAAGAGGAGGTGTGCAACATCACAGAAACCAGTAAGAGGTGGTGTGCAACATCACAGAAACCAGTAAGAGGAGGTCTGCAACATCACAGAAACCAGTAAGAGGAGGTTTGCAACATCACAGAAACCAGTAAGAGGAGGTCTGCAACATCACAGAAACCAGTAAGAGGAGGTGTGCAACATCACAGAAACCAGTAAGAGGAGGTGTGCAACATCACAGAAACCAGTAAGAGGAGGTGTGCAACATCACAGAAACCAGTAAGAGGAGGTGTGCAACATCACAGAAACCAGTAAGAGGAGGTGTGCAACATCACAGAAACCAGTAAGAGGAGGTCTGCAACATCACAGAAACCAGTAAGAGGAGGTCTGCAACATCACAGAAACCAGTAAGAGGGGGTCTGCAACATCACAGAAACCAGTAAGAGGAGGTCTGCAACATCACAGAAACCAGTAAGAGGAGGTCTGCAACATCACAGAAACCAGTAAGAGGAGGTTTGCAACATCACAGAAACCAGTAAGAGGAGGTGTACAACATCACAGAAACCAGTAAGAGGAGGTCAGCAACAACATAGAAACCAGTAAGAGGAGGTCTGCAACATCACAGAAACCAGTAAGAGGAGGTGTGCAACATCACAGAAACCAGTAAGAGGAGGTGTGCAACATCACAGAAACCAGTAAGAGGAGGTGTGCAACATCACAGAAACCAGTAAGAGGAGGTGTGCAACATCACAGAAACCAGTAAGAGGAGGTGTGCAACATCACAGAAACCAGTAAGAGGAGGTGTGCAACATCACAGAAACCAGTAAGAGGAGGTGTGCAACATCACAGAAACCAGTAAGAGGAGGTGTGCAACATCACAGAAACCAGTAAGAGGAGGTCTGCAACATCACAGAAACCAGTAAGAGGAGGTCTGCAACATCACAGAAACCAGTAAGAGGAGGTCTGCAACATCACAGAAACCAGTAAGAGGAGGAGTGCAACATCACAGAAACCAGTAAGAGGAGGTGTGCAACATCACAGAAACCAGTAAGAGGAGGTGTGCAACATCACAGAAACCAGTAAGAGGAGGTGTGCAACATCACAGAAACCAGTAAGAGGAGGTGTGCAACATCACAGAAACCAGTAAGAGGAGGTCTGCAACATCACAGAAACCAGTAAGAGGAGGTCTGCAACATCACAGAAACCAGTAAGAGGAGGAGTGCAACATCACAGAAACCAGTAAGAGGAGGAGTGCAACATCACAGAAACCAGTAAGAGGAGGTCTGCAACATCACAGAAACCAGTAAGAGGAGGTGTGCAACATCACAGAAACCAGTAAGAGGAGGAGTGCAACATGACAGAAACCAGTAAGAGGAGGTCTGCAACATCACAGAAACCAGTAAGAGGAGGTCTACAACATCACAGAATTTAATCTGGAAACTTTGCCAAAAAGTCGTCATACTCTCTAAAAATATCACATCATTGGGTGATTAGATATTCGCTTCCTGCATGAAAGGGAAGATCAAGTTTTAATAAGTTCAGTTCCATGAGGCTGCGAGCAGTGGTAACTGTCTGACACTTATCTCTGCTGCTGATCCCGGTTATTTCCTCGCCGGCCCGCGCCGCTCCGTGCTCTTCGCTGATATGTCCATCACTCAGCGTTCTGATTCCGCCATTAATTATTGAAAACATGGCAGCAAATGATTCTATTAGAAGCCGCAGAAATAACTGCGATAGTTCAAGAGCAGATTTAATGGACTTGTCTATCTACCCGGGGAGAAGCCGCATTAATTAGTTTGCAATCAGAGCGATGTAAGTAATTGAGCTCCGAGCTCGACGTCATCATTGTGAGATGGGAAATATGATGTGAAGGGTGTTTTGGATTCACGGACCGCAGCAGAGATGAGGAGAATGGCGAGGAAAGGGTCAAAAAGTTCTATTAAAGTTTATAAAGAGAGTGGATGTCGCTGGAGGTTCCGGTGGTGGACGGGGCAGATCGGTCATGGCGGCAGGTACGCAGCCATTAGGTAGTCAGATACGAGTCTCATCGCTTTTATTGATTCTTCCACCTCCGGGACTATTGTTCCACATCATTTTCTATAGAATATTCCAGTCCACACTTCTGGAGTCACGGTAGGCTGAGCGGAGCGCGTTGAGTGCCGCAGTGCTCCAGCCTCGTGCAGTTCTTTTCCCTCGCAGGGATGGATTGAAGTTGTAATCTATATTCAATTCTCAAAAATCACCAAGGGTGTAAATGCAAGAAATTGAAAAAGAAGTGACCGGGGGCAAAACATACAGATATAAACTAGGGTGGAGCATGCAGATCCCTAACCCTAGAATGAGAGGTTTGCCATTGGTAGGAAGAGCAGGGAAATGAAGTGGTCAGTCTTAATGGGATAGTCTCATGTTTACAAATCATCACCAATCTATAGAATAGGTAATCAAGTGATCGGTGGTGGTCCTACCTGTCAGAAGACCAGGGACCAGCAAATTATCACCTAACCTATGGACTGGAAACTAGTAAACATGGGCATAGCCCTTTAAATTAGGTGGAAACCTTTTGAAATTAACATTTTCTTGATTGTTCATTTGCTTTCTAAATCCCAAAATATGCAGCACTAATTAAGAGTCTTCATAAATGTCCTCCATTCTGCTACAATATAGACTAACTCCTGCACACAGCTGTCTTTTACTGTAGGGTTTATAATTGATGAACAAAGCTGGCTGTGGTGTTGTAGAATCTGTATAACTCCTGCACATAGCTGGCTGTGCCGCTATGGAGTCTGTGTAATTTATGCACATAGTTGGCTGTTCTGCTACAGAATCGGTATATCTTGCATATACCAACTGTGCTGCTGTAGAGTCTGTATATCTTGTACATGGTTGGCTGTGCTGCTGTAGAATCTGTATAACTCCTGCACATAGCTGGCTGTGCTGCTATGGAGTGTGTAATTTATGCACATAGTTGGCTGTTCTGCTACAGAATTGGTATATCTTGCATATAGCCAACTGTGCTGCTGTTGAGTCTGTATATCTACATGGTTGGCTGTGCTGCTGTAGAATCTGTATAACTCCTGCACATAGCTGGCTGTGATGCTATGGAGACTGTGTAATTTATGCACATAGTTGGCTGTTCTGCTACAGAATTGGTATATCCTGCATAAAGCCAACTGTGCTGCTGTAGAGTCTGTATATCTTGTACATGGTTGGCTGTGCTGCTGTAGAATCTGTATAACTCCTGCACATAGTTGGCTGTGCTGATGTAGAGTCTGTAAATCCTGTACATAACTGGCAATGCTGCTGTAGGTTCTGAGTAATTCATGCACATAGCTGGCTGTACTGATGTAGAGTCTAATTAATTCATGCACATAGCCGGCTGTGCTGTTGTAGAATCTGTATAACTCCTATACATGACTGACTGCACTGCTGTAGTCTGCTTACTTCATGCACTTAGCTGTTGTAGAATCTGTATAACTTCTGTACATAGCAGGCTGTGCTGCTCTAGAGTGTGTAATTCATGCACATATGTGGCTGTACTTCTGTAAAGTTTGCATAAATCATGCACATAGCTGGCTGTACTGCTGTAGAGTCTGCTTAATTCATGCACTTAGTTGCAGTAGAATCTGTTTAACTCCTGTACATAGACGGCTGTGCTGATGTTGGGTCTGGGTAATTCATGCACACAGCTGACTGTGCTTCCCCCTATTAGTCATGTAATGCTTCATTCACAGTTGGCATTGGCTTCTCCAATATTAGCTGATCCCAGGGATGTCAAAGAACTCTGATAGCAATCTCCTCTTTAAATAAATATGCAGTTCCCCTTTAAGTGAATCTTCCACAAAAATTTTCCATTAAACAATAGTAAAAGAAGAGTTTTGCTGCAGTTTTCTGAAATTTTGGTAAATCGATGCAAAAAAACCTCAATTGTGAGCCTTCGCAGAGTAGCTGTTACATGACGTAATGCATCCGTCACTAAACCTTACAAGAAATGAGGCCACCAGGAGCTTAGGAGTTAACTCTGCACTGGCAACAGCCAGGTCACACAACACACTGCCCTCCACCTGCGCCAATATGGCCGCTAATGAGAGGCATCTCATTGCTGAGCTGCACTTCTCCCCACGGGCTGCGGAGCTGCCGAGCTTCCCGCTAATTAATGATGAAAACTTTCAAGGTGGACGAGGCACTAAAATACGTCTCCGGCTATTCTGCAGCCATGTTTGGGAGGCCATTAATAAAGCCGCGGCGGTGGCCGGCACCTGACTCATCTAATTGGTTTCAGCTGGCGCAGCATTTTCCCGGGGACGGAGGACAGTATCTCTGGTTGAGGTGACAGCGGCAGAGACCTGCAGACGTGACCCCCGCATGTGTGACCGCTGCTCATGTGTGACATGTCCCAGAGAAGCTGCGAGTGCGAGGCCGGCGGCATCACCGCCACATCACTCAGCATGTCCAGATACAGTCTGCACATGACCCAATGTCTTACATCATGTCTTACTCCAGTCACATCCAGAGCTGCATCAAGAATCCTGATGGTTTCCAGTTATTTCCCGGAGCTGAAGAACATTGGACCTCACTGCTGCCCCCTGCAGCATTATAACAAACAGTCACATCCAGAGCTGCATCAAGAATCCTGATGGTTTCCAGTTAGTTCCCGGAGCTGAAGAACATTGGACCTCACTGCTGCCCCCTGCAGCATAGTACTGGCGGCGGGCGACTCCGGCAGCACCGGCGGCGGGCGACTCCGGCAGCACCGGCGGCGGGCGACTCCGGCAGCACCGGCGGCGGGCGACTCCGGCAGCACCGGCGGCGGGCGACTCCGGCAGCACCGGCGGCGGGCGACTCCGGCAGCACCGGCGGCGGGCGACTCCGGCAGCACCGGCGGCGGGCGACTCCGGCAGCACCGGCGGCGGGCGACTCCGGCAGCACCGGCGGCGGGCGACTCCGGCAGCACCGGCGGCGGGCGACTCCGGCAGCACCGGCGGCGGGCGACTCCGGCAGCACCGGCGGCGGGCGACTCCGGCAGCACCGGCGGCGGGCGACTCCGGCAGCACCGGCGGCGGGCGACTCCGGCAGCACCGGCGGCGGGCGACTCCGGCAGCACCGGCGGCGGGCGACTCCGGCAGCACCGGCGGCGGGCGACTCCGGCAGCACCGGCGGCGGGCGACTCCGGCAGCACCGGCGGCGGGCGACTCCGGCAGCACCGGCGGCGGGCGACTCCGGCAGCACCGGCGGCGGGCGACTCCGGCAGCACCGGCGGCGGGCGACTCCGGCAGCACCGGCGGCGGGCGACTCCGGCAGCACCGGCGGCGGGCGACTCCGGCAGCAATAAGTGTCCTCTACACAGCTAATTACTCATCAGGAGGAAAGTTACAGATTATTGTTTGTTTCACTGATAAAATGAAGTCCGGGGTCCGGGGAGGGGCGGCGGCGCCCGGCGGGGTCTTCAAAAAGAATACTCAGAATGCAACAGGAGGCGACGCATTAATTATTCAGAAGTGCAGAAAATTAGAATAATGAATATTAATACAGTAATATATAACCCGGAGGTTACTAACAATTACATGTACCATTGTGCCTCACACTCCAGTCACATCCAGAGCAGCAATTACTAGTCTTATGCTCCAGTCACATTGGGATCTGCAATCACAAGTCCTATACTCCAGTCACAACCAGGGCTGCAATCACTAGTCTTATACTCCACTCAGATCCAGAGCTGCAATCACTAGTCTTATACACCACTCAGATACAGAGCTGCAATCACTAGTCTTATACACCACTCAGATACAGAGCTGCAATCACTAGTCTTATACTCCGCTCAGATGCAGAGCTGCAATCACTAGTCTTGTACTCCACTCAGATGCAGAGCTGCAATCACTAGTCTTATACTCCACTCAGATGCAGAGCTGCAATCACTAGTCTTATACTCCACTCAGATGCAGAGCTGCAATCACTAGTCTTATACTCCACTCAGATGCAGGGCTGCAATCACTAGTCTTATACTCCACTCAGATGCAGAGCTGCAATCACTAGTCTTGTACTCCACTCAGATCCAGAGCTGCAATCACTAGTCTTATACTCCACTCAGATGCAGAGCTGCAATCACTAGTCTTGTACTCCACTCAGATGCAGAGCTGCAATCACTAGTCTTATTCTCCAGTCACATCCAGAGCTGCAATCACTAGTCTTATTCTCCAGTCACATCTAGAGCTGCAATCACTAGTCTTATACTCCTCAGATCCAGAGCTGCAATCACTAGTCTTGTACTCCACTCAGATCCAGAACTACAATCACTAGTCATTCTCCAGTCACATCTAGAGCTGCAATCACTAGTCTTATACTCTACTCACATCCAGGGCTGCAATCGCAAGTCCTATACTCCAGTTACAACCAGAGCTGCATTCACAATTCCGTGGTTACTGCTCATGTGCTGTCACTCTTATGCGCTCTGCTGTATTGCATTCTGGGGCATCTGACGATATGCCGTCAGACTACGGAGTGCAGTATGTGGTGTGAACAGTGCATCTGCCATGATGCTATACAGCACAACATACTCTATACAGAAACCGACCCAGAAAGGACCAGTGGGAGATGTGCAGTGCGATACTTCACTGGAGACGGCAGCTCTGGTTGTGACTAGAGTCTAACACTGCAATTCAAGATAAAAAGACAAATGGAAAATGTTTAGAAAGTTGCATCTCCCACAATGCAGTGAATGCAGCTCTGGCTGTCACTGGAGTATAGGAATAGCGCATGCAGCTCTGGATGTGACACGAGTATAGAACTGGTGAATTCAGCTCTGGATGTGACATGAGTAAAAAAAAAAGTGAATGCAGCTTTGGATGCGACTCAGCCTAAAAATAGTAAATGCAGCTCTGGATTTGATTGGAGAATACAAATATTTAATGCAGCAGTAGATGTTACTGGTTGAATAAAAAACAGTGACTGCAGCTCTGGATGTGTCTGGAGCATAAAAACAGTGACTGCAGCTCTAGATGTGTCTGGAGCATAAAAACGGTGACTGCAGCGCTGGATGCTACTGGAGTAGTAAAAAAGTGACTGCAGCTCTGGATGCTACTGGAGTAGTAAAAAAGTGACTGCAGCTCTGGATGAATTATAGGTCATGAAATGCTCCAAGACCGTTATAAAGTGACCTGAAGAAAACCCACAGCGGGTCCATCTCACCGGGGGCTTCGCTCCGATGGTCGCAGCGCAGAGCAGTTTAGCTTCTGTTCGGACTGTGATCCCACCACCTGCGCCAGCACAGACCCCCCAGCACAGACCCCACTATGCACATCTATAACAGGAGTCCTAAAGGCATCTGCACCCTGGACTTTTTTTCCTGAAGAGTCTAATGATTCTTAAAATGACCGATACCGCAGAGTAATTGGTGTAATAAAGCCGCGTCTGTGTGCCGCCAACCCGCGGCATCATTGCCTTCTGCTATCTCTGCGCCCAGCGCCGTCCTGCAGGTTGAGGTAGATTAGCTCCGGCGTGGAGGGAAGCGACAGATTTCCCATCATTTTTGCACAATTGAAAAGTCAACGACAATCAGTGTCCCCGTGTAATAGCAGAGCGGGGTTAGTGGGTATACAGCGCCCCCGTGTAATAGCAGAGCGGGGTTAGTGGGTATACAGCGCCCCCGTGTAATAGCAGAGAGGGGTTAGTGGGTATACAGCGCCCCCGTGTAATAGCAGAGCGGGGTTAGTGGGTATACAGGGTCCCCGTGTAATAGCAGAGCGGGGTTAGTGGGTATACAGCGCCCCCGTGTAATAGCAGAGAGGGGTTAGTGGGTATACAGCGCCCCCGTGTAATAGCAGAGAGGGGTTAGTGGGTATACAGCGCCCCCGTGTAATAGCAGAGCGGGGTTAGTGGGTATACAGGGTCCCCGTGTAATAGCAGAGCGGGGTTAGTGGGTATACAGGGTCCCCGTGTAATAGCAGAGCGGGGTTAGTGGGTATACAGCGCCCCCGTGTGATAGCAGAGCGGGGTTAGTAGGTATACAGCGCCCCCGTGTAATAGCAGAGAGGGGTTAGTGGGTATACAGCGCCCCCGTGTAATAGCAGAGCGGGGTTAGTGGGTATACAGCGCCCCCATGTAATAGCAGAGCGGGGTTAGTGGGTATACAGCGTCCCCATGTAATAGCAGAGCGGGGTTAGTGGGTATACAGCGTCCCCGTGTAATAGCAGAGCGGGGTTAGTGGGTATACAGCGCCCCCGTGTAATAGCAGAGCGGGATTAGTGGGTATACAGCGTCCCCGTGTAATAGCAGAGTGGGGTTAGTGGGTATACAGGGTCCCCGTGTAATAGCAGAGCGGGGTTAGTGGGTATACAGGGTCCCCGTGTAATAGCAGAGCGGGGTTAGTGGGTATACAGCGCCCCCGTGTGATAGCAGAGCGGGGTTAGTAGGTATACAGCGCCCCCGTGTAATAGCAGAGAGGGGTTAGTGGGTATACAGCGCCCCCGTGTAATAGCAGAGCGGGGTTAGTGGGTATACAGCGTCCCCATGTAATAGCAGAGCGGGGTTAGTGGGTATACAGCGCCCCCGTGTAATAGCAGAGCGGGATTAGTGGGTATACAGCGTCCCCGTGTAATAGCAGAGTGGGGTTAGTGGGTATACAGGGTCCCCGTGTAATAGCAGAGCGGGGTTAGTGGGTATACAGGGTCCCCGTGTAATAGCAGAGCGGGGTTAGTGGGTATACAGCGCCCCCGTGTGATAGCAGAGCGGGGTTAGTAGGTATACAGCGCCCCCGTGTAATAGCAGAGAGGGGTTAGTGGGTATACAGCGCCCCCGTGTAATAGCAGAGCGGGGTTAGTGGGTATACAGCGCCCCCATGTAATAGCAGAGCGGGGTTAGTGGGTATACAGCGTCCCCATGTAATAGCAGAGCGGGGTTAGTGGGTATACAGCGTCCCCGTGTAATAGCAGAGCGGGGTTAGTGGGTATACAGCGCCCCCGTGTAATAGCAGAGCGGGGTTAGTGGGTATACAGCATCCCCGTGTAATAGCAGAATGGGGTTAGTCGGTATACAGCGTCCTCGTGTAATAGCAGAGCGGGGTTAGTGGGTATACAGCGTCCCCGTGTAATAGCAGAGCGGGGTTAGCGGGTATACAGCGTCCCCGTGTAATAGCAGTGCGGGGTTAGCGGGTATACAGCGTCCCCGTGTAATAGCAGAGCAGGGTTAGTGGGTATACAGCGTCCCCGTGTAATAGCAGAGAGGGGTTAGTGGGTATACAGCGCCCCCGTGTAATAGCAGAGAGGGGTTAGTGGGTATACAGCGCCCCCGTGTAATAGCAGAGAGGGGTTAGTGGGTATACAGCGCCCCCGTGTAATAGCAGAGAGGGGTTAGTGGGTATACAGCGCCCCCGTGTAATAGCAGAGAGGGGTTAGTGGGTATACAGCGTCCCCGTGTAATAGCAGAGCGGGGTTAGTGGGTATACAGCGTCCCCGTGTAATAGCAGAGCGGGGTTAGTGGGTATACAGCGCCCCCGTGTAATAGCAGAGCGGGGTTAGTGGGTATACAGCATCCCCGTGTAATAGCAGAGCGGGGTTAGTGGGTATACAGCGCCCCCGTGTAATAGCAGAATGGGGTTAGTCGGTATACAGCGTCCTCGTGTAATAGCAGAGCGGGGTTAGTGGGTATACAGCGTCCCCGTGTAATAGCAGAGCGGGGTTAGTGGGTATACAGGGTCCCCGTGTAATAGCAGAGCGGGGTTAGTGGGTATACAGCGTCCCCGTGTAATAGCAGAGCGGGGTTAGTGGGTATACAGCGTCCCCGTGTAATAGCAGAGCGGGGTTAGTGGGTATACAGGGTCCCCGTGTAATAGCAGAGTGGGGATAGTGGGTATACAGCGCCCCCGTGTAATAGCAGAGCGGGGTTAGTGGGTATACAGCGCCCCCGTGTAATAGCAGAGAGGGGTTAGCGGGTATACAGCGCCCCGTGTGATAGCAGAGCGGGGTTAGTGGGTATACAGCGCCCCCGTGCAATAGCAGAGCGGGGTTAGTGGGTATACAGCACCCCCGTGCAATAGCAGAGCGGGGTTAGTGGGTATACAGCGCCCCGTGTAATAGCAGAGAGGGGTTAGTGGGTATACAGGGTCCCCGTGTAATAGCAGAGCGGGGTTAGTGGGTATACAGCGCCCCGTGTATTAGCAGAGAGGGGTTAGTGGGTATACAGGGTCCCCGTGTAATAGCAGAGAGGGGTTAGTGGGTATACAGGGTCCCCGTGTAATAGCAGAGCGGGGTTAGTGGGTATACAGCGCCCCGTGTAATAGCAGAGCGGGGTTAGTGGGTATACAGCGCCCCGTGTAATAGCAGAGCGGGGTTAGTGGGTATACAGCGCCCCGTGTAATAGCAGAGCGGGGTTAGTGGGTATACAGCGCCCCGTGTAATAGCAGAGAGGGGTTAGTGGGTATACAGCGTCCCCGTGTAATAGCAGAGCGGGGTTAGTGGGTATACAGCGCCCCGTGTAATAGCAGAGCGGGGTTAGTGGGTATACAGCGCCCCGTGTAATAGCAGAGCGGGGTTAGTGGGTATACAGCGCCCCGTGTGATAGCAGAGCGGGGTTAGTGGGTATACAGCGTCCCCGTGTAATAGCAGAGCGGGGTTAGTGGGTATACAGCGCCCCGTGTAATAGCAGAGAGGGGTTAGTGGGTATACAGCGCCCCGTGTAATAGCAGAGCGGGGTTAGTGGGTATACAGCGCCCCCGTGTGCTAGCAGAGCGGGGTTAGTGGGTATACAGCGCCCCGTGTAATAGCAGAGCGGTGTTAGTGGGTATACAGCGTCCCGTGTAATAGCAGAGCGGTGTTAGTGGGTATACAGCGCCCCGTGTGATAGCAGAGCGGGGTTAGTGGGTATACAGCGCCCCCGTGTAATAGCAGAGCAGGGTTAGTGGGTATACAGCGCCCCAGTGTAATAGCAGAGCAGGGTTAGCGGGTATACAGCGCCCCGTGTGATAGCAGAGAGGGGTTAGTGGGTATACAGCGCCCCCGTGTAATAGCAGAGCAGGGTTAGTGGGTATACAGCGCCCCAGTGTAATAGCAGAGCGGGGTTAGTGGGTATACAGCGCCCCGTGTGATAGCAGAGAGGGGTTAGTGGGTATACAGCGCCCCGTGTAATAGCAGAGCGGGGTTAGTGGGTATACAGCGCCCCCGTGTAATAGCAGAGCGGTGTTAGTGGGTATACAGCGCCCCCGTGTGATAGCAGAGAGGGGTTAGTGGGTATACAGCGCCCCCGTGTAATAGCAGAGCAGGGTTAGTGGGTATACAGCGCCCCAGTGTAATAGCAGAGCGGGGTTAGTGGGTATACAGCGCCCCGTGTAATAGCAGAGCGGGGTTAGTGGGTATACAGCGCCCCGTGTGCTAGCAGAGCGGGGTTAGTGGGTATACAGCGCCCCCGTGTAATAGCAGAGCAGGGTTAGTGGGTATACAGCGCCCCAGTGTAATAGCAGAGCGGTGTTAGTGGGTATACAGCGTCCCGTGTAATAGCAGAGCGGTGTTAGTGGGTATACAGCGCCCCGTGTGATAGCAGAGCGGGGTTAGTGGGTATACAGCGCCCCCGTGTAATAGCAGAGCAGGGTTAGTGGGTATACAGCGCCCCAGTGTAATAGCAGAGCAGGGTTAGCGGGTATACAGCGCCCCGTGTGATAGCAGAGCGGGGTTAGTGGGTAGCGGCACACTGTGCGGTTGTTTGTGCTGCTCGGTGATGTCGGTTATTGCAGCGGTCAGGTCGGGTTTTGTTTGTGCACCGTGGAGTAATACATCACTTACTGCCACCACGCCGACTCCACTCTGCTCAACCGTGAAAATCCACTGCCGTCCTCCGCCTGAAAAATTGCTGAATATTTCCAGTGTGAAATCTCCGGATAATTCTGCAGTCAGGTGAAAGCAGATGATGGCGGATCATGCATTATCTGACAACTGCACAGTAATGATGGGGGTGATGATAGCGGAGAAGGAAAGCCGAGACCCCGGGCTCCAGGGACCTGTGCACCGTCTGGTGTCTTATCAGACATCCAGGAACAAGGAGGGCGGCGAGTGGTCGGCCCCTAAGGGTCTCCACTTCCTGTGTGATGTGGCTGGGAAAGTAGACTCTCAGTGCAACCAGCGTCCAAAGACGCAGAGGGGGGCACCACCGGGGGGCCAAAAGACGCAGACGGGGGCCACCACCGGGGGGGCCAAAATACGCAGACGGGGGCACGAGCGGGAGCCCAAAAGACGCAGACGGGGGCCACCACCGGGGGCCCAAAAGACGCAGACGGGGGCACGAGCGGGGGCCCAAAAGACGCAGACGGGGGCACGAGCGGGGGCCCAAAAGACGCAGACGGGGGCACGAGCGGGGGCCCAAAAGACGCAGACGGGGGCACGAGCGGGGGCCCAAAAGACGCAGACGGGGGCACGAGCGGGGGCCCAAAAGACGCAGACGGGGGCACGAGCGGGGGGCCCAAAAGACGCAGACGGGGGCACGAGCGGGGGGCCAAAAGACGCAGACGGGGCACGAGCGGGGGGCCAAAAGACGCAGACGGGGCACCACCGGGGGGGCCAAAAGACGCAGACGGGGCACGAGCGGGGGGCCAAAAGACGCAGACGGGGCACGAGCGGGGGGCCAAAAGACGCAGACGGGGCACGAGCGGGGGGCCAAAAGACGCAGACGAGGCACGAGCGAGGGGCCAAAAGACGCAGGCGGGGGCACCACCAAGGAGGGGCCAAAAGACGCAGGCGGGGGCACCACCAAGGAGGGGCCAAAAGACGCAGACGGGGGCACCACCAAAGGGGGGCCAAAAGACGCAGACGGGGGCACCACCAAGGAGGGGCCAAAAGACGCAGACGGGGGCACCACCAAGGAGGGGCCAAAAGACGCAGGCGGGGGCACCACCAAGGAGGGGCCAAAAGACGCAGGCGGGGGCACCACCAAGGAGGGGCCAAAAGACGCAGACGGGGGCACCACCAAGGAGGGGCCAAAAGACGTAGACGGGGGCACCACCAAGGAGGGGCCAAAAGACGCAGAGGGGGGCACCACCGGGGGGGCCAAAAGACGCAGGCGGGGGCACCACCAAGGAGGGGCCAAAAGACACAGGCGGGGGCACCACCGGGGGGCCAAAAGACGCAGGCGCGGGCACCACCGGGGGGCCAAAAGACGCAGGCGCGGGCACCACCGGGGGGCCAAAAGACGCAGGCGGGGGCACCACCGGGGGGCCAAAAGACGCAGGCGGGGGCACCACCAAGGAGGGGCCAAAAGACGCAGACGGGGGCACCACCAAGGAGGGGCCAAAAGACGCAGACGGGGGCACCACCAAGGAGGGGCCAAAAGACGCAGACGGGGGCACCACCAAGGAGGGGCCAAAAGACGCAGGCGGGGGCACCACCAAGGAGGGGCCAAAAGACGCAGACGGGGGCACCACCAAGGAGGGGCCAAAAGACGCAGACGGGGGCACCACCAAGGAGGGGCCAAAAGACGCAGACGGGGGCACCACCAAGGAGGGGCCAAAAGACGCAGACGGGGGCACCACCAAGGAGGGGCCAAAAGACGCAGACGGGGGCACCACCAAGGAGGGGCCAAAAGACGCAGACGGGGGCACCACCAAGGAGGGGCCAAAAGACGCAGACGGGGGCACCACCAAGGAGGGGCCAAAAGACGCAGACGGGGGCACCACCGGGGGACCAAAAGACGCAGGCGCGGGCACCACCGGGGGGCCAAAAGACGCAGGCGCGGGCACCACCGGGGGGCCAAAAGACGCAGGCGGGGGCACCACCAAGGAGGGGCCAAAAGACGCAGACGGGGGCACCACCAAGGAGGGGCCAAAAGACGCAGACGGGGGCACCACCAAGGAGGGGCCAAAAGACGCAGAGGGGGGCACCACCGGGGGGGCCAAAAGACGCAGGCGGGGGCACCACCAAGGAGGGGCCAAAAGACGCAGGCGGGGGCACCACCAAGGAGGGGCCAAAAGACGCAGGCGGGGGCACCACCGGGGGGCCAAAAGACGCAGGCGGGGGCACCACCAAGGAGGGGCCAAAAGACGCAGACGGGGGCACCACCAAGGAGGGGCCAAAAGACGCAGACGGGGGCACCACCAAGGAGGGGCCAAAAGACGCAGACGGGGGCACCACCAAGGAGGGGCCAAAAGACGCAGGCGGGGGCACCACCAAGGAGGGGCCAAAAGACGCAGGCGGGGGCACCACCAAGGAGGGGCCAAAAGACGCAGACGGGGGCACCACCAAGGAGGGGCCAAAAGACGCAGACGGGGGCACCACCAAGGAGGGGCCAAAAGACGCAGACGGGGGCACCACCAAGGAGGGGCCAAAAGACGCAGACGGGGGCACCACCAAGGAGGGGCCAAAAGACGCAGACGGGGGCACCACCGGGGGACCAAAAGACGCAGGCGCGGGCACCACCGGGGGGGCCAAAAGACGCAGGCGGGGGCACCACCAAGGAGGGGCCAAAAGACGCAGGCGGGGGCACCACCAAGGAGGGGCCAAAAGACGCAGGCGGGGGCACCACCAAGGAGGGGCCAAAAGACGCAGGCGGGGGCACCACCGGGGGGCCAAAAGACGCAGGCGGGGGCACCACCGGGGGGCCAAAAGACGCAGGCGGGGGCACCACCGGGGGGCCAAAAGACACAGGCGGGGGCACCACCAAGGAGGGGCCAAAAGACGCAGGCGGGGGCACCACCAAGGAGGGGCCAAAAGACGCAGACGGGGGCACCACCAAGGAGGGGCCAAAAGACGCAGACGGGGGCACCACCAAGGAGGGGCCAAAAGACGCAGACGGGGGCACCACCAAGGAGGACCAAAAGACGCAGACGGGGGCACCACCAAGGAGGGGCCAAAAGACGCAGACGGGGGCACCACCAAGGAGGGGCCAAAAGACGCAGAGGGGGGCACCACCAAGGAGGGGCCAAAAGACGCAGAGGGGGGCACCACCGGGGGGCCAAAAGACTCAGACGGGGGCACCACCGGGGGGCCAAAAGACGCAGACGGGGGCACCACCGGGGGGCCAAAAGACGCAGACGGGGGCACCACCGGGGGCCAAAAGACGCAGACGGGGGCACCACCGGGGGGCCAAAAGACGCAGACGGGGGCACCACCGGGAGGCCAAAAGACGCAGACGGGGGCACCACCGGGGGGCCAAAAGACGCAGACGGGGGCATCACCGGGAGGCCAAAAGACGCAGACGGGGGCACCACCGGGGGGCCAAAAGACGCAGACGGAGGCACCACCGGGGGGCCAAAAGACGCAGATGGGGGCACCACCGGGGGGCCAAAAGACGCAGACGGGGGCATCACCGGGAGGCCAAAAGACGCAGACGGGGGCACCACCGGGGGGCCAAAAGACGCAGACGGGGGCATCACCGGGAGGCCAAAAGACGCAGACGGGGGCACCACCGGGGGGCCAAAAGACGCAGACGGGGGCACCACCGGGGGGCCAAAAGACGCAGCCGGGGGCACCACCAAGGAGGGGCCAAAAGAAGCAGAGGGGGGCACCACCAAGGAGGGGCCAAAAGACGCAGACGGGGGCACCACCAAGGAGGGGCCAAAAGACGCAGAGGGGGGCACCACCGGGGGGGCCAAAAGAGGCAGAGGGGGGCACCACCGGGGGGCCAAAAGACGCAGGCGGGGGCACCACCGGGGGGGCCAAAAGAGGCAGAAAATACACATTATACACCCAATAAAGACACAGAGTACAACTATCAGAAGATAAACAGGTGTTCCAGCAGCAGAAGATACACGGCACAACCGGCGGCAAAGAATACACAGCACATCATACGTCTTCGGTCCAAGCCGCGGCCTCGCACTTTGCAGACGTCTCACACTTCTCCCTCTGTAAGAACCTTCTTACATCAGTTTCCTTATTTCCAGCCTCAGAGCTGTTTTCCAATTATCCTGTATATCAGGGACGGTGTCACATTGTCACGTTGGTTGTTGATTCAATTCTGTGCAGTTTTGTAAGATGGGGAAACTTGATGAATCTGTAGGCGCAGGAGGCACAAACTGGAAGGAGCGCGGGGGGCGCCGGGCAGACGGAATTACAGCCGGTTATGTCTGGTGAATGTGCCGGGAAGAACAGAACTGGCAAGGCTCATCATACCCCGCCGCGTATTGTAAGAGGCACGTTTCGCCTTGCGGAGAGTGACATGTTGAGCATGTCAAGGTGTGGAGAATTTTAAAGCTGCAATGCTCCTCTGGGAAATATGTAAATTGTCTTCAGAAAGGAAGAGAACTAGAACTCTAGTGCCACCTATAGGAAGTAGCAATCCTAAAAGTCAATATCGACCCTTTAAGGAGCTTAAAATGAGGGGCAGTACCCCGAAACACGGTGTCTGCAAATTGAGTTTCTGGTTCTGGCTTTTTATCCTAAGTCATGTGACAAGGCTCGTTAAAGGGTCGATATTGACTTTTAGGATTGCTATTCATTTTCTATTCTGAACATATGCTTGAGAAGCTTTCCGTCCTTTTGCCCTGGGTGGGATGTAATTAAACAAGTCTGTGCACCATGGAAAAGCAGCCTGCTGTGCAACATATAATACAAGTATATGCACCATAGAAAGGTAGCCTGCTGTGCAGCATATAATACAAGTCTGTGCACCATAGAAAGGTAGCCTGCTGTGCAGCATATAATACAAGTCTGTGCACCATAGAAAGGCAGCCTGCTGTGCAGCATATAACACAAGTCTGTGCACCATAGAAAGGCAGCCTGCTGTGCAGCATATAATACAAGTCTGTGCACCATAGAGAGGCAGCCTGCTGTGCAGCATATAATACAAGTATGTGCACCATAGAGAGGCAGCCTGCTGTGCAACATATAATACAAGTATATGCACCATAGGGAGGCAGCCTGCTGTGCAGCATATAGTACAAGTCTGTGCACCATAGAGAGGCAGCCTGCTGTGCAGAATATAATACAAGCATGTGCACCATAGAGAGGCAGCCTGCTGTGCAGCATATAACACAAGTCTGTGCACCATAGAAAGGCAGCCTGCTGTGCAGCATATAATACAAGTCTGTGCACCATAGAGAGGCAGCCTGCTGTGCAGCATATAATACAAGTATGTGCACCATAGAGAGGCAGCCTGCTGTGCAACATATAATACAAGTATATGCACCATAGGGAGGCAGCCTGCTGTGCAGCATATAGTACAAGTCTGTGCACCATAGAGAGGCAGCCTGCTGTGCAGCATATAATACAAGTATGTGCACCATAGAGAGGCAGCCTGCTGTGCAGCATATAACACAAGTCTGTGCACCATAGAAAGGCAGCCTGCTGTGCAGCATATAATACAAGTCTGTGCACCACAGAGAGGCAGCCTGCTGTGCAGCATATAATACAAGTCTGTGCACCATAGAGAGGCAGCCTGCTGTGCAACATATAATACAAGTATATGCACCATAGGGAGGCAGCCTGCTGTGCAGCATATAGTACAAGTCTGTGCACCATAGAGAGGCAGCCTGCTGTGCAGCATATAATACAAGTATGTGCACCATAGAGAGGCAGCCTGCTGTGCAGCATATAATACAAGTCTGTGCACCACAGGGAGGCAGCCTGCTGTGCAGCATATAATACAAGTCTGTGCACCATAGAGAGGCAGCCTGCTGTGCAGCATATAATACAAGTCTGTGCACCATAGAGAGGCAGCCTGCTGTGCAGAATATAATACAATTCTGTGCACCATGGGGAGGCAGCCTGCTGTGCAGCATATAATACAAGTCTGTGCACCATAGAGAGGCAGCCTGCTGTGCAGAATATAATACAAGCATGTGCACCATAGAGAGGCAGTCTGCTGTGCAGCATATAATACAAGTCTGTGCACCATAGAGAGGCAGCCTGCTGTGCGGCATATAATACAAGTCTGTGCACCATAGAGAGGCAGCCTGCTGTGCAGCATATAATACATAGTTACATAGTTTATAAGGCCGAAAAAAGACAAGCGTCCATCCAGTTCAGCCTATTTCTTGTGCACTGCAGCTATTCCACAGCGTTGATCCAGGGGAAGGCAAAAAAAAAACATGCGGTATAGGCCAATTTACATCACTGAGGAAAAATTCACTTCCCGACACCAATCTGGATTAATTAACTATCACTAAGCATAAGATGTAATTTTATTGTGCTCAAGAAAGGCGTCCAGGCCTCTCTTGAACTCGTTAAGTGAGTTGGACATCACCACTTCCTCTCCCAGAGAGTTCCAGAGTCTCACGGCTCTGACCGTAAAGAATCCCCTTCTATGCTGGTGCAGGAACCTCCTTTCCTCCAGACGCATAGTGTGCCCCCTCGTCTTTGTCACCATCCTTGGTATAAACAGGTCATGGGAGAGATCTCTGTACTGCCCCCTGATGTATTTATACATGTTTATGAGGTCTCCCCTAAGCCTTCTCTTTTCCAATGTAAATAGGCCTAATTTTGACAACCTCTCTGGGTATTCTAGTCCCTCCATTCCCTTTATTACCTTAGTCGCCCTCCTTTGTACCCTCTCTAGCTCCAATATGTCTTTCCTGAGCACCGGAGCCCAGAACTGTGCACAATATTCTAAGTGCGGCCTTACCAGCGCTTTATACAGAGGAAGAACAATGTTCTCATCATATGCCCCTATTCCTCTTCTGATGCATGCCATGACTCTATTTGCCTTCGCAGCTGCTGCCTGACACTGGGCACTCCAATTTAATTTGCTATTAACCAAGACGCCCAGGTCCTTCTCCATGTCAGATTTCCCCAACGGTTTCCCATTTAATATGTATGGGTGACTGCTGTTTTTCTTTCCCATGTGCATGACCTTACATTTATCGGCATTGAACCCCATTTGCCATTTTTTGGCCCAACTCCCCAATTTATCTAAATCCTCCTGTAGCTGTGCCCTATCCTCATCTGTATTAACTACTTTACAAAGTTTAGTATCATCTGCAAATATTGCTATTTTACTATGCAACCCTTCCACTAGATCATTAATAAATATATTAAATAATATAGGGCCCAAGACAGACCCTTGAGGCCCCCCGCTAGTAACCCTGACACCCCCTGAGCTTACTCCATTGATAACCACCCTCTGCTTTCTATCACTCAGTCAGCTATTCACCCACTTGCACACATTATCCCCCAGACCAAGCATTCTCATTTTATAGACCAACCCCCCGTGTGGCGCGGTATCAAACGCTTTGGAGAAGTCAAGGTCTACAACCTCCACTGCCTCTCCCCGGTCCAGCTGTGAGCTCACCTCCTCGTAGAAGGCCATCAGGAGCGATCCCTCATGAATCCATGTTGATATGGAGTTAGATAGTTATTATCATTAAGATATTCTACAATAGCATCTCTAAGAAATCCTTCAAACAATTTACCCACAACAGACGTTAAGCTGACTGCTCTATAGTTCCCAGGGTCACTTTTAGACCCCTTTTTGAATATTGGTACCACATTTGCTTGGCGCCAGTCTAGTGGGACAGTCCCTGTCCATAAAGAGTGCTTGAATATAAGATACAGCGGTCTGTCTATCACATTACTTAATTCTTTTAGTACCCGGGGGTGTATGTCATCTGGGCCTGGTGACTTGTCTATTTTGATATTATTTAGGCGTTTCTGCACTTCCTCCTGGGTTAGGTGGGTGATATTTAGCGGAGGGTTTACTTTATCACTCTGCATTTCCTCCGATAAATTGTTTTCTTTTGTGAAACCAGTGGAGAAGAAGCTATTGAGTAGGTTCGCTTTACCCTCATCGCCCTCTAGGATTTTACCCAGGTTATTTTTCAATGGACCAACTCCATCAGTTTTACTCCTTTTACTGTTTATAGAGTTAAAGAACAGTTTGGGATTGGTTTTACTTTCCTTGGCGATTAGTCTCTCTGTCTCCTCTTTTGCTATTCTTATTTGTTTCTTACAGATTTTGTTTTTTTCCCTATAAGATATTAGCGCTTCCTCGCTGCCTTCTTGTTTAAGTTTACAGAAAGCCCTTTTTTTGCTTTTCATTGCCCTCTTGACCTCCTTATTTAGCCACATTGGCTTCCTCCTATTCCTCGCCCTTTTATTCCCATAAGGTATGGACCTTCTACAGTGACTATGTAGGACTGTTTTGAAAATTTCCCATTTTCTATCCGTGCTCCTATTACTGAAGATACTATCCCAGTCTATAAGGTGAAGGGCATCTCTTAGCTGAAGTTCAGTGTTTTTGTGACCTCCTTGCTGGGCACCTACTGAAGCACATATGGAATTGTATAATGTTGGGGTCACTAATTCCCAGGTGCCCCCCGACCTGCACCTCAGTTATTCTGTCTGGCCTGTTAGTTAATATTAAGTCTAAAAGGGCCGTCCCTCTAGTTGGTTCCTGCACAAGTTGTGACAAATAATTGTCTTTGATAATTGACAGAATACAAGTCTGTGCACCATAGAGAGGCAGCCTGCTGTGCAGCATATAATACAAGCATGTGCACCATAGAGAGGCAGCCTGCTGTGCAGCATATAATACAAGCATGTGCACCATAGAGAGGCAGCCTGCTGTGCAGAATATAATACAAGTATGTGCACCATAGAGAGGCAGCCTGCTGTGCAGCATATAATACAAGCATGTGCACCATAGAGAGGCAGCCTGCTGTGCAGCATATAATACAAGCATGTGCACCATAGAGAGGCAGCCTGCTGTGCAGAATATAATACAAGCATGTGCACCATAGAGCGGCAGCCTGCTGTGCAGAATATAATACAAGCATGTGCACCATAGAGAGGCAGCCTGCTGTGCAGCATATAATACAAGCATGTGCACCATAGAGAGGCAGCCTGCTGTGCAGCATATAATACAAGTATGTGCACCATAGAGAGGCAGCCTGCTGTGCAGCATATAATACAAGTATGTGCACCATAGAGAGGCAGCCTGCTGTGCAGAATATAATACAAGTATGTGCACCATAGAGAGGCAGCCTGCTGTGCAGCATATAATACAAGCATGTGCACCATAGAGAGGCAGCCTGCTGCGCAGCATATAATACAAGTCTGTGCACCATAGAGAGGCAGCCTGCTGCGCAGAATATAATACAAGCATGTGCACCATAGAGAGGCAGCCTGCTGTGCAGCATATAATACAAGCATGTGCACCATAGAGAGGCAGCCTGCTGTGCAGAATATAATACAAGCATGTGCACCATAGAGAGGCAGCCTGCTGTGCAGAATATAATACAAGCATGTGCACCATAGAGAGGCAGCCTGCTGTGCAGCATATAATACAAGCATGTGCACCATAGAGAGGCAGCCTGCTGTGCAGCATATAATACAAGTCTGTGCACCATAGAGAGGCAGCCTGCTGTGCAGAATATAATACAAGTCTGTGCACCATAGAGAGGCAGCCTGCTGTGCAGCATATAATACAAGCATGTGCACCATAGAGAGGCAGCCTGCTGTGCAGAATATAATACAAGCATGGTGCACCATAGAGAGGCAGCCTGCTGTGCAGCATATAATACAAGCATGTGCACCATAGAGAGGCAGCCTGCTGTGCAGCATATAATACAAGCATGTGCACCATAGAGAGGCAGCCTGCTGTGCAGCATATAATACAAGCATGTGCACCATAGAGAGGCAGCCTGCTGTGCAGCATATAATACAAGTCTGTGCACCATAGAGAGGCAGCCTGCTGTGCAGCATATAATACAAGCATGTGCACCATAGAGAGGCAGCCTGCTGTGCAGCATATAATACAAGTCTGTGCACCATAGAGAGGCAGCCTGCTGTGCAGCATATAATACAAGCATGTGCACCATAGAGAGGCAGCGTGCTGTGCAGAATATAATACAAGTCTGTGCACCATAGAGAGGCAGCCTGCTGTGCAGCATATAATACAAGCTGTGCACCATAGAGAGGCAGCCTGCTGTGCAGCATATAATACAAGTCTGTGCACCATAGAGAGGCAGCCTGGCTGTGCAGCATATAATACAAGTCATGTGCACCATAGAGAGGCAGCCTGCTGTGCAGCATATAATACAAGTCATGTGCACCATAGAGAGGCAGCCTGCTGTGCAGCATATAATACAAGTCATGTGCACCATAGAGAGGCAGCCTGCTGTGCAGCATATAATACAAGTCTGTGCACCATAGAGAGGCAGCCTGCTGTGCAGCATATAATACAAGCATGTGCACCATAGGGAGGCAGTCTGCTGTGCAGCATATAATACAAGTATGTGCACCATAGAGAGCTGCTGTGCAGCATATAATACAAGCTGTGCACCATAGAGAGGCAGCCTGCTGTGCAGCATATAATAACAAGTCTGTGCACCATAGAGAGGCAGCCTGCTGTGCAGCATATAATACAAGTCTGTGCACCATAGAGAGGGCAGCCTGACTGTGCTGCATATAATACAAGTCTGTGCACCATAGAGAGGCCAGCCTGCTGTGCAGCATATAATATCCCCCCCCCCTATAGAGAGGCCAGCCTGCTGTGCAGCATATAATACAAGTCTGTGCACCACAGGGAGGCAGCCTGCTGTGCAGCATATAATCCAAGTCTGTGCACCATAGAGAGACAGCCTGCTGTGCAGCATATAATACAAGTCTGTGCACCATAGAGAGGCAGCCTGCTGTGCAGCATATAATACAAGTCTGTGCACCATGGAGAGGCAGCCTGCTGTGCAGCATATAATACAAGTCTGTGCACCATAGAGAGGCAGCCTGCTGTGCAGCATATAATACAAGTCTGTGCACCATAGAGAGGCAGCCTGCTGTGCAGCATATAATACAAGTATGTGCACCATAGAGAGGCAGCCTGCTGTGCAGCATATAATACAAGTCTGTGCACCATGGGGAGGTAGTGCTCAGTACAGGACACAGAGCTTCCAGAGACCTCAGCGGAGCATGTTACTACTCACACATGAAGTAATAGATACAATAGAGTATGGGAACGTGCAGACCCCAGAGATGGCGGCAGGTAGCAGTGCCCCCCCCCCCCCCCCCCCCGTGTCTGGGGTAGCAGTGCCCCCCATGTGTCTGCTCTAGGGGTGGCCGGTCCCCCTTTGATTGAGGCTTTTACAATGCTGTACAGCGTCTAATGTAATAACAGCGGATGACAATAAGGATCCTGCTCCGTCCACGCCACAGACTATTACTCCCAGCGTCAGGGAGAACGGTGGGGGAGGGGACCTCGGATTCTGTGTCAATGTCATTTTTATTGAAAATTGGTGCTGAATAAAGAAACAAGCAGCGAGAATATAAAGCCCTACACGTTGTCTAATCCCGGGCACCACGGGGGGCAGCGCACAAGCAATCTGAGCTTCACGCCTCAATAATGGGGTAGGAAACAAGCTGCATGGGGGAGGGGCAGCGGTAAAGCATGGACAGCGCCGAGCACCAGCACAAGGACATGTGCGACGGCGGATGATCAGGAACCGCTCATAGGAACCATTATTTCCCCATAATCGTAGGCTGAACCAACAATCACCAAACTAATTAGCAAAACGCTCGTTAGTCAGGTGAAATACTTTGTACAGCTGTTTATATCATCGTCAGCAGCACATCGTCCTGTGCAACCAGAATGTGCTGCCGAGAACATCCTAGAAGTATCCAACTTTATGTGCACAGAGCGATCTATTACTGATCACTCTCAACACAGAAGTACGGGCCGAACCCTGGACAGGATATTAAATGATTGCCGACCGACATTCAGAGACAATACACGAGCATTTACCAGGCACAGCCGGCGAGGCCAAGTGCAGCGCCACTCTCCACGCAGCGCCACTCTCCACGCAGCTGCAGCTCTGTCATTAATAGTTTCATTACTTGAGCTTGCTTTACATAATTTTCATTTATTTCTAGAGCTGCATTCACAGTTCTTCATAAAATAGAGGAGTCCGGAGGAGGGACAGAAAGGGAGGGAAAAGGGACAGAGGAGCCCAGAAAGGGAGGGAAAAGGGACAGAGGAGCCCCGAGAGGGAGGGAGGGAAGAGGGACAGAGGAGCCCCGAGAGGGAGGGAAGGAGAGAAGGAAGAGGGACGGAGGAGCCTCGAGAGGGAGGGAGAGAAGGAAGAGGGAGAGAAGGAAGAGGGACAGAGGAGCCTCGAGAGGGAGGGAGGGAGAGAAGGAAGAGGGACAGAGGAGCCTCGAGAGGGAGGGAGAGAAGGAAGAGGGACAGAGGAGCCTCGAGAGGGAGGGAGGGAGGGAGAGAAGGAAGAGGGACAGAGGAGCCCCGAGAAGGAGGGAGGGAGAGAAGGAAGAGGGACAGAGGAGCCCCGAGAAGGAGGGAGGGAGAGAAGGAAGAGGGACAGAGGAGCCCCGAGAAGGAGGGAGGGAGAGAAGGAAGAGGGACAGAGGAGCCCCGAAAGGGAGGGAGGGAGAGAAGGAAGAGGGACAGAGGAGCCTCGAGAAGGAGGAAGGGAGAGAAGGAAGAGGGACAGAGGAGCCTCAAGAAGGAGGGAGGGAGAGAAGGAAGAGGGACAGAGGAGCCTCGAGAAGGAGGGAGGGAGAGAAGGAAGAGGGACAGAGGAGCCCCGAGAAGGAGGGAGGGAGAGAAGGAAGAGGGACAGAGGAGCCTCGAGAGGGAGGGAGAGAAGGAAGAGGGACAGAGGAGCCTTGAGAGGGAGGGAGGGAGGGAGAGAAGGAAGAGGGACAGAGGAGCCCCGAGAAGGAGGGAGGGAGAGAAGGAAGAGGGACAGAGGAGCCCCGAGAAGGAGGGAGGGAGAGAAGGAAGAGGGACAGAGGAGCCCCGAGAAGGAGGGAGGGAGAGAAGGAAGAGGGACAGAGGAGCCCCGAAAGGGAGGGAGGGAGAGAAGGAAGAGGGACAGAGGAGCCTCGAGAAGGAGGAAGGGAGAGAAGGAAGAGGGACAGAGGAGCCTCAAGAAGGAGGGAGGGAGAGAAGGAAGAGGGACAGAGGAGCCTCGAGAAGGAGGGAGGGAGAGAAGGAAGAGGGACAGAGGAGCCTCGAGAAGGAGGGAGGGAGAGAAGGAAGAGGGACAGAGGAGCCTCGAGAAGGAGGGAGGGAGAGAAGGAAGAGGGACAGAGGAGCCCCGAGAAGGAGGGAGGGAGAGAAGGAAGAGGGACAGAGGAGCCCCAGAAGGAGGGAGGGAGAGAAGGAAGAGGGACAGAGGAGCCCCGAGAAGGAGGGAGGGAGAGAAGGAAGAGGGACAGAGGAGCCCCGAGAAGGAGGGAGGGAGAGAAGGAAAAGGGACAGAGGAGCCCCGAGAAGGAGGGAGGGAGAGAAGGAAGAGGGACAGAGGAGCCTCGAGAGGGAGGGAGGGAGAGAAGGAAGAGGGACAGAGGAGCCTCGAGAGGGAGGGAGGGAGAGAAGGAAGAGGGACAGAGGTGCCTCGAGAGGGAGGGAGGGAGAGAAGGAAGAGGGACAGAGGTGCCTCGAGAGGGAGGGAGGGAGAGAAGGAAGAGGGACAGAGGAGCCCCGAGAAGGAGGGAGGGAGAGAAGGGAGAGGGACAGAGAAGCCTCGAGAGGGAGGGAGGGAGAGAAGGGAGAGGGACAGAGAAGCCTCGAGAGGGAGGGAGAGAGAGAAGGAAGAGGGATAGAGGAGCCCCGAGAGGGAGGGAGGCAAGAGGGACAGAGGAGCCCGAGAGGGAGGGAGGCAAGAGGGACAGAGGAGCCCCGAGAGGGAGGCAAGAGGGACAGAGGAGCCCCGAGAGGGAGGCAAGAGGGACAGAGGAGCCCCGAGAGGGAGGCAAGAGGGGCAGAGGAGCCCCGAGAGGGAGGCAAGAGGG
This sequence comes from Phyllobates terribilis, assembly GCF_046119375.1. NCBI lineage: Eukaryota > Metazoa > Chordata > Amphibia > Anura > Dendrobatidae > Phyllobates > Phyllobates terribilis. Next base: position 658,298,946 of record NW_027362763.1, read on the forward strand.
GCAGAGGAGCCCCGAGAGGGAGGCAAGAGGGGCAGAGGAGCCCCGAGAGGGAGGCAAGAGGGGCAGAGGAGCCCCGAGAGGGAGGCAAGAGGGGCAGAGGAGCCCCGAGAGGGAGGCAAGAGGGGCAGAGGAGCCCCGAGAGGGAGGCAAGAGGGGCAGAGGAGCCCCGAGAGGGAGGCAAGAGGGGCAGAGGAGCCCCGAGAGGGAGGCAAGAGGGACAGAGGAGCCCCGAGAGGGAGGCAAGAGGGACAGAGGAGCCCCGAGAAGGAGGCAAGAGGGACAGAGGAGCCCCGAGAGGGAGGCAAGAGGGACAGAGGAGCCCCGAGAGGGAGGCAAGAGGGACAGAGGAGCCCCGAGAGGGAGGCAAGAGGGACAGAGGAGCCCCGAGAGGGAGGCAAGAGGGACAGAGGAGCCCCGAGAGGGGGGCAACAGGGACAGAGGAGCCCCGAGAGGGGGGCGAGAGGGACAGAGGAGCCCCGAGAGGGAAGCAAGAGGGACAGAAGAGCCCGGAGGAGCGTGATGGGTGAGGGGCAAAGAGGTCCGGAGGAGAGGGGGAAACAGAAAAGCCTGGAGGAGCAGGGGGAAGGGGGGGCAGAGGAATCTGGCAGTGGCTTAGTTTCTACATTTAGCAGCACCCAGAGTACATTTATATGGGGGAGTCAGAAGAAACGGTTAGGTCCAGAAATATTTGGACAGTGACAACTTTTGGCACTTTCACTGTTTACCAAGACTTATTGAAGATCCAGATCTATACTCAATCTGGGCTTAAAGTGTCGACTCTCAGCTTTAGGCCACGGCCCCACTATCAGTATTTGGTCAGTATTCAGTCAGTATTTTTTCTCAGGAGTGGGAGCCAAAACCAGGAGTGGGTGATAAATGCAGAATTGGTGACGTGTTTCTATTATACCTTTTCTCTGATTGTTGCTCACCTGGTTTTGGCTCCCACTCCTGAGAAAAAATACTGACCGAATACTGATAGTGGGGCCGTGGCCTTACTCTGAGGGGATTTATATCCTGATTGAGAAAAAGGTTTAGGAATTACAGCTCTTTAATATGGAGCTGTCTCTTTTTCAAGAGACCAAAAGTAATTAGACAATTATCTCAAAAGCTCTTTAATGCGCTGCATTGGTTTTTCCCTCATTAATCCATCATCAATTAAGCTGTTAAAGGGTCTGGAGCTGATTCCAGGTGCGGCATTTGGATTTGAAAGCTGCTGCTGTGAACCCACAACATGCGATCAAAGCAGCTCTCAGTGGAAGAGAAACAGAGCATCATTAGGCTGAAAAAAAAAAAAGAAATCCATCAGGGAGCAGAAATGTTAAAAGTCAAATCAACAGTTTGGTACATTCTGCAAAAGAAAGAGCGAGTGGTGAGCTGTGAACTCAAAAAGGCCTGGACGTCCCTGGGAGATACCAGTGGTGGATGACTGCAGAATCCTTTCCATGGTGAAGAAAATCCCCTCACAACATTCCCCCAAGTGAAGACTCTCCAGGAGGGCGGGATCTCATTATCTAAGTCCACCATAAAGAGAAGACGTCATGAGAGCAAATACCGAAGGACCACCACAAGTGCAAACAATTAATCAGCCGGAAAATAGAAAGGCCGGATTAGACTTTACCAAAAAAAACATCTGAAGAAGCCGCCAGTGCTGGAAAAGCAAAACTAAGATCAACCTGCCCCAGAATGATGGGAGAAGAAAGTCTGGAGAAGGCTTGCAGCAGCTCCTGATCCTCGGCACATCCTCTGTAACACATGGTGAAGGCGGTGTGATGGTCGGGCATGCATCGCTTCCAATGGCACCAGGTCACTGGTGGTTATGGATTATGTGACTGAAGACAGAAGCAGCCGGGTGAATCCTGTGTGTACAGGGCGATACTTTCTGCTCAGATTCACCCAAATGCAGAAAGGATGATAGGACGGCGCTTCACAGGACAGACGGACAATGACCCAAAACATCCTGCGAAAGCAAAGAAGAGGAATATTCTGCAATGGCCGAGTCCTCACCAGATCTCAGCCCATCGAGCCACATTTCACAGGCTGAAGACAAAAGGCAGAAAGAGCCACAAACAAGAAACACTGAAGTCACTGCAGTAAAGACGGCAAAGCCTCACACCGGAGGAGACCAGTGATGGTGACCTCAATGGCCTCCAGACTTCAGGCCGTCCCTACTGCAAAGCCTCACACCGGAGGAGACCAGTGATGGTGACCTCAATGGCCTCCAGACTTCAGACAGTCACTACTGCAAAGCCTCACACCGGAGGAGACCAGTGATGGTGACGGCCATGGCCTCCAGACTTCAGACAGTCACTACTGCAAAGCCTCACACCGGAGGAGACCAGTGATGGTGACGGCCATGGCCTCCAGACTTCAGGCAGTCACTACTGCAAAGCCTCACACCGGAGGAGACCAGTGATGGTGACGGCCATGGCCTCCAGACTTCAGGCAGTCACTACTGCAAAGCCTCACACCGGAGGAGACCAGTGATGGTGACGGCCATGGCCTCCAGACTTCAGACAGTCACTACTGCAAAGCCTCACACCGGAGGAGACCAGTGATGGTGACGGCCATGGCCTCCAGACTTCAGGCAATCACTGCTGCAAAGCCTCACACCGGAGGAGACCAGTGATGGTGACGGCCATGGCCTCCAGACTTCAGGCTGTCATTGCTGCAAAGCATCACACTGGAGGAGACCAGTGATGGTGACAGCCATGGCCTCCAGACTTCAGACTGTCATTGCTGCAAAGCATCACACTGGAGGAGACCAGTGATGGTGACGGCCATGGCCTCCAGACTTCAGACTGTCATTGCTGCAAAGCATCACACTGGAGGAGACCAGTGATGGTGACAGCCATGGCCTCCAGACTTCAGACTGTCATTGCTGCAAAGCATCACACTGGAGGAGACCAGTGATGGTGACGGCCATGGCCTCCAGACTAAAGCCCGTCATTGCTGCAAAGCCTCACACTGGAGGAGACCAGTGATGGTGACAGCCATGGCCTCCAGACTTCAGACAGTCACTACTGCAAAGCCTCACACCTGAGTATACCAGTGATGGTGACGGCCATGGCCTCCAGACTTCAGGCAGTCACTACTGCAAAGCCTCACACCGGAGGAGACCAGTGATGGTGACGGCCATGGCCTCCAGACTTCAGGCAGTCACTACTGCAAAGCCTCACACCGGAGGAGACCAGTGATGGTGACGGCCATGGCCTCCAGACTTCAGGCAGTCACTACTGCAAAGCCTCACACCGGAGGAGACCAGTGATGGTGACGGCCATGGCCTCCAGACTTCAGGCAATCACTGCTGCAAAGCCTCACACCGGAGGAGACCAGTGATGGTGACGGCCATGGCCTCCAGACTTCAGGCAGTCACTACTGCAAAGCCTCACACCGGAGGAGACCAGTGATGGTGACGGCCATGGCCTCCAGACTTCAGGCAGTCACTACTGCAAAGCCTCACACCGGAGGACACCAGTGATGGTGACGGCCATGGCCTCCAGACTTCAGACAGTCACTACTGCAAAGCCTCACACCGGAGGAGACCAGTGATGGTGACGGCCATGGCCTCCAGACTTCAGACTGTCATTGCTGCAAAGCATCACACTGGAGGAGACCAGTGATGGTGACAGCCATGGCCTCCAGACTTCAGACTGTCATTGCTGCAAAGCATCACACTGGAGGAGACCAGTGATGGTGACGGCCATGGCCTCCAGACTAAAGCCCGTCATTGCTGCAAAGCCTCACACTGGAGGAGACCAGTGATGGTGACAGCCATGGCCTCCAGACTTCAGACAGTCACTACTGCAAAGCCTCACACCGAAGGAGACCAGTGATGGTGACAGCCATGGCCTCCAGACTTCAGACAGTCACTACTGCAAAGCCTCACACCTGAGTATACCAGTGATGGTGACGGCCATGGCCTCCAGACTTCAGGCAAAGGATTCTCTACATAGTGTTAAACATGGACATTTTATTCATGGGAAAGTGAATTTGTCCAATTACTTCTGAGCCCCTGAAACGAGGAGGATTTGTAGGAAAATGGCTGCAATTCCTAAACATTTCTGTTCAACTCCTTTAATTAAACCTGAAACTCTCTATTTCAATTGCAAGAAAACAAAATAGCGGACCTGCAGAGCTGAAATCACGAGGATTCGTCACTGGCCAAAGATTTCTGGACCTCACTGTATATGGGTCATACACTGTATATACCATGTACCGACCACCGTTTCTGCTGACTGAAGTTCATGGATCGCAGCCTCGCACCTGTCGCCAGTTTACAATTCCCCAGTTACAGTCTGTTGAGACTCCCGTTATCCGGCATTATAAGTGACGATCTATTTAACGCCAGACTAATGCATCTCGCAGCTTCCCGCTTTTATTGCAGATCCTCCCGCCATAGTGATCGGCACCGGGAGCTGCGCGCTCAGTCCTGGTCACACGCTGCCACCAAGTGGTCAATGGCTGCAAACACCATAGAAATCACTTTAAAAAGAAACATTTATCCCAAAATGCAAAAAAAATAAAAAAATAAATAAATCATAAAATCCTAAAATATTCCATGATACTAAAGCAGCAGTTATCAGTCATTACAGAGTGAACAGGACCCGGCTGCTTACCCTCGATCTGACCGGGATATCTGTTGAGAGGGCAAGCACCCGAGGTAGCATTCAGAGGGCAAGCACCCGAGGCAGCATTCAGAGGGCAAGCACCCGAGGCAGCATTCAGAGGGCAAGCACCCGAGGCAGCATTCAGAGGGCAAGCACCCGAGGCAGCATTCAGAGGGCAAGCACCCGAGGCAGCATTCAGAGGGCAAGCACCCGAGGCAGCATTCAGAGGGCAAGCACCCGAGGCGGCATTCAGAGGGCAAGCAGCGGAGGTAGCAGGAGTCTGGGAGCTCCTGTCCATCAGTGAAATCATGGAGACCCCATATTTCATGCAGCTCTGGATGTGACCAGAGGATACATTAATGAATTTTCCACAATCCTTCTCTAGGCCTCAGGCTTCCATCACTGACAGGCAGAGGGTCCGGTGAGCAGGATAATTCCACGTATAATGAAATACCGCGAGCCGCACATATCTCACTATGGTTAATTAAAAATAATATCTACCGCGCGGCCGCTAATTAAAGAGCCGTCTCTCATGGACGCCACTGATAAAGAGAAAGCCGAGGAGAAGAGCGAGGAGCGCACCAATACAGAGGATAGGGGATCAGGGGGCAACAGAGCAGAGCCGGGGGGAGGGAGACACTACCGGGGGTGAGATAACAAACACAACCACCAGGGGGAGTAGGCGAGCGCCAGTGGGGCAACTACCAACACCACTGGGGGAGGAAGGGAAACAAACACAAACACCACTGGGGAAGGGGAGGAAAGGAAACAAACACAAACACCACCGGGGGAGGGGAAGGCTGGACAACAAACACCACTGATGGGAGGTGGAGGAGTGAAACAAACACCACCAGGGGAGGGGAGAGGGAGGGACAACAAGCACCACTGGAGGCGGCAAGGTACATGGGGGGGGGGGGGTTTGAGGGGGAAATAACTTCTGCATTATCTGTACTCAGAGTTATCACTATGTTATCGGTGGTCTTACATAGGACTGCAGGTGACATCTACTACATTATCTGTACTCAGAGTTATCACTGTGTTATCTGTGGTGTTACATAGGACTGCAGGTGACATCTACTACATTATCTGTACTCAGAGAGATATCACTGTGTTATCTGTGGTGTTACATAGGACTGCAGGTGACGTCTACTACATTATCTGTACTCAGAGAGTTATCACTGTGTTATCTGTGGTGTTACATAGGACTGCAGGTGACATCTACTACATTATCTGTACTCAGAGAGTTATCACTGAGTTATCTGTGGTGTTACATAGAACTGCAGGTGACATCTACTACATTATCTGTACTCAGAGTTATCACTGTGTTATCTGTGGTGTTACATAGGACTGCAGGTGACATCTACTACATTATCTGTACTCAGAGAGTTATCACTGTGTTATCTGTGGTGTTACATAGGACTGCAGGTGACATCTACTACATTATCTGTACTCAGGGAGTTATCACTGTGTTATCTGTGGTGTTACATAGGACTGCAGGTGACATCTACTACATTATCTGTACTCAGAGAGTTATCACTGTGTTATCTGTGGTGTTACATAGGACTGCAGGTGACATCTACTACATTATCTGTACTCAGGGAGTTATCACTGTGTTATCTGTGGTGTTACATAGGACTGCAGGTGACATCTACTACATTATCTGTACTCAGAGAGTTATCACTGAGTTATCTGTGGTGTTACATAGGACTGCAGGTGACATCTACTACATTATCTGTACTCAGGGAGTTATCACTGTGTTATCTGTGGTGTTACATAGGACTGCAGGTGACATCTACTACATTATCTGTACTCAGAGAGTTATCACTGAGTTATCTGTGGTGTTACATAGGACTGCAGGTGACATCTACTACATTATCTGTACTCAGGGAGTTATCACTGTGTTATCTGTGGTGTTACATAGGACTGCAGGTGACATCTACTACATTATCTGCACTCAGAGAGTTATCACTGTGTTATCTGTGGTGTTACATAGGACTGCAGGTGGCATCTACTACATTATCTGCACTCAGAGAGTTATCACTGTGTTATCTGTGGTGTTACATAGAACTGCAGGTGACATCTACTACATTATCTGCACTCAGAGAGTTATCACTGTGTTATCTGTGGTGTTACATAGGACTGCAGGTGGCATCTACTACATTATCTGCACTCAGAGAGTTATCACTGTGTTATCTGTGGTGTTACATAGGACTGCAGGTGACATCTACTACATTATCTGTACTCAGGGAGTTATCACTGTGTTATCTGTAGTGTTACATAGGACTGCAGGTCACATCTACTACATTATCTTTACTCAGAGAGATATCACTGTGTTATCTGTGGTGTTACATAGGACTGCAGGTGACATCTACTACATTATCTGTACTCAGAGAGTTATCACTGTGTTATCTGTGGTGTTACATAGGACTGCAGGTGACTACTACATTATCTGTACTCAGGGAGTTATCACTGTGTTATCCGTGGTGTTACATAGGACTGCAGGTGACATCTACTACATTATCTGTACTCAGAGAGTTATCACTGTGTTATCTGTGGTGTTACATAGGACTGCAGGTGACATCTACTACATTATCTGTACTCAGGGAGTTATCACTGTGTTATCTGTGGTGTTACATAGGACTGCGGGTGACGTCTACTACATTATCTGTACTCAGAGAGTTATCACTGTGTTATCTGTGGTGTTACATAGGACTGCAGGTGATATATGTTTTTTGTAATGATGGGTCAGGTTTACATTATATATCTTAGTACTGAAGGGTTAATGCCGCCCGTCCTGGGGGTAGAGGTTGGTCCCCACTACAGGCCACCGGGTTGTGCTCAGCACATTGGGACGGGTCCAGGCTTTACGGCGCGCACATGGTGAACACTCCACCTGGCCCCGGTCCAGCCGCTGAGCTCAGAGGAGAGGTAACCTCCTCCTCCCGGAGCAGCGCTCCAAGCTGCTGCCGTGAATCATCTTGTTTTGCTTTTTAAGCTCTTTTCATTTAGTTTGAAATGTTTCCAAGTGAAGCAGATCAGGAGAGTTTATCGCTGTCATGGCGCCCCCACAAGGCGAGGTCGGGCGGCACTACTACAATGAGCTGATGGAGCCGACAACAGAATTTATTACATAAAGTGACGGCGGCAGATTTATTATCACCTCCGAAACAGCGCGATACGGGGAGCTGCGCGATAGGATGAAGACGGAGCGCAGCGGACCCCGACATGAGGACCCCAATATATGTGCAGCTGCGGGATTAATGGAGAGACTGGGTGAGAATCCCACACCTGCTCTTTTATGGCCCAAGTCATCATTTGGGGTTTTTAAGTCACTTCTCGTTATGCCTCGCCGTATTCTTTCACATTTTTTTTGCACCAAACATTTTAAGATGGCGCACAGGGCTCACGAATAAAGCACCAAGGAAAAATGCTTCTTTTTTATTTTTGTCTTTAACCTTTTTTTGCAACAAAAGACGTATGTTACATCCAGAGCTGCACTCACTATTCCGCTGTTACATCACGTCTTATCCTCCAGAGCTGCACTCACTATTCCGCTGTTACATCACGTCTTATCCTCCAGAGCTGCACTCACTATTCCGTTGTTACATCACGTCTTATCCTCCAGAGCTGCACTCACTATTCCGTTGTTACATCACGTCTTATCCTCCAGAGCTGCACTCACTATTCCATTGTTACATCACGTCTTATCCTCCAGAGCTGCACTCACTATTCCGTTGTTACATCACGTCTTATCCTCCAGAGCTGCACTCACTATTCCGTTGTTACATCACGTCTTATCCTCCAGAGCTGCAGTCACTATTCTGCTGTTACATCATGTCTTACCCTCCACTCACCTCAAGAGCTGCAGTCACTATTCGGCTGTTACATCGTGTCTTATTCTCCAGTCACCTCCAGAGCTGCAGTCACTATTCTGATGTTACATCGTGTCTTATCCTCCAGTCACCTGCAGAGCTGAAGCACTATTCTGCTATTACACTGTCTTATCCTCCAGTCACTTCCAGAGCTGCAGTCACTATTCTGCTGTTACATCATGTCTTACCCTCCACTCACCTCAAGAGCTGCAGTCACTATTCTGCTGTAACATCGTGTCTTATCCTCCAGTCACTTCCAGAGCTGCAGTCACTATTCTGCTGTTACATCATGTCTTACCCTCCACTCACCTCAAGAGCTGCAGTCACTATTCTGCTGTAACATCGTGTCTTATCCTCCAGTCACTTCCAGAGCTGCAGTCACTATTCTGCTGTTACATCATGTCTTACCCTCCACTCACCTCAAGAGCTGCAGTCACTATTCGGCTGTTACATCGTGTCTTATCCTCCAGTCACCTCCAGAGCTGCAGTCACTATTCTGCTATTACACTCTTATCCTCCAGTCACCTCCAGAGCAGCAGTCACTATTCTGCTCTTACATCGTGTCTTATCCTCCAGTCACCTCCAGAGCTGCAGTCACTATTCTGCTATTACACTGTCTTATGATCCAGTCACCTCCAGAGCTGCAGTGGCTATTCTGCTCTTACATTGTCTTCTACTCCGGTCACCTCCAGAGCTGCAGTCACTATTCTGCTATTACACTCTTATCCTCCAGTCACCTCCAGAGCTGCAGTCACTATTCTGCTGTTACACTGTGTCTTATCCTCCAGTCACCTCCAGAGCTGCAGTGGCTATTCTGCTCTTACATTGTCTTCTACTCCGGTCACCTCCAGAGCTGCGGTCACAATGCTGTTAGCTGTAGATTATAATCTGTCAGCATTAGTAGATTTTGAATGCGCACTCCAAGCTAGGATTCAGCAGTCTGCAGTGCATTCTGGGGTTTTCTTCACCACCAGCGATACATGACCCCATAATGCAGAGGACGGGCACCATGCTGCCGCTTCATACACCCACCAGGTGGGGGCAATAACATGTGACGGAGAGGAGAAAGAAAACCAACAATATTGTGAATGCAGCTCTGGATGTGACCAGAGGATAATACAAGCCTAGTCACTGCCAGGTCCAGGAATGAGGTGAGATCTGGGCAGAGGGTCAGATCTGCAGATTTCTCAATGATCAGTGCTGGGACGTCCTCTTGTTCTGTCGCTGTGAGCTATTGCCTTCTGATGTCAGCCAGTAACGTCCGGCTGTTGCCTTCGTCAGTCGTGGACTGGTCACTGAGTCGCCCAGTCTTCATACAGCCCCTGCTGGCTCCGCCCCTTCCCTCTGTGGCTCCTCCCATTATTTAACAGTGCCTGTATTATAATATTCCGGTATGTTACAGTCAATGGTGACGACCCCAATAATCTGTCAGGCTGGCGACCCTGCAGAGACCCTGATATATCATGTTATAGAAGTGCAGGAAAGGCGGAGCTGGGGGGCCCAAGCTCCGCCTCCCTAATGACCCGAAGACCACCGTACCAAGCCTCACTCTGGCCTTAAAGGGATTGTCCAGTCCTCCACTGGCTTTTAGTCAACGTTACGCCTGAACTCGTCACCATTTATGCTGTCGGTGAGGTTTAATGCGTCTCACATCGGTGAATGGCCGGGATCAGAGGACGGAGCCCCCCGGTCTACATCGGTCCATTCACTGACAGCAGAGATGAAAATGGCGAACGGCTACAACATAACGGGAATTTGTGAAATTTTTGTATTTAACTTGAGGTCTAAGGTTTCTCCTTGTGGAGAGTGATATATCGGCCAGGCAGGACAGTGTGAGGAGGCTTATCTGCCATGCAGCCCAGGGCCGCCCCACCCCCGGGTCGCTCGTCTCCAAATCGCCCAATTCCATGGGCTGCTCATCTCCATGCACCTCCATCCCCGGGCCGCTCATCTCCAGGTCGCCCCATCCCACGGGCCGCTCGTCTCCAGGTCGCCCCATCCCAGGGGCCGCTCGTCTCCAGGTCGCCCCATCCCACGGGCCGCTCGTCTCCAGGTCGCCCCATCCCACGGGCCGCTCGTCTCCAGGTCGCCCCATCCCACGGGCCGCTCGTCTCCAGGTCGCCCCATCCCACGGGCCGCTCGTCTCCAGGTCGCCCCATCCCACGGGCCGCTCGTCTCCAGGTCGCCCCATCCCACGGGCCGCTCGTCTCAAGGTCGCCCGATCCCCGGGCCGCTCGTCTCCAGGTCGCCCCATCCCACGGGCCGCTCGTCTCCAGGTCGCCCCATCCCACGGGCCGCTCGTCTCCAGATGCTTCACCTGAGACATCAGTGGCACTTCTTTGCTGCAGACAATAATCTATGGAAATAACAGTGTGACTGCTGGGACTTGTAGTCCTTCAGTATGAGGATGGTAAAAGCAGAATGTGCTGGATGCCAGCGTCCGCCCTGCGACCAGGCGAGGCTGCCATATCCGCAGATCACTGCAGCAGAAGCGTCTCAGGTTAATACTCTCACAGAGAAGTGAAGAGAAAAGAGGCTTAAGTGCACGACGGCCGCTAACAGCGAGGTCAGAGGATTAAATCCCACCGGGAAGGGGTACACCACAGGAATGAAGGGTCCGCACCTACAATATGAGAGCTCTCGGCATTAGTTCTGCCCCGGGGGAGGGCGGACAGGACTAGAATGCTCGTGGCCTCAACACAAGCTTCACAGGGTCACTGTCACTTTAAAATCAACAAACTGTTACATTGTAGCAAGCGGCGAGATTTAAAGGAGAAGAATAAAAAAAAAACAACTCTGGTCAAATGTGAAAATGCTACAGATTCCACCAAACATCCATTACACTCCAGTCACATCCAAAGCTGCTGGCTTACAGTCAACAGATCTAACTGGCTGTCCATCAGACACAGCACCAGTCACCTCCAGAGCTGCGTTCACACATGGTTGGGTCCTGGACTGTTTCTTCCGCTTCCTGCAGCACATTGCACCGCGGGGGAGTCAAGTAGAAGCTGCCACTTCATGGTAGAAAGAAGAACTGCAGCTTTAGATGTGACTAGTGGCCTCAGAACTACTTCCCCTAGCTCCCGACGTCCGTCCCGCAGGCTGCTGTACTGTACCAGAGGTGAAGAGTTTCCTCCATGACAGTGTCAGGTACAAGGACTACAACTCCCACCATCCAACAGAGCAGAGCGAAACCAGCAAAGACGGAAAGCGAAATATGAACCCAGCAGTATGCAGCTCTGGATGTGAGTGTAGAACAAAGACGAAACCAACAGTTGACAGCAGAGATCATCATACAACACGAACGGGAATTATGGATGCAGCTTGGGATGTGACTGGAGTACAAAGGAGATGGGATACACCACAGCAATAAGAATAGTGGCTGCAGCTCTGGCAGGGACTGGAGCATAGCAGGCTGCAGGTGGAGGTTTACACTGTGGCGGTGCGCTATCTGCTGACAGCGGCTATGAGCGGTGCGGTCCGGGGAGCGGCGGCGGCGGCTGCATTACACCGCGCTTAATGTGACAACGCAAACAACCTGAATTCAGCAGAAAATACCCAACAATCTGACGGCCCCTAATGAGGTCCCCGGAGCCCCCGATAACAAACTGGACAGAAATAAAGAGACGTAAAGAGAAGCGCTCCAAACCTCACACAGAATTACCTGAACCGACCCAAGAAAAGCTGGAAACCAGCCGCCCCTCCCCCGCCACAAAGAGAGAAAACGTATATGGCGGCAAGTAACCCCGGATCTCAGAACCGCTGGCGGAGCGTCTGCAGCACAAGTCCCAGCGCGGCCCTAACCCAAGGAAGAAGCCGGAGGAGCCACAACGACCTGCTCCAAACTACAAGTCATAGGAAAGGACGCATCCGCAACAATCAACTGACCTCCACCAGCAGAATAGTGAGCGCAGCTCTGGAGGATAATACAGGATGTAACTCAGGATCAGTAATGTAATGTATGTACACAGTGACTGCACCAGCAGAATAGTGAGTGCAGCTCTGGAGTATAATACAGGAGGTAACTCAGGATCAGTAATGTAATGTATGTACACAGTGACTGCACCAGCAGAATAGTGAGTGCAGCTCTGGAGTATAATACAGGAGGTAACTCAGGATCAGTAATGTATGTATGTACACAGTGACTGCACCAGCAGAATAGTGAGTGCAGCTCTGGAGTATAATACAGGATGTAACTCAGGATCAGTAATGTAATGTATGTACACAGTGACTGCACCAGCAGAATAGTGAGTGCAGCTCTGGAGTATAATACAGGAGGTAACTCAGGATCAGTAATGTAATGTATGTACACAGTGACTGCACCAGCAGAATAGTGAGTGCAGCTCTGGAGTATAATACAGGATGTAACTCAGGATCAGTAATGTAATGTATGTACACAGTGACTGCACCAGCAGAATAGTGAGTGCAGCTCTGGAGTATAATACAGGAGGTAACTCAAGATCAGTAATGTAATGTATGTACACAGTGACTGCACCAGCAGAATAGTGAGTGCAGCTCTGGAGTATAATACAGGATGTAACTCAGGATCAGTAATGTAATCTATGTACACAGTGACTGCACCAGCAGAATAGTGAGTGCAGCTCTGGAGTATAATACAGGATGTAACTCAGGATCAGTGATGTAATGTATGTACACACTGACTGCACCAGCAGAATAGTGAGTGCAGCTCTGGAGTATAATACAGGAGGTAACTCAAGATCAGTAATGTAATGTATGTACACAGTGACTGCACCAGCAGAATAGTGAGTGCAGCTCTGGAGTATAATACAGGATGTAACTCAGGATCAGTAATGTAATGTATGTACACAGTGACTGCACCAGCAGAATAGTGAGTGCAGCTCTGGAGTATAATACAGGATGTAACTCAAGATCAGTAATGTAATGTATGTACACAGTGACTGCACCAGCAGAATAGTGAGTGCAGCTCTGGAGTATAATACAGGATGTAACTCAGGATCAGTGATGTAATGTATGTGCACAGTGACTGCACCAGCAGAATAGTGAGCGCAGCTCTGGAGTATAATACAGGATGTAACTCAGGATCAGTAATGTAATGTATGTACACAGTGACTGCACCAGCAGAATAGTGAGTGCAGCTCTGGAGTAGAATACAGGATATAACTCAGGATCAGTAATGTAATGTATGTGCACAGTGACTGCACCAGCAGAATAGTGAGTGCAGCTCTGGAGTATAATACAGGATGTAACTCAGGATCAGTAATGTAATGTATGTACACAGTGACTGCAGCAGCAGAATAGTGAGTGCAGCTCTGGGGTATAATACAGGATGTAACTCAGGATCAGTAATGTAATGTATGTGCACAGTGACTCCACCAGCAGAATAGTGAGTGCAGCTCTGGGGTATAATACAGGATGTAACTCAGGATCAGTAATGTAATGTATGTGCACAGTGACTGCACAAGCAGAATAGTGAGGGCAGCTCTGGAGTATAATACAGCTATATATAGCTACACTCATCAGATAATACTCTGGTGAGGGTACTGTTATGAGCTGCATATATCAGGTCAGTGTCTTGCTGGGATCCTCTCACCAGGTTTTCCCTATAAAATATATATCTACCACCTTTACGTCGTCTTATTCCGTCCTCCACCAGCCTGTTTATAAGCCCCGGCTCATCAGCAAATCTAAGAAAACACCTTCTATAATCCTCCAGCACGTATACTAATCAGCATGGGCGGTAAGACGGGTGTAGCTGCTCGCCCCCTCCTCTCCCCACCTTCGCCTCCTCCCGTCACCCCCACCTTCGCCGGCTCCCGTCCCCCCCACCTTCGCCTCCTCCCGTCCCCCCCACCTTCGCCTCCTCCCCTTGCCCCCTCCCATCCCCCCCACCTTCGCCTCCTCCCGTCCCCCCCACCTTCACCTCCTCCAGTCCCCCCCACCTTCGCCTGCTCCCGTCCCCCCCACCTTCGCCTCCTCCAGTCCCCCCACCTTTGCCTCCCCCCCACCTTCGCCTCCTCCCCACCTTCGCCTGCTCCCGTCCCCCCAACCTTCACCCCCTCCCGTCCCCCCCCCTTCGCCTCCTCCCGTCCCCCCCCACCTTAGCCTCCTACCGTCCCCCCCCACCTTAGCCTCCTACCGTCCCCCCCCCACCTTAGCCTCCTCCCGTCCTCCTCCACATTCGCCTCCTACCGTCCCCCCCACCTTCGCCTCCTACCGTCCCCCCCACCTTCGCCTCCTCCCGTCCCCCCCCACCTTCGCCTCCTCCCGTCCCCCCCCACCTTCGCCTCCTCCCGTCCCCCCCCACCTTCGCCTCCTCCCGTCCCCCCCCACCTTCGCCTGCTCCCGTCCCCCCCCACCTTCGCCTGCTCCCGTCCCCCCCCACCTTCGCCTGCTCCCGTCCCCCCCCACCTTCGCCTCCTTCTTGACTTGATGTCCTCGTCCACAGATTCGGTTGAGTCCGCGCAGCTTCTGTTTTTTCTGTGCAGAATCGAGTTTTACAGACAGTGGAGACATCGGAGGCCACGACAATCCCGGCAGGAGGACGGCAATGATGGGGACAGAGCAGGCGCCGAGCACAGACCAGCGACATCGGGCCGCGCTGCGCTGATTACCGTCCGGCGCATGAGAATTATAGAAAGTATATTCTTTTCTATGCAGATAGCGGGCGCCGAGTATCAGGCTGGTGGAGGGCGGAACAGGACGACTCAAGGGTAGTAGATCGTATAAGGAAACCTGGTGACAGGATCCCTTTAAGTCACCAGCCAGAGATAAAATGAGAGTATCCTGGCTGACAGATCAGCGATGACAGATAAGCGGTGACAGATCAGCGGCTGTCGGCTCCTCCATCTATTCTACTCCTTTATCTATAAAAAACAGAAACAAGAAAGCAAATATCAGAGAGCGGCACGACAGGGCCGACACTGCCCCCAAGTGGACGCTCTGCAGACTGCAGCTGTGTTATTAGCTGCTACATCCCAATTAGCGGAGACAGTTTACAGCACAAGAAGCTTCTTATAATGAAGTGAAAGGCCGGCGTGTGAAAATCACATCATGTAACCGTGCAAACAAGAGATCGGATTACCAGATCCTCCAGTGAAAACAGGAGGCGGACGGCGAGAGCAGAAACCCGGACCGAGGAGCAAAGACACAGACGACGCGCGCAGAAACCCGGACCGAGGAGCAAAAACACAGACGACGCGCACAGAAACCCGGACCGAGGAGCAAAGACACAGACGACGCGCACAGAAACCCGGACCTATGAGCAAAAACACAGACGACGCACACAGAAAACCGGACCTAGGAGCAAAAACACAGACGACGAGCGCAGAAAACCGGACCTAGGAGCAAAAACACAGACGACGAGCGCAGAAAACCAGACCTAGGAGCAAAAACACAGACGACGAGCGCAGAAACCCGGACCGAGGAGCAAAGACACAGACGACGCGCGCAGAAACCCGGACCGAGGAACAAAAACACAGACGACAAGCACAGAAACCCGGACCTAGGAGCAAAAACACAGACGACGAGCGCAGAAAACCAGACCTAGGAGCAAAAACACAGACGACGAGCGCAGAAAACCGGACCTAGGAGCAAAAACACAGACGACGAGCGCAGAAAACCAGACCTAGGAGCAAAAACACAGACGACGAGCGCAGAAACCCGGACCGAGGAGCAAAGACACAGACGACGCGCGCAGAAACCCGGACCGAGGAGCAAAAACACAGACGACAAGCACAGAAACCCGGACCTAGGAGCAAAAACACAGACGACGCGCACAGAAACCCGGACCTAGGAGCAAAAACACAGACGACGCGCACAGAAAACCGGACCGAGGAGCAAAAACACAGACGACGAGCGCAGAAAACCGGACCTAGGAGCAAAAACACAGACGACGAGCGCAGAAAACCGGACCGAGGAGCAAAAACACAGACGACGCGCACAGAAAACCGGACCGAGGAGCAAAGACACAGACGACGCGCGCAGAAACCCGGACCGAGGAGCAAAAACACAGACGACGCGCACAGAAACCCGGACCTAGGAGCAAAAACACAGACGACGAGCGCAGAAAACCGGACCGAGGAGCAAAAACACAGACGACGCGCGCAGAAACCCGGACCGGGGAGCAAAAACACAGACGACGAGCGCAGAAAACCGGACCGAGGAGCAAAAACACAGACGACGCGCGCAGAAACCCGGACCGAGGAGCAAAGACACAGACGACGAGCGCAGAAACCCGTACCGAGGAGCAAAGACACAGACGACGACCGCAGAAACCCGGACCGGGGAGCAAAAACACAGACGACGCACGCAGAAACCCGGACCGAGGAGCAAAAACAAAGACGACGAGCGCAGAAAACCGGACCGAGGAGCAAAAACACAGACGACGAGCGCAGAAAACCGGACCGAGGAGCAAAAACACAGACGACGCGCGCAGAAAACCGGACCGAGGAGCAAAAACACAGACGACGCGCACAGAAACCCGGACCGAGGAGCAAAAACACAGACGACGAGCGCAGAAAACCGGACCGAGGAGCAAAAACACAGACGACGCGCGCAGAAACCGGGACCGGGGAGCAAAAACACAGACGACGCGCACAGAAACCCGGACCGAGGAGCAAAAACACAGACGACGCGCGCAGAAACCCGGACCGAGGAGCAAAGACACAGACGACGCGCGCAGAAACCCGGACCAGGGAGCAAAAACACAGACGACGCGCGCAGAAACCCGGACCGAGGAGCAAAAACACAGACGACGCGCGCAGAAACCCGGACCGAGGAGCAAAAACACAGACGACGCGCACAGAAACCCGGACCGAGGAGTAAAGACACAGACGACGAGCGCAGAAACCCGGACCGAGGAGTAAAGACACAGACGACGAGCGCAGAAACCCGGACAGAGGAGCAAAGACACAGACGACGCATGCAGAAACCCGGACCGAGTAGCAAAAACACAGACGACGCGCGCAGAAACCCTGACCGAGGAGCAAAAACACAGACGACGAGCGCAGAAACCCGGACCGAGGAGCAAAGACACAGACGACGCACGGGCAGAAACCCGGACCGAGGAGCAAAGACACAGACGACGTGCGGGCAGAAGAAAATACTATATATAATCCGAAACATCGGGAAACATTCAGCTCACACCATCCCCATAAAGAGAGTGCAGCAGAATAGTGAGTGCAGCTCTGGAGTACAATACAGGAGGTAACTCAGGATCAGTAATGTAATGTATGTACACAGTGACTGCACCAGCAGAATAGTGAGTGCAGCTCTGGAGTATATTACAGGATGTAATTCAGGATCAGTAATGTAATGTATATACACAGTGACTGCACCAGCAGAATAGTGAGTGCAGCTCTGGAGTATAATACAGGATGTAACTCAGGATCAGTAATGTAATGTATGTACACAGTGACTGCACCAGCAGAATAGTGAGTGCAGCTCTGGAGTATAATACAGGATGTAACTCAGGATCAGTAATGTAATGTATGTACACAGTGACTGCACCAGCAGAATAGTGAGTGCAGCTCTGGAGTATAATACAGGATGTAACTCAGGATCAGCAATGTAATGTATGTACACAGTGACTGCACCAGCAGAATAGTGAGTGCAGCTCTGGGGTATAATACAGGATGTAACTCAGGATCAGTAATGTAATGTATGTACACAGTGACTGCACCAGCAGAATAGTGAGTGCAGCTCTGGAGTATAATACAGGATGTAACACAGGATCAGTAATGTATGTACACAGTGACTGCACCAGCAGAATAGTGAGTGCAGCTCTGGAGTATAATACAGGATGTAACTCATGATCAGTAATGTAATGTATGTACACAGTGACTGCACCAGCAGAATAGTGAGTGCAGCTCTGGAGTATAATACAGGAGGTAACTCAGGATCAGTAATGTAATGTATGTACACAGTGACTGCACCAGCAGAATAGTGAGTACAGCTCTGGAGTATAATACAGGAGGTAATTCAGGATCAGTAATGTAATGTATGTACACAGTGACTGCACCAGCAGAATAGTGAGTGCATCTCTGGAGTATAGGACAGGATAAGTAATATAATGTATGTACTCAGTAACTCAGTGTATGAAGATTATGGCTACGATTAATTAAGAATGGCATTGTACACCCCAGTTTTAACCCCTTCACGACCTTGCGATTTTTTATTTTTTCCTCCCCTTCTTCCAAGAGCCATAACTTAT
Source organism: Phyllobates terribilis (assembly GCF_046119375.1). Lineage (NCBI taxonomy): Eukaryota > Metazoa > Chordata > Amphibia > Anura > Dendrobatidae > Phyllobates > Phyllobates terribilis. Next base: position 658,317,617 of record NW_027362763.1, read on the forward strand.
TTTTTCCTGCATATAGCCATGTGAGGGCTTGTTTTTAGTTGTACTTTTGATTGTCACCTTTCCTTCTACCACATAGTGTACCGGCGATACGATTCTCCAGATCACTACGATTACTCAGATATGAAACATGTATAGTTTTAGGATTTTTTTTTTTTTTTAAACTGGGGAAATTTTTAAGTAAAAAAAGTTTCAGTTGTGTCGCCATTTTTTTCAGAGACCAGTAACGTTTTCATTTTTCGGGATAAGGGGCTGGGTGACGGCTTATTTTAGCATTTGTATTGATACCATGTTGGGGTAGATATGATTCTTTTTTGATCGCCTCTTATTACGTTGCTTAAAAAATCCCCATAATTCCGGTGTTTTGATCTTTTTTTCTCATTATGTCACTTACCGATCAGATTAATTTACTATATATTTTGATATTTTGTGTGCCTTTTATTTATTTTTAATGAGGCAAAAGGGGGGGGGGAGTGATTTGAACTTTTGTTTTTATTTTTTCTATGTTTTTAAAAACTTTTTATGTACTTTTCGCTGTATTCAGTAGTCCCCCTTATGGTCCGATCGCCTGTGTTTACATATCGGCGCTATGGCACTGCAACGTATAGAGAAAATCACCATTTTCTATGAACGCCGGCCAGGGGCTAAGCGTCACGTGAGCGCCGATGGGAGCGTGGAATGATGCGCCCCCTGCTGGCCAGAAATATTACTCCATTTTGGCGCTGGTGGACGGAATTGGTGCAGAAATTCCAGAAGTTGCTATTTTTTTTTTTTTTGCAGACTTTTCTATATGTTTTATGCCAGAATGAAAACTTTCTGATGCATCGGTCCCGTGTGTGAACGCTGGTTACATGCACAGGCCCAGGAGAGCCGGACAGACCTGCACACCCGAGCCGGGAAGTAGAGCTTCTGCCAGGAGCGACAGTAGAACTGCGAATGATCGGTGACGCGGATCCAGTCCAGCTCATCCATGGAGACCTCAATGTAGTAGGAGTACGACCTGCGGACAACACACGGCGGGATTACAGCTCTGCCATCACGGCATTTATCTGCGCTCCACTACACAGCTCGCTGATCAGCTTCGTCTACTCTCCTCCTTGTGTGTCAGTCTTTACTGAATGTCTGGCATTGCATTTATGGACCATAAAGCCACAAAGAGCAACTGTTATCGGAGTCAATCCACGTCTAGGATAAGCAATAACAATGCAATATTAAGGAATTGCACAGCAAGCGATTGTCTAATATTCAGCAGGTCTACGGCCCCCACCCCGAGATTAGTGACGGCACCGATGGGCAGAGGGGGTCCCCTTGTAACGGACGTACCTGCTGTCCCGATCCCAGAGGAGGAGGCGGATGTGGTTGATGATGGACGGCTGCCCCAGCTTCACCTGCAGACCGGAGCGACAGTCGTCCTCGATCGGGTGCCGAGAGAAGCCGTGATCCAAGTCATAGTTCTGAGTGTCGCCGTCCAGCAGGGCCGACTTCAGCTCCCCCTTCACCACCTGCGCTCCGTACTTCATGGTGGCGATGTTCTCCTCCGGGACTGGGGGAGGGGAGAAAAGGTGTCAGAAAAGGCGAAGAATACGCGACAAGTCAGGGGGACGGCGGAAAATGTGCTGCCCTGTTATACCTGCAGGGGGCTCCCTGTATATCTGGACCACCATTCTCTGCTAGCACCCTCTGCACATATCCTATTTATACTCCGGTCACCCCCAGAGCGGAGCTCACACCTCGGACGCTATCCTTACTTGCACTCGTCATTGGTTCAGGTCATATGCTGCAGTGCATCGTGGCTTAACACAAAGCTGAATTATAAATGCAGCTCCGGATGTAACAATTCTAGATGTGTGATTGGAGTATTACATGTGTGAATGCAGCTCTGAGGCTTTGGCCTATGCTTATATTGTGAAGTAAGATTGTAGATGCAGCTCTGGATGTGGCCGGAGCATTGCAGCATGTCTGCAGCTCTGGATGTGGCCGGAGCATTGCAGCATGTCTGCAGCTCTGGATGTAACAATTCTAGATGATTGGAGTATTACATGTGTGAATGCAGCTCTGACGCTTTGGCGTATGCTTATATTGTGAAGTAAGATTGTAGATGCAGCTCTGGATGTGGCCGGAGCATTGCAGCATGTCTGCAGCTCTGGATGTGGCCGGAGCATTGCAACATGTCTGCAGCTCTGGATGTGACCGGCAGCCTCCCACCCGCAGCCTCCCACCGCCAGCCTCCCACCGCCAGCCTCGTACTTAGCATCCCGCGGTAGTTCAGGTCCATGTCGCGGCTCTCCGATCGCACTTTTATGGCGTCCAGGATGGCGTCGGGGGTGAGCAGCGCGGACGGCCGCACCACGTTCAGCAGCTCGGTGAGGCTCATGAGTGGGAGGCGCACGGCGGCCATGATCTCCGAGTGATTCTCCTTCGTGTTGTGTCGGCACCAGCGCATCAGAGACTGGAAAACCTCCTTCTCCGGAGCCGCGAATGAGTCTCTGCGCACAATGTCCAGGAGCGCGGCCTGTGAACAGAGCGGCAGAGTGACCACAGGAGGCGCACAAGGGGCTCATCATACTGCACCTGCGTACAGAGAGACTACAGGGGGCGCACAAGGGGTTCATCATACCGCACCTGTGTACAGAGAGACTACAGGGGGCGCACAAGGGGTTCATCATACCGCACCTGTGTACAGAGCAACTACAGGGGGCGCACAAGGGGCTCATCATACCGCACCTGTGTACAGAGCAACTACAGGGGGTGCACAAGGGGCTCATCATACCGCACCTGTGTACAGAGCAACTACAGGGGGCGCACAAGGGGCTCATCATACCGCACCTGTGTACAGAGCAACTACAGGGGGTGCACAAGGGGTTCATCATACCGCACCTGTGTACAGAGCAACTACAGGGGGCGCACAAGGGGCTCATCATACCGCACCTGTGTACAGAGCAACTACAGGGGGCGCACAAGGGGCTCATCATACCGCACCTGTGTACAGAGCAACTACAGGGGGCGCACAAGGGGCTCATCATACTGCACCTGTGTACAGAGCGACTACAGGGGGCACACAAGGGGCTCATCATACCGCACCTGTGTACAGAGCGACTACAGGGGGCACACAAGGGGCTCATAATACCGCACCTGTGTACACAGCGACTACAGGGGGCGCACAAGGGGCTCATCATACCGCACCTGTGTACAGAGCAACTACAGGGGGCGCACAAGGGGCTCATCATACCGCACCTGTGTACAGAGCAACTACAGGGGGCGCACAAGGGGCTCATCATACCGCACCTGTGTACAGAGGGACTACAGGGGGCGCACAAGGGGCTCATCATACCGCACCTGTGTACAGAGGGACTACAGGGGTCGCACAAGGGGCTCATCATACCGCACCTGTGTACAGAGCAACTACAGGGGGCGCACAAGGGGCTCATCATACCGCACCTGTGTACACAGCGACTACAGGGGGCGCACAAGGGGCTCATCATACCGCACCTGTGTATAGAGCGACTACAGGGGGCGCACAAGGGGCTCATCATACCGCACCTGTGTACAGAGGGACTACAGGGGTCGCACAAGGGGCTCATCATACCGCACCTGTGTACAGAGCAACTACAGGGGGCGCACAAGGGGCTCATCATACCGCACCTGTGTACAGAGCGACTACAAGGGGCTCATCATACCGCATCTGTGTACAGAGCAACTACAGAGGGCGCACAAGGGGCTCATCATACCGCACCTGTGTACACAGCGACTACAGGGGGCGCACAAGGGGCTCATCATACCGCACCTGTGTATAGAGCGACTACAGGGGGCGCACAAGGGGCTCATCATACCGCACCTGTGTACAGAGGGACTACAGGGGTCGCACAAGGGGCTCATCATACCGCACCTGTGTACAGAGCAACTACAGGGGGCGCACAAGGGGCTCATCATACCGCACCTGTGTACAGAGCGACTACAAGGGGCTCATCATACCGCATCTGTGTACAGAGCAACTACAGGGGGCGCACAAGGGGCTCATCATACCGCACCTGTGTACACAGCGACTACAGGGGGCGCACAAGAGGCTCATCATACCGCACCTGTGTACACAGCGACTACAGGGGGCGCACAAGGGGCTCATCATACCGCACCTGTGTATAGAGCGACTACAGGGGGCGCACAAGAGGCTCATCATACCGCACCTGTGTACACAGCGACTACAGGGGGCGCACAAGGGGCTCATCATACCGCACCTGTGTATAGAGCGACTACAGGGGGCGCACAAGGGGCTCATCATACCGCACCTGTGTATAGAGCGACTACAGGGGGCGCACAAGGGGCTCATCATACCGCACCTGTGTACAGAGGGACTATAGGGGGCGCACAAGGGGCTCATCATACCGCACCTGTGTACAGAGCGACTACAGGGGGCGCACAAGGGGCTCATCATACCGCACCTGTGTACTGACGGACTACAGGGGTCGCACAAGGGGCTCATCATACCGCACCTGTGTACAGAGCGACTACAGGGGGCGCACAAGGGGCTCATCATACCGCATCTGTGTACAGAGCAACTACAGGGGGCGCACAAGGGGCTCATCATACCGCACCTGTGTACAGAGGGACTACAGGGGGCGCACAAGGGGCTCATCATACAGCACCTGTGTACAGAGGGACTACAGGGGGCGCACAAGAGGCTCATCATACCGCATCTGTGTACAGAGGGACTACAGGGGGCGCACAAGAGGCTCATCATACCGCACCTGTGTACAGAGGGACTACAGGGGGCGCACAAGAGGCTCATCATACCGCACCTGTGTACAGAGCAACTACAGGGGGCGCACAAGGGGCTCATCATACCGCACCTGTGTACAAAGGGACTACAGGGGGCGCACAAGGGGCTCATCATACCGCACCTGTGTACAGAGCAACTACAGGGGGCGCACAAGGGGCTCATCATACCGCACCTGTGTACAGAGCGACTACAGGGGGCGCACAAGGGGCTCATCATACCGCACCTGTGTACAGAGCAACTACAGGGGGCACACAAGGGGCTCATCATACCGCACCTGTGTACAGAGCGACTACAGGGGGCGCACAAGAGGCTCATCATACCGACCTGTGTACAGAGGGACTACAGGGGGCGCACAAGGGGCTCATCATACAGCACCTGTGTACAGAGCGACTACAGGGGGCGCACAAGGGGCTCATCATACCGCACCTGTGTACAGAGCGACTACAGGGGGCGCACAAGGGGCTCATCATACCGCACCTGTGTACAGAGCGACTACAGGGGGCGCACAAGAGGCTCATAATACTGCACCTGCGTACAGAACTACAGGGGGCGCACAAGGGGCTCATCATACCGCACCTGTGTACAGAGCAACTACAGGGGGCGCACAAGAGGCTCATCATACCGCACCTGTGTACAGAGGGACTACAGGGGGCGCACAAGGGGCTCATCATACCGCACCTGTGTACAGAGGGACTACAGGGGGCTCACAAGGGGCTCATCATACCGCACCTGTGTACAGAGCAACTACAGGGGGAACAAAAGAGGCTCATCATACCGCACCTGTGTACAGAGCGACTACAGGGGGCGCACAAGGGGCTCATCATACCGCACCTGTGTACAGAGCGACTACAGGGGGCGCACAAGGGGCTCATCATACCGCACTGTAGCACCCTGAGGAATCGGCTGCTACAGGGGTATTGCACCTCAACCCAGAGGTGTGATATTCCACTCCCGGGTAAGGAAGGAGTGTGGAACTGAGCTCAGATAGACTGCATGCACTACACACATCCCATTCCAGAGGAGCAGGCCGACGGTACTCCCACTTAGAAATGTGCAGGTACAACCGAGCCTGTTCCTGGCTGGAGTGGGAGGGGGGTGGTACATCCCATGTAGTGTAGGGGCAGATAGGGGGAGCAGTCTGGGTAGTGATAGGAGCTCATTGGGTGCTGGTCACCTGAGCTCACACATAGAGGGATATATAAGGAGGGCACCAACTTAGATCAGGGTCAGACGCTGAGAACAAGTCAGTTGGAGAGAGAGAAGGAAACAGCAGCCCTGGAGAGAGAGAGAGGAGAAAGAAAGAGAAAGACCCAGAGGGGGAAGACTGAAGGGACCCAAGAACCCAAATTAGAGCACCGGGTGAGGAGTCAGCAAGAGGGTACCGGAACCCAAGCTGGTGGGGGCAAAGACATTCCCCAGCCAGAGACCGGAGACCGTGGGCAGTGTCTGTCACGGTCACCCACCACATTCACCCCGAAGGCACACCACGTGAAGGGTCAGGGAACCCAGGGCCAAGGGTGTCCCAAAAGAAGGCCCGAGGGAGCTGGACCTAGGTGAATCCCTGGTGGGGACGGCTGAAGAAAGGACAGAGGGAGAGCTCAGGGCCACGCTCCGGACTTGTTTGGGGGTTGGCTGGATCCAGGACCTGGTGGACGCAGCACGGCTCGGGTGGTCACTAGCAGCTGGAGTGACCGAAACATCAGCAGTAAGTAAACTCCCTTAACTGCACAACCCGAGTCTGTCTTCATTGCCGGCTGCACCACACCACCACAACCCCCATCCTCTGCGCCTGTCCCCTCTGAGGCTATACCCCTCCCGTTGGGGGTTATCTCACCAAGCTGCGCACCCACCATCAGCCTCAGCGGACCCTGCTGCAGCGGCGGCCACAGTGACCGCATCACAACGGGTGGCGTAGTCGACACAAAAGAACTTTAGTAACATCTGTAAAGCTGCCACATAACACTGAGCTTGACGCCCTGGGCACGGGGCCGGGTCACAGCCGCTCGGAGACTACAACCCCCCATCTGATCCGGTGCCGGGTATTCCCCTCAAAAAGGAATATGTCCCAGGGGGCGCGTCAACTTTGGCGTAGTCGGCAGGATTACGTGCCCGCAACACCCGGGTACTGCGTGCCTGAAGAAAAGTGCAAGTTTACCTCAGAAAGAAGTCTCCCGCCGGTTCCGGAGGGTCCACGCCATCGGACTCCATCACCAGTCGTTTCCCGCCGATTGTCCGCCATTTCCAGCTTGTTCCCGCCATCTGCAGAGTTTCCCGCCACTGGGAAGCGATTCCCGCCAAAACCGCAGATTTCCCGCCTTGGAAGAGCAGCGGACGCCATTATGGGCGTGCCAAAGGAGGGCAGGAGGCCACCTCCCATCGTGGGCCAGGACAGAAAATGGCGCCAAAAGTGGAAACCGCCCCCACCAACAGAGACTGTGATGCTGGAGGTGTCTGTCAGCGTGAAAGAACTCCCCCTGGAGCTGACAGTCACCGAGTTGCCCCGGGACCGCCCTCGAAGTGGGAGGAGACGAAAGAAAAGAGAAAAGATGGGTGTCGCTTGGAGCAGTCTGGAGCGAGCGCACCCGGAGGCAGGAAGCCTGGAAAGGAGCAGCAGAAAAGCTCACCCGGAGATGGAAAGAGAGCAGAACAGCACCGGCCCGCTGGCCAGGAGTCTGCTAGAGACCGAGGAAGGAGGGCAGAGCAGCACCGGCCCGCTGGCCAGGAGCCTGCCGGAAGCAGAGCAGAGCAGCACCGACCCGATGGTCAGGAGCCTGCTAGAGTCCACAACCCCGCTAGGTCTAGCGGAGATCCTAGCGCAGCTCCCCCGAGACCGGGAGTGTGCACAAACAGCCCTGGAGGGCCTCGCACGGAGGATGGCCCGGGTACAGCGGGAGATACTGGCGGAGTGGAGCCGGGAGATGGCCCAGCAACCAGAGACTAGTCAACGGAGCACGCTACCCTGGAAGAGGAAGCAGACCGCCTCTGAGGATGGCGCGGGAGGACCTAAGGCCGGAGACGGCGCCGAGGAGGGAGCCGAACGCATGGAGGCAGGTAAAGGGGACGCCTATACCCCAAGCCGTGACACCGCTTACCTGCCCCAGCTCCCCGTCGCAGAGCCCGAAAGTCCCCCTGCTGTGCCCGTAGCCGCCAGGTCACCGCCATGGACTAGGCCCCGACCGGAAGCCGCCGCCGCGACCCCTGTGACGTCACACGCACCGACCCGGAGCGTGACAAAGCAGGAAGTACCACCAGCCTGGTCGCAAGGCCTAGTACCTCCGGGCGCCGCACCACCAACAGCGCCCCCTACCTCCGCGGAGCCTCCGGCCTGGCCGCAAGGCCAGGTAGCCCAGGGCGCCGCCGTCCTAACGGTGCCCTTCACCTTCCAGGTGCCCCAGGCCTGGCCGCAAGGCCTGGGCAACCCGGGCGCCACCACCACTGCGCCCGCGCCCGCAATACCTAGGGTGCCACACCTGGGGGAGGACCTTTTCGGCCAGCTCACATGGCCGGACGGGCGGCCCTTCATCTGGCCCGAAGGGTACCCTGAGCTGGAGCGGCAGCAAAGACTAGGGCCCTTGTGTGAGCCCCTAATCCCGGCTCCGAAGCCCGTGGCTCGGGTCTCGCCTCCTCTAGCAGAAGCCCAATTCGTGTGGGACCCCACGGGAGAAGATTTGATGGGGTTCACCGGAGAAACTCGGGCAGCCGCAGCTGAACGTACAGAGTGTTGCCGTCAACAGCTGGCAGAGTTTAAGAGAGAACGGGAGGAGAGGCGGGTCAGAGAACAACAGGCCCAAATCCAGAGCGCGGAGCAGAAGAGCCGGACTAGGAGGAACCCCCGTGCAGCGCATTGTCCCCGCACCATCGGGACAGTGATAAAGTTCAACCCGCAGCATGGGTGGGGCTTTATTCGGGACCGTAACAACCGCGGTGACGTTTTTGTGACTCGCAGAGACGTCGAGTCCCACCTGCCGGAAGGTCACAAAGGCCGTGACCTCTACGTCGGAGACGAGGTCACTTTCACCCGGCACAAGTGTGCCAAAGGACCTTACGCCCTCCACGTACACCGCCTGACGGAGGAGGAGTTGCGGTGCGAGGAGGAGGAGCAAGAGGACCCGGACGGGTCTGAAGTAACAACCAGCTATAAGCAAAGAGCAGGAGGAAGACGCCGTTGAGTGCGGCAGAGCAGGTGTTGTAAATAGTTACCCAATCAGGGTATAAAGGAACTGGAACTGTTGTTGCTGCTAAAATAGTCCCCGTTGGGACCAGTGAACTGTTACCCGTTAACCCCTTCATCCTACAGGCTGAGGACTGTGAGCAGCCATTCCCTTTCCCTCCTTACCTGGCCGAGGACTGAGAGCGGCCAACTTCCAACTTCCCCTGTATATAGTTGCGCGTCCTAAAGCGCCCCCTACCGGTTTTATAAGAAAACCAGATTTTTCTAAGAGACTGTCGCACTTTTCCCGGACACACGTTGCACAGTGTCCGGAGGAGGAACCAGAGACAAGAGAAGTCTACGAGAAAGTTTTATCTGATAAGATATGTTATATATATAATGTCTTATATGTTTTATATGTTCATATAAAAATTTTGTATGTTTTGGTGTTTTATGTCTTACAGCCCGAGGACGTGCTGTGATTTACCAGGGGGGAATGTAGCACCCTGAGGATTCGGCTGCTACAGGGGTATTGCACCTCAACCCAGAGGTGTGATATTCCACTCCCGGGTAAGGAAGGAGTGTGGAACTGAGCTCAGATAGACTGCATGCACTACATACATCCCATTCCAGAGGAGCAGGCCGACGGTACTCCCACTTAGAAATGTGCAGGTACAACCGAGCCTGTTCCTGGCTGGAGTGGGAGGGGGGTGGTACATCCCATGTAGTGTAGGGGCAGATAGGGGGAGCAGTCTGGGTAGTGATAGGAGCTCATTGGGTGCTGGTCACCTGAGCTCACACATAGAGGGATATATAAGGAGGGCACCAACTTAGATCAGGGTCAGACGCTGAGAACAAGTCAGTTGGAGAGAGAGAAGGAAACAGCAGCCCTGGAGAGAGAGAGAGGAGAAAGAAAGAGAAAGACCCAGAGGGGGAAGACTGAAGGGACCCAAGAACCCAAATTAGAGCACCGGGTGAGGAGTCAGCAAGAGGGTACCGGAACCCAAGCTGGTGGGGGTAAAGACATTCCCCAGCCAGAGACCGGAGACCGTGGGCAGTGTCTGTCACGGTCACCCACCACATTCACCCCGAAGGCACACCACGTGAAGGGTCAGGGAACCCAGGGCCAAGGGTGTCCCAAAAGAAGGCCCGAGGGAGCTGGACCTAGGTGAATCCCTGGTGGGGACGGCTGAAGAAAGGACAGAGGGAGAGCTCAGGGCCACGCTCCGGACTTGTTTGGGGGTTGGCTGGATCCAGGACCTGGTGGACGCAGCACGGCTCGGGTGGTCACTAGCAGCTGGAGTGACCGAAACATCAGCAGTAAGTAAACTCCCTTAACTGCACAACCCGAGTCTGTCTTCATTGCCGGCTGCACCACACCACCACAACCCCCATCCTCTGCGCCTGTCCCCTCTGAGGCTATACCCCTCCCGTTGGGGGTTATCCCACCAAGCTGCGCATCCACCATCAGCCTCAGCGGACCCTGCTGCAGCGGCGGCCACAGTGACCGCATCACAACGGGTGGCGTAGTCGACACAAAAGAACTTTAGTAACATCTGTAAAGCTGCCACATAACACTGAGCTTGACGCCCTGGGCACGGGGCCGGGTCACAGCCGCTCGGAGACTACAACCCCCCATCTGATCCGGTGCCGGGTATTCCCCTCAAAAAGGAATATGTCCCAGGGGGCGCGTCAGCACCTGTGTACAGAGCGACTACAGGGGGCGCACAAGAGGCTCATCATACCGCACCTGTGTACAGAGCAACTACAGGGGGCGCACAAGGGGCTCATCATACCGCACCTGTGTACACAGCGACTACAGGGGGCGCACAAGAGGCTCATCATACCGCACCTGTGTACAGAGCAACTACAGGGGCCGCACAAGGGGCTCATCATATTGCACCTGTGTACAGAGGGACTACAGGGGGCGCACAAGGGGCTCATAATACAGCACCTGTGTAAAGAGCGACTACAGGGGGCGCACAAGAGGCTCATCATACCGCACCTGTGTACAGAGGGACTACAGGGGGCGCACAAGAGGCTCATCATACCGCACCTGTGTACAGAGGGACTACAGGGGGCGCACAAGAGGCTCATCATACCGCACCTGTGTACAGAGCAACTACAGGGGGAGCACAAGGGGCTCATCATACCGCACCTGTGTACAGAGGGACTACAGGGGGCGCACAAGGGGCTCATCATACCGCACCTGTGTACAGAGCAACTACAGGGGGCGCACAAGGGGCTCATCATACCGCACCTGTGTACAGAGCGACTACAGGGGGCGCACAAGGGGCTCATCATACCGCACCTGTGTACAGAGCAACTACAGGGGGCGCACAAGAGGCTCATCATACCGCACCTGTGTACAGAGCGACTACAGGGGGCGCACAAGAGGCTCATCATACCGCACCTGTGTACAGAGGGACTACAGGGGGCGCACAAGGGGCTCATCATACAGCACCTGTGTACAGAGCGACTACAGGGGGCGCACAAGGGGCTCATCATACCGCACCTGTGTACAGAGCGACTACAGGGGGCGCACAAGGGGCTCATCATACCGCATCTGTGTACAGAGCGACTACAGGGGGCGCACAAGAGGCTCATAATACTGCACCTGCGTACAGAACTACAGGGGGCGCACACGGGGCTCATCATACCGCACCTGTGTACAGAGCAACTACAGGGGGCGCACAAGAGGCTCATCATACCGCACCTGTGTATAGAGTGACTACAGGGGGAACAAAAGGGGCTCATCATACCGCACCTGTGTATAGAGTGACTACAGGGGGCGCACAAGGGGCTCATCATACCGCACCTGTGTACAGAGCAACTACAGGGGGAACAAAAGGGGCTCATCATACCGCACATGTGTACAGAGAGACTACAGGGGGCGCACAAGGGGCTCATCATACCGCACCTGTGTACAGAGGGACTACAGGGGGCACACAAGGGGCTCATCATACCGCACCTGTGTATAGAGCGACTACAGGGGGCGCACAAGGGGCTCATCATACCGCACCTGTGTACAGAGGGACTACAGGGGGCGCACAAGGGGCTCATCATACCGCACCTGTGTACAGAGGGACTACAGGGGGCGCACAAGGGGCTCATCATACCGCACCTGTGTACAGAGCAACTACAGGGGGAACAAAAGAGGCTCATCATACCGCACCTGTGTACAGAGCAACTACAGGGGGCGCACAAGGGGCTCATCATACCGCACCTGTGTACAGAGCAACTACAGGGGGCGCACAAGGGGCTCATCATACCGCACCTGTGTACAGAGCAACTACAGGGGGAACAAAAGAGGCTCATCATACCGCACCTGTGTACACAGCGACTACAAGGGGCGCACAAGGGGCTCATCATACCGCACCTGTGTACAGAGCGACTACAGGGGGCGCACAAGGGGCTCATCATACCGCACCTGTGTACAGAGCGACTACAGGGGGCGCACAAGGGGCTCATCATACCGCACCTGTGTACAGAGCGACTACAGGGGGCGCACAAGAGGCTCATCATACTGCACCTGCGTACAGAACTACAGGGGGCGCACAAGGGGCTCATCATACCGCACCTGTGTACAGAGCAACTACAGGGGGCGCACAAGGGGCTCATCATACCGCACCTGTGTACAGAGCGACTACAGGGGGCGCACAAGGGGCTCATCATACCGCACCTGTGTACAGAGCAACTACAGGGGGCGCACAAGGGGCTCATCATACCGCACCTGTGTACAGAGCAACTACAGGGGGCGCAGAAGGGGCTCATCATACCGCACCTGTGTACACAGCGACTACAGGGGGCGCACAAGAGGCTCATCATACCGCACCTGTGTACAGAGCGACTACAGGGGGCGCACAAGGGGCTCATCATACCGCACCTGTGTACAGAGCGACTACATGGGGCGCACAAGGGGCTCATCATACCGCACCTGTGTACAGAGGGACTACAGGGGGCGCACAAGGGGCTCATCATACAGCACCTGTGTATAGAGCGACTACAGGGGGCGCACAAGGGGCTCATCATACCGCACCTGTGTACAGAGGGACTACAGGGGGCGCACAAGGGGCTCATCATACCGCACCTGTGTACACAGCGACTACAGGGGGCGCACAAGGGGCTCATCATACCGCACCTGTGTACAGAGGGACTACAGGGGGCGCACAAGGGGCTCATCATACCGCACCTGTGTACAGAGGGACTACAGGGGGCGCACAAGGGGCTCATCATACCGCACCTGTGTACAGAGGGACTACAGGGGGCGCACAAGGGGCTCATCATACCGCACCTGTGTACACAGCGACTACAGGGGGCGCACAAGGGGCTCATCATACTGCACCTGTGTACAGAGGAGGCAGAGCGACCACAGGGGGCGCACAAGGGGCTCATCATACCGCACCTGTGTACACAGCGACTACAGGGGGCGCACAAGGGGCTCATCATACCGCACCTGTGTACACAGCGACTACAGGGGGCGCACAAGGGGCTCATCATACCGCACCTGTGTACAGAGGGACTACAGGGGGAACAAAAGGGGCTCATCATACCGCACCTGTGTACAGAGGGACTACAGGGGGCACACAAGAGGCTCATCATACCGAACCTGTGTACAGAGCGACTACAGGGGGCTCACAAGAGGCTCATCAAACCGCACCTGTGTACAGAGCAACTACAGGGGGCGCACAAGGGGCTCATCATACTGCACCTGTGTACAGAGGGACTACAGGGGGAACAAAAGGGGCTCATCATACCGCACCTGTGTACAGAGGGACTACAGGGGGCACACAAGGGGCTCATCATACCGCACCTGTGTACAGAGGGACTACAGGGGGCTCACAAGAGGCTCATCAAACCGCACCTGTGTACAGAGCAACTACAGGGGGCGCACAAGGGGCTCATCATACCGCACCTGTGTACAGAGCGACTACAGGGGGCGCACAAGGGGCTCATCATACCGCACCTGTGTACAGAGGGACTACAGGGGGCGCACAAGGGGCTCATCATACCGCACCTGTGTACAGAGGGACTACAGGGGGCGCACAAGAGGCTCATCATACTGCACCTCTGTACACAGCGACTACAGGGGGCGCACAAGGAGCTCATCATACCGCACCTGTGTACAGAGGGACTACAGGGGGAACAAAAGGGGCTCATCATACCGCACCTGTGTACAGAGGGACTACAGGGGGCGCACAAGGGGCTCATCATACTGCACCTGTGTACAGAGGAGGCAGAGCGACCACAGGGGGCGCACAAGGGGCTCATCATACCGCACCTGTGTACACAGCGACTACAGGGGGCGCACAAGGGGCTCATCATACCGCACCTGTGTACACAGCGACTACAGGGGGCGCACAAGGGGCTCATCATACAGCACCTGTGTACAGAGGGACTACAGGGGGAACAAAAGGGGCTCATCATACCGCACCTGTGTACAGAGGGACTACAGGGGGCACACAAGAGGCTCATCATACCGCACCTGTGTACAGAGCAACTACAGGGGGCGCACAAGGGGCTCATCAAACCGCACCTGTGTACAGAGCAACTACAGGGGGCGCACAAGGGGCTCATCATACCGCACCTGTGTACAGAGCGACTACAGGGGGCGCACAAGGGGCTCATCATACCGCACCTGTGTACAGAGGGACTACAGGGGGCGCACAAGGGGCTCATCATACCGCACCTGTGTACAGAGGGACTACAGGGGGCGCACAAGAGGCTCATCATACTGCACCTGTGTACACAGCGACTACAGGGGGCGCACAAGGGGCTCATCATACCGCACCTGTGTACAGAGGGACTACAGGGGGAACAAAAGGGGCTCATCATACCGCACCTGTGTACAGAGGGACTACAGGGGGCGCACAAGGGGCTCATCATACTGCACCTGTGTACAGAGGGACTACAGGGGGCGCACAAGGGGCTCATCATACTGCACCTGCGTACAGAGACTACAGGGGGCGCACAAGGGGCTCATCATACAGCACCTGCGTACAGAGACTACAGGGGGCTCACAAGAGGCTCATCATACCGCACCTGTGTACAGAGCGACTACAGGGGGGGCGCACAAGGGGCTCATCATACCGCACCTGTGTACAGAGTGACTACAGGGGGCGCACAAGGGGCTCATCATACCGCACCTGTGTACAGAGGGACTACAGGGGGCGCACAAGGGGCTCATCATACCGCACCTGTGTACAGAGGGACTACAGGGGGCGCACAAGGGGCTCATCATACCGCACCTGTGTACAGAGGGACTACAGGGGGCGCACAAGGGGCTCATCATACCGCACCTGTGTACACAGCGACTACAGGGGGCGCACAAGGGGCTCATCATACCGCACCTGTGTACAGAGCAACTACAGGGGGCGCACAAGGGGCTCATCATACCGCACCTGTGTACAGAGGGACTACAGGGGGCGCACAAGGGGCTCATCATAACGCACCTGTGTACAGAGGGACTACAGGGGGCGCACAAGGGGCTCATCATACTGCACCTGTGTACAGAGGAGGCAGAGCGACCACAGGGGGCGCACAAGGGGCTCATCATACCGCACCTGTGTACACAGCGACTACAGGGGGCGCACAAGGGGCTCATCATACCGCACCTGTGTACACAGCGACTACAGGGGGCGCACAAGGGGCTCATCATACTGCACCTGTGTACAGAGGGACTACAGGGGGAACAAAAGGGGCTCATCATACCGCACCTGTGTACAGAGGGACTACAGGGGGCACACAAGAGGCTCATCATACTGCACCTGTGTACAGAGGGACTACAGGGGGAACAAAAGGGGCTCATCATACCGCACCTGTGTACAGAGGGACTACAGGGGGAACAAAAGGGGCTCATCATACTGCACCTGTGTACAGAGGGACTACAGGGGGAACAAAAGGGGCTCATCATACCGCACCTGTGTACAGAGGGACTACAGGGGGCTCACAAGAGGCTCATCAAACCGCACCTGTGTACAGAGCAACTACAGGGGGCGCACAAGGGGCTCATCATACCGCACCTGTGTACAGAGCGACTACAGGGGGCGCACAAGGGGATCATCATACCGCACCTGTGTACAGAGGGACTACAGGGGGCGCACAAGGGGCTCATCATATCGCACCTGTGTACAGAGGGACTACAGGGGGCGCACAAGAGGCTCATCATACAGCACCTGTGTACACAGCGACTACAGGGGGCGCACAAGGGGCTCATCATACCGCACCTGTGTACAGAGGGACTACAGGGGGAACAAAAGGGGCTCATCATACCGCACCTGTGTACAGAGGGACTACAGGGGGCGCACAAGGGGCTCATCATACTGCACCTGTGTACAGAGGGACTACAGGGGGCGCACAAGGGGCTCATCATACTGCACCTGCGTACAGAGACTACAGGGGGCACACAAGGGGCTCATCATACAGCACCTGCGTACAGAGACTACAGGGGGCGCACAAGAGGCTCATCATACCGCACCTGTGTACAGAGCGACTACAGGGGGGGCGCACAAGGGGCTCATCATACCGCACCTGTGTACAGAGCGACTACAGGGGGCGCACAAGGGGCTCATCATACCGCACCTGTGTACAGAGCAAATACAGGGGGCGCACAAGGGGCTCATCATACCGCATCTGTGTATAGAGTGACTACAGGGGGCGCACAAGAGGCTCATCATACCGCACCTGTGTACAGAGCAACTACAGGGGGCGCACAAGGGACTCATCATACATCACCTGTGTACAGAGCGACTACAGGGGGCGCACAAGGGGCTCATCATACCGCACCTGTGTACAGAGCAACTACAGGGGGCGCACAAGGGGCTCATCATACCGCGCCTGTGTACAGAGCGACTACAGGGGGCGCACAAGAGGCTCATCATACCGCACCTGTGTACAGAGGGACTACAGGGGGCGCACAAGGGGCTCATCATACCGCACCTGTGTACAGAGCGACTACAGGGGGAACAAAAGGGGCTCATCATACCGCACCTGTGTACAGAGCAACTACAGGGGGCGCACAAGGGGCTCGTCATACCGCACCTGTGTACAGAGCAACTACAGGGGGCGCACAAGGGGCTCATCATACCGCACCTGTGTACAGAGCAAATACAGGGGGCGCACAAGGGGCTCGTCATACCGCACCTGTGTACAGAGCAACTACAGGGGGCGCACAAGGGGCTCATCATACCGCACCTGTGTACAGAGCAACTACAGGGGGCGCACAAGGGGCTCATCATACCGCACCTGTGTACAGAGCAAATACAGGGGGCGCACAAGGGGCTCGTCATACCGCACCTGTGTACAGAGCAACTACAGGGGGCGCACAAGGGGCTCATCATACCGCACCTGTGTACAGAGCAAATACAGGGGGCGCACAAGGGGCTCGTCATACCGCACCTGTGTACAGAGCAAATACAGGGGGCGCACAAGGGACTCATCATACCGCACCTGTGTACAGAGCAACTACAGGGGGAACAAAAGGGGCTCATCATACCGCACCTGTGTACACAGCGACTACTGGGGGCGCACAAGGGGCTCATCATAGCGCACCTGTGTACAGAGGGACTACAGGGGGCGCACAAGGGGCTCATCATACCGCACCTGTGTACAGAGGGACTACAGGGGGCGTACAAGAGGCTCATCATACCGCACCTGTGTACAGAGCGACTACAGGGGGCGCACAAGAGGCTCATCATACCGCACCTGTGTACAGAGCAACTACAGGGGGCGCACAAGGGGCTCATCATACCGCACCTGTGTACAGAGCAACTACAGGGGGCGCACAAGGGGCTCATCATACCGCACCTGTGTACAGAGCAAATACAGGGGGCGCACAAGGGGCTCATCATACCGCACCTGTGTACAGAGGGACTACAGGGGGCGCACAAGAGGCTAACATACCGCACCTGTGTACAGAGGGACTACAGGGGGCGCACAAGAGGCTAACATACCGCACCTGTGTACAGAGGGACTACAGGGGGCGCACAAGGGGCTCATCATACCGCACCTGTGTACAGAGCGACTACAGGGGGCGCACAAGAGGCTCATCATACCGCACCTGTGTACAGAGTAACTACAGGGGGCGCACAAGAGGCTCATCATACCGCACCTGTGTACAGAGGGACTACAGGGGGCGCACAAGAGGCTCCTCATACCGCACCTGTGTACAGAGAGACTACAGGGGGCACACAAGTGGCTCATCATACAGCACCTGTGTACAGAGCAACTACAGGGGGCGCACAAGGGGCTCATCATACCGCACCTGTGTACAGAGCGACTACAGGGGGCGCACAAGGGGCTCATCATACCGCACCTGTGTACAGAGCGACTACATGGGGCGCACAAGGGGCTCATCATACCGCACCTGTGTACAGAGGGAATACAGGGGGCTCACAAGAGTCTCATCATACCGCACCTGTGTACAGAGGGACTACAGGGGGCGCACAAGGGGCTCATCATACCGCACCTGTGTACAGAGGGACTACAGGGGGCGCACAAGGGGCTCATCATACCGCACCTGTGTACACAGCGACTACAGGGGGCGCACAAGGGGCTCATCATACCGCACCTGTGTACAGAGTGACTACAGGGGGCGCACAAGGGGCTCATCATACCGCACCTGTGTACAGAGGGACTACAGGGGGCGCACAAGGGGCTCATCATACCGCACCTGTGTACAGAGGGACTACAGGGGGCGCACAAGGGGCTCATCATACCGCACCTGTGTACAGAGGGACTACAGGGGGCGCACAAGGGGCTCATCATACCGCACCTGTGTACACAGCGACTACAGGGGGCGCACAAGGGGCTCATCATACTGCACCTGTGTACAGAGGAGGCAGAGCGACCACAGGGGGCGCACAAGGGGCTCATCATACCGCACCTGTGTACACAGCGACTACAGGGGGCGCACAAGGGGCTCATCATACCGCACCTGTGTACACAGCGACTACAGGGGGCGCACAAGGGGCTCATCATACCGCACCTGTGTACAGAGGGACTACAGGGGGCACACAAGAGGCTCATCATACCGAACCTGTGTACAGAGGGACTACAGGGGGCTCACAAGAGGCTCATCAAACCGCACCTGTGTACAGAGCAACTACAGGGGGCGCACAAGGGGCTCATCATACCGCACCTGTGTACAGAGCGACTACAGGGGGCGCACAAGGGGCTCATCATACCGCACCTGTGTACAGAGGGACTACAGGGGGCGCACAAGGGGCTCATCATACCGCACCTGTGTACAGAGGGACTACAGGGGGCGCACAAGAGGCTCATCATACTGCACCTGTGTACACAGCGACTACAGGGGGCGCACAAGGGGCTCATCATACAGCACCTGTGTACAGAGGGACTACAGGGGGAACAAAAGGGGCTCATCATACCGCACCTGTGTACAGAGGGACTACAGGGGGCGCACAAGGGGCTCATCATACCGCACCTGTGTACAGAGGGACTACAGGGATCGCACAAGGGGCTCATCATACAGCACCTGCGTACAGAGACTACAGGGGGCGCACAAGAGGCTCATCATACCGCACCTGTGTACAGAGCGACTACAGGGGGGGCGCACAAGGGGCTCATCATACCGCACCTGTGTACAGAGCAAATACAGGGGGCGCACAAAGGGCTCATCATACCGCATCTGTGTATAGAGTGACTACAGGGGGCGCACAAGAGGCTCATCATACCGCACCTGTGTACAGAGCAACTACAGGGGGCGCACAAGGGACTCATCATACCGCACCTGTGTACAGAGCGACTACAGGGGGCGCACAAGGGGCTCATCATACCGCACCTGTGTACAGAGCAACTACAGGGGGCGCACAAGGGGCTCATCATACCGCACCTGTGTACAGAGCAACTACAGGGGGCGCACAAGAGGCTCATCATACCGCACCTGTGTACAGAGGGACTACAGGGGGCGCACAAGGGGCTCATCATACAGCACCTGTGTACAGAGCGACTACAGGGGGAACAAAAGGGGCTCATCATACCGCACCTGTGTACAGAGCAACTACAGGGGGCGCACAAGGGGCTCGTCATACCGCACCTGTGTACAGAGCGACTACAGGGGGAACAAAAGGGGCTCATCATACCGCACCTGTGTACAGAGCGACTACTGGGGGCGCACAAGGGGCTCATCATAGCGCACCTGTGTACAGAGGGACTACAGGGGGCGCACAAGGGGCTCATCATACAGTACCTGTGTACAGAGGGACTACAGGGGGCGCACAAGAGGCTCATCATACCGCACCTGTGTACAGAGCGACTACAGGGGGCGCACAAGAGGCTCATCATACCGCACCTGTGTACAGAGCGACTACAGGGGGCGCACAAGGGGCTCATCATACCGCACCTGTGTACAGAGCAACTACAGGGGGCGCACAAGGGGCTCATCATACCGCACCTGTGTACAGAGCAAATACAGGGGGCGCACAAGGGGCTCATCATACCGCACCTGTGTACAGAGGGACTACAGGGGGCGCACAAGAGGCTCATCATACCGCACCTGTGTACAGAGCGACTACAGGGGGCGCACAAGAGGCTCATCATACCGCACCTGTGTACAGAGCGACTACAGGGGGCGCACAAGAGGCTCATCATACCGCACCTGTGTACAGAGCGACTACAGGGGGCGCACAAGGGGCTCATCATACCGCACCTGTGTACAGAGCAACTACAGGGGGCGCACAAGGGGCTCATCATACCGCACCTGTGTACAGAGCAAATACAGGGGGCGCACAAGGGGCTCATCATAACGCACCTGTGTACAGAGGGACTACAGGGGGCGCACAAGGGGCTCATCATACCGCACCTGTGTACAGAGCGACTACAGGGGGCGCACAAGAGGCTCATCATACCGCACCTGTGTACAGAGTAACTACAGGGGGCGCACAAGAGGCTCATCATACCGCACCTGTGTACAGAGGGACTACAGGGGGCGCACAAGAGGCTCCTCATACCGCACCTGTGTACAGAGAGACTACAGGGGGCGCACAAGTGGCTCATCGTACAGCACCTGTGTACAGAGCAACTACAGGGGGCGCACAAGGGGCTCATCATACCGCACCTGCGTACAGAGCAACTACAGGGGGCGCACAAGGGGCTCATCATACCGCACCTGCGTACAGAGCAACTCCTGGGGGCGCACAAGGGGCTCATCATACAGCACCTGTGTACAGAGGGACTACAGGGGGCTCACAAGAGGCTCATCATACCGCACCTGTGTACAGAGAAACTACAGGGGGCGCACAAGGGGCTCATCAAACAGCAACTGTGTACAGAGGGACTACAGGGGGCGCACAAGAGGCTCATCATACCGCACCTGTGTACAGAGCGACTACAGGGGGCGCACAAGGGGCTCATCATACCGCACCTGTGTACAGAGCGACTACAGGGGGCGCACAAGGGGCTCATCATACCGCACCTGTGTACAGAGCGACTACAGGGGGCGCACAAGAGGCTCATCATACCGCACCTGTGTACAGAGCGACTACAGGGGGCGCACAAGAGGCTCATCATACCGCACCTGTGTACAGAGCGACTACAGGGGTCGCACAAGGGGCTCATCATACCGCACCTGTGTACAGAGCGACTACAGGGGGCGCACAAGAGGCTCATCATACCGCACCTGTGTACAGAGGGACTACAGGGGGCGCACAAGAGGCTCATCATACCGCACCTGTGTACAGAGCGACTACAGGGGGCGCACAAGGGGCTCATCATACCGCACCTGTGTACAGAGCAACTACAGGGGGCGCACAAGAGGCTCATCATACCGCACCTGTGTACAGAGCAACTACAGGGGGCGCACAAGGGGCTCATCATACTGCACCTGTGTACAGAGCAACTACAGGGGGCGCACAAGGGGCTCATCATACCGCACCTGTGTACAGAGGGACTACAGGGGGCGCACAAGGGGCTCATCATACCGCACCTGTGTACAGAGGGACTACAGGGGGCGCACAAGAGGCTCATCATACTGCACCTGTGTACACAGCGACTACAGGGGGCGCACAAGGGGCTCATCATACCGCACCTGTGTACAGAGGGACTACAGGGGGAACAAAAGGGGCTCATCATACCGCACCTGTGTACAGAGGGACTACAGGGGGCGCACAAGGGGCTCATCATACTGCACCTGCGTACAGAGACTACAGGGATCGCACAAGGGGCTCATCATACCGCACCTGCGTACAGAGACTACAGGGGGCGCACAAGAGGCTCATCATACTGCACCTGCGTACAGAGACTACAGGGATCGCACAAGGGGCTCATCATACAGCACCTGCGTACAGAGACTACAGGGGGCGCACAAGAGGCTCATCATACCGCACCTGTGTACAGAGCGACTACAGGGGGGGCGCACAAGGGGCTCATCATACCGCACCTGTGTACAGAGCAAATACAGGGGGCGCACAAGGGACTCATCATACCGCACCTGTGTACAGAGCGACTACAGGGGGCGCACAAGGGGCTCATCATACCGCACCTGTGTACAGAGCAACTACAGGGGGCGCACAAGGGGCTCATCATACCGCACCTGTGTACAGAGCGACTACAGGGGGCGCACAAGAGGCTCATCATACCGCACCTGTGTACAGAGGGACTACAGGGGGCGCACAAGGGGCTCATCATACAGCACCTGTGTACAGAGCGACTACAGGGGGAACAAAAGGGGCTCATCATACCGCACCTGTGTACAGAGCAACTACAGGGGGCGCACAAGGGGCTCGTCATACCGCACCTGTGTACAGAGCAACTACAGGGGGCGCACAAGGGGCTCATCATACCGCACCTGTGTACAGAGGGACTACAGGGGGCGCACAAGGGGCTCATCATACAGTACCTGTGTACAGAGGGACTACAGGGGGCGCACAAGGGGCTCATCATACCGCACCTGTGTACAGAGGGACTACAGGGGGCGCACAAGGGGCTCATCATACAGTACCTGTGTACAGAGCGACTACAGGGGGAACAAAAGGGGCACATCATACCGCACCTGTGTACAGAGCGACTACTGGGGGCGCACAAGGGGCTCATCATAGCGCACCTGTGTACAGAGGGACTACAGGGGGCGCACAAGGGGCTCATCATACAGTACCTGTGTACAGAGGGACTACAGGGGGCGCACAAGAGGCTCATCATACCGCACCTGTGTACAGAGCGACTACAGGGGGCGCACAAGAGGCTCATCATACCGCACCTGTGTACAGAGCGACTACAGGGGGCGCACAAGGGGCTCATCATACCGCACCTGTGTACAGAGCAACTACAGGGGGCGCACAAGGGGCTCATCATACCGCACCTGTGTACAGAGCAAATACAGGGGGCGCACAAGGGGCTCATCATACCGCACCTGTGTACAGAGGGACTACAGGGGGCGCACAAGAGGCTAACATACCGCACCTGTGTACAGAGGGACTACAGGGGGCGCACAAGGGGCTCATCATACCGCACCTGTGTACAGAGCGACTACAGGGGGCGCACAAGAGGCTCATCATACCGCACCTGTGTACAGAGTAACTACAGGGGGCGCACAAGAGGCTCATCATACCGCACCTGTGTACAGAGCAACTACAGGGGGCGCACAAGGGGCTCATCATACCGCACCTGTGTACAGAGCAACTACAGGGGGCGCACAAGTGGCTCATCATACCGCACCTGTGTACAGAGAGACTACAGGGGGCGCACAAGTGGCTCATCATACAGCACATGTGTACAGAGCAACTACAGGGGGCGCACAAGGGGCTCATCATACCGCACCTGTGTACAGAGAGACTACAGGGGGCGCACAAGTGGCTCATCATACAGCACCTGTGTACAGAGCAACTACAGGGGGCGCACAAGGGGCTCATCATACCGCACCTGTGTACAGAGCAACTACAGGGGGCGCACAAGGGGCTCATCATACCGCACCTGCGTACAGAGCAACTCCTGGGGGCGCACAAGGGGCTCATCATACAGCACCTGTGTACAGAGGGACTACAGGGGGCTCACAAGAGGCTCATCATACCGCACCTGTGTACAGAGAAACTACAGGGGGCGCACAAGGGGCTCATCATACAGCAACTGTGTACAGAGCAACTACAGGGGGCGCACAAGGGGCTCATCATACTGCACCTGTGTACAGAGGGACTACAGGGGGCGCACAAGAGGCTCATCATACCGCACCTGTGTACAGAGCGACTACAGGGGGCGCACAAGGGGCTCATCATACCGCACCTGTGTACAGAGCGACTACAGGGGGCGCACAAGGGGCTCATCATACCGCACCTGTGTACAGAGCGACTACAGGGGGCGCACAAGAGGCTCATCATACCGCACCTGTGTACAGAGCGACTACAGGGGGCGCACAAGAGGCTCATCATACCGCACCTGTGTACAGAGCGACTACAGGGGTCGCACAAGGGGCTCATCATACCGCACCTGTGTACAGAGCGACTACAGGGGGCGCACAAGAGGCTCATCATACCGCACCTGTGTACAGAGCGACTACAGGGGGCGCACAAGAGGCTCATCATACCGCACCTGTGTACAGAGCGACTACAGGGGGCGCACAAGGGGCTCATCATACCGCACCTGTGTACAGAGGGACTATAGGGGGCGCACAAGGGGCTCATCATACCGCACCTGTGTACAGAGGGACTACAGGGGGCGCACAAGGGGCTCATCATACCGCACCTGTGTACTGACGGACTACAGGGGTCGCACAAGGGGCTCATCATACCGCACCTGTGTACAGAGCGACTACAGGGGGCGCACAAGGGGCTCATCATACCGCATCTGTGTACAGAGCAACTACAGGGGGCGCACAAGGGGCTCATCATACCGCACCTGTGTATAGAGGGACTACAGGGGGCGCACAAGGGGCTCATAATACAGCACCTGTGTACAGAGCGACTACAGGGGGCGCACAAGAGGCTCATCATACCGCACCTGTGTACAGAGGGACTACAGGGGGCGCACAAGAGGCTCATCATACCGCACCTGTGTACAGAGCGACTACAGGGGGCGCACAAGGGGCTCATCATACCGCACCTGTGTACAGAGCAACTACAGGGGGCGCACAAGAGGCTCATCATACCGCACCTGTGTACAGAGCAACTACAGGGGGCGCACAAGGGGCTCATCATACAGCACCTGTGTACAGAGCAACTACAGGGGGCGCACAAGGGGCTCATCATACCGCACCTGTGTACAGAGGGACTACAGGGGGCTCACAAGAGTCTCATCATACCGCACCTGTGTACAGAGCGACTACAGGGGGCGCACAAGGGGCTCATCATACCGCACCTGTGTACAGAGAGACTACAGGGGGCACACAAGGGGCTCATCATACTGCACCTGTGTACAGAGGGACTACAGGGGGCTCACAAGAGTCTCATCATACCGCACCTGTGTACAGAGCGACTACAGGGGGCGCACAAGAGGCTCATCATACCGCACCTGTGTACAGAGGGACTACAGGGGGCTCACAAGAGGCTCATCATACCGCACCTGTGTACAGAGCAACTACAGGGGGCGCACAAGGGGCTCATCATACAGCAACTGTGTACAGAGCAACTACAGGGGGCGCACAAGGGGCTCATCATACCGCACCTGTGTACAGAGGGACTACAGGGGGCGCACAAGAGGCTCATCATACCGCACCTGTGTACAGAGAGACTACAGGGGGCGCACAAGAGGCTAACATACCGCACCTGTGTACAGAGGGACTACAGGGGGCTCACAAGAGGCTCATCATACCGCACCTGTGTACAGAGCAACTA
Organism: Phyllobates terribilis; assembly: GCF_046119375.1. Lineage (NCBI taxonomy): Eukaryota > Metazoa > Chordata > Amphibia > Anura > Dendrobatidae > Phyllobates > Phyllobates terribilis. The sequence continues at coordinate 658,343,316 of NW_027362763.1, forward strand.
CAGGGGGAGCACAAGGGGCTCATCATACCGCACCTGTGTACAGAGCAACTACAGGGGGCGCACAAGGGGCTCATCATACCGCACCTGTGTACAGAGCAACTACAGGAGGCGCACAAGGGGCTCATCATACCGCACTTGTGTACAGAGGAGGCAGAGCGACTATAGGGGGCGCACAAGGGGCTCATCATACAGCACATGTGTACAGAGGGACTACAGGGGGCGCACAAGGGGCTCATCATACCGCACCTGTGTACAGAGGGACTACAGGAGGCGCACAAGGGGCTCATCATACCGCACCTGTGTACAGAGGAGGCAGAGCGACTATAGGGGGCGCACAAGGGGCTCATCATACCGCACCTGTGTACAGAGCGACTACAGGGGGAACAAAAGGGGCTCATCATACTGCACCTGCGCACAGAGAGACTACAGGGGGCGCACAAGGGGCTCATCATACCGCATCTGTGTATAGAGTGACTACAGGGGGCGCACAAGGGGCTCATCATACCGCACCTGTGTACAGAGCAACTACAGGAGGCGCACAAGGGGCTCATCATACCGCACTTGTGTACAGAGGAGGCAGAGCGACTATAGGGGGCGCACAAGGGGCTCATCATACAGCACATGTGTACAGAGCGACTACAGGGGGAACAAAAGGGGCTCATCATACCGCACCTGTGTACAGAGGGACTACAGGGGGCGCACAAGGGGCTCATCATACCGCACCTGTGTACAGAGGGACTACAGGAGGCGCACAAGGGGCTCATCATACCGCACCTGTGTACAGAGGAGGCAGAGCGACTATAGGGGGCGCACAAGGGGCTCATCATACCGCACCTGTGTACAGAGCGACTACAGGGGGAACAAAAGGGGCTCATCATACTGCACCTGCGCACAGAGAGACTACAGGGGGCGCACAAGGGGCTCATCATACAGCACATGTGTACAGAGCGACTACAGGGGGAACAAAAGGGGCTCATCATACCGCACCTGTGTACAGAGGGACTACAGGGGGCGCACAAGGGGCTCATCATACTGCACCTGCGTACAGAGACTACAGGGATCGCACAAGGGGCTCATCATACAGCACCTGCGTACAGAGACTACAGGGGGCGCACAAGAGGCTCATCATACCGCACCTGTGTACAGAGCGACTACAGGGGGGGCGCACAAGGGACTCATCATACCGCACCTGTGTACAGAGCGACTACAGGGGGCGCACAAGGGGCTCATCATACCGCACCTGTGTACAGAGCAACTACAGGGGGCGCACAAGGGGCTCATCATACCGCACCTGTGTACAGAGCGACTACAGGGGGCGCACAAGAGGCTCATCATACCGCACCTGTGTACAGAGGGACTACAGGGGGCGCACAAGGGGCTCATCATACAGCACCTGTGTACAGAGCGACTACAGGGGGAACAAAAGGGGCTCATCATACCGCACCTGTGTACAGAGCAACTACAGGGGGCGCACAAGGGGCTCGTCATACCGCACCTGTGTACAGAGCGACTACAGGGGGAACAAAAGGGGCACATCATACCGCACCTGTGTACAGAGCGACTACTGGGGGCGCACAAGGGGCTCATCATAGCGCACCTGTGTACAGAGGGACTACAGGGGGCGCACAAGGGGCTCATCATACAGTACCTGTGTACAGAGGGACTACAGGGGGCGCACAAGAGGCTCATCATACCGCACCTGTGTACAGAGCGACTACAGAGGGCGCACAAGAGGCTCATCATACCGCACCTGTGTACAGAGCGACTACAGGGGGCGCACAAGGGGCTCATCATACCGCACCTGTGTACAGAGCAACTACAGGGGGCGCACAAGGGGCTCATCATAACGCACCTGTGTACAGAGCAAATACAGGGGGCGCACAAGGGGCTCATCATACCGCACCTGTGTACAGAGGGACTACAGGGGGCGCACAAGAGGCTAACATACCGCACCTGTGTACAGAGGGACTACAGGGGGCGCACAAGGGGCTCATCATACCGCACCTGTGTACAGAGCGACTACAGGGGGCGCACAAGAGGCTCATCATACCGCACCTGTGTACAGAGTAACTACAGGGGGCGCACAAGAGGCTCATCATACCGCACATGTGTACAGAGCAACTACAGGGGGCGCACAAGGGGCTCATCATACCGCACCTGTGTACAGAGCAACTACAGGGGGCGCACAAGTGGCTCATCATACCGCACCTGTGTACAGAGAGACTACAGGGGGCGCACAAGTGGCTCATCATACAGCACCTGTGTACAGAGCAACTACAGGGGGCGCACAAGGGGCTCATCATACCGCACCTGTGTACAGAGAGACTACAGGGGGCGCACAAGTGGCTCATCATACAGCACCTGTGTACAGAGCAACTACAGGGGGCGCACAAGGGGCTCATCATACCGCACCTGTGTACAGAGCAACTACAGGGGGCGCACAAGGGGCTCATCATACCGCACCTGCGTACAGAGCAACTCCTGGGGGCGCACAAGGGGCTCATCATACAGCACCTGTGTACAGAGGGACTACAGGGGGCTCACAAGAGGCTCATCATACCGCACCTGTGTACAGAGAAACTACAGGGGGCGCACAAGGGGCTCATCATACAGCAACTGTGTACAGAGCAACTACAGGGGGCGCACAAGGGGCTCATCATACTGCACCTGTGTACAGAGGGACTACAGGGGGCGCACAAGAGGCTCATCATACCGCACCTGTGTACAGAGCGACTACAGGGGGCGCACAAGGGGCTCATCATACCGCACCTGTGTACAGAGCGACTACAGGGGGCGCACAAGGGGCTCATCATACCGCACCTGTGTACAGAGCGACTACAGGGGGCGCACAAGAGGCTCATCATACCGCACCTGTTTACAGAGCGACTACAGGGGGCGCACAAGAGGCTCATCATACCGCACCTGTGTACAGAGGGACTACAGGGGGCGCACAAGGGGCTCATCATACCGCACCTGTGTACAGAGGGACTATAGGGGGCGCACAAGGGGCTCATCATACCGCACCTGTGTACAGAGGGACTACAGGGGGCGCACAAGGGGCTCATCATACCGCACCTGTGTACTGACGGACTACAGGGGTCGCACAAGGGGCTCATCATACCGCACCTGTGTACAGAGCGACTACAGGGGGCGCACAAGGGGCTCATCATACCGCATCTGTGTACAGAGCAACTACAGGGGGCGCACAAGGGGCTCATCATACCGCACCTGTGTACAGAGGGACTACAGGGGGCGCACAAGGGGCTCATAATACAGCACCTGTGTACAGAGCGACTACAGGGGGCGCACAAGAGGCTCATCATACCGCACCTGTGTACAGAGGGACTACAGGGGGCGCACAAGAGGCTCATCATACCGCACCTGTGTACAGAGCGACTACAGGGGGCGCACAAGGGGCTCATCATACCGCACCTGTGTACAGAGCAACTACAGGGGGCGCACAAGAGGCTCATCATACCGCACCTGTGTACAGAGCAACTACAGGGGGCGCACAAGGGGCTCATCATACAGCACCTGTGTACAGAGCAACTACAGGGGGCGCACAAGGGGCTCATCATACCGCACCTGTGTACAGAGGGACTACAGGGGGCGCACAAGAGTCTCATCATACCGCACCTGTGTACAGAGCGACTACAGGGGGCGCACAAGAGGCTCATCATACCGCACCTGTGTACAGAGGGACTACAGGGGGCTCACAAGAGGCTCATCATACCGCACCTGTGTACAGAGCAACTACAGGGGGCGCACAAGGGGCTCATCATACAGCAACTGTGTACAGAGCAACTACAGGGGGCGCACAAGGGGCTCATCATACCGCACCTGTGTACAGAGGGATTACAGGGGGCGCACAAGAGGCTCATCATACCGCACCTGTGTACAGAGAGACTACAGGGGGCGCACAAGAGGCTAACATACCGCACCTGTGTACAGAGGGACTACAGGGGGCTCACAAGAGGCTCATCATACCGCACCTGTGTACAGAGCAACTACAGGGGGAGCACAAGGGGCTCATCATACCGCACCTGTGTACAGAGCAACTACAGGGGGCGCACAAGGGGCTCATCATACCGCACCTGTGTACAGAGCAACTACAGGAGGCGCACAAGGGGCTCATCATACCGCACTTGTGTACAGAGGAGGCAGAGCGACTATAGGGGGCGCACAAGGGGCTCATCATACAGCACATGTGTACAGAGGGACTACAGGGGGCGCACAAGGGGCTCATCATACCGCACCTGTGTACAGAGGGACTACAGGAGGCGCACAAGGGGCTCATCATACCGCACCTGTGTACAGAGGAGGCAGAGCGACTATAGGGGGCGCACAAGGGGCTCATCATACCGCACCTGTGTACAGAGCGACTACAGGGGGAACAAAAGGGGCTCATCATACTGCACCTGCGCACAGAGAGACTACAGGGGGCGCACAAGGGGCTCATCATACCGCATCTGTGTATAGAGTGACTACAGGGGGCGCACAAGGGGCTCATCATACCGCACCTGTGTACAGAGCAACTACAGGAGGCGCACAAGGGGCTCATCATACCGCACTTGTGTACAGAGGAGGCAGAGCGACTATAGGGGGCGCACAAGGGGCTCATCATACAGCACATGTGTACAGAGCGTCTACAGGGGGAACAAAAGGGGCTCATCATACCGCACCTGTGTACAGAGGGACTACAGGGGGCGCACAAGGGGCTCATCATACCGCACCTGTGTACAGAGGGACTACAGGAGGCGCACAAGGGGCTCATCATACCGCACCTGTGTACAGAGGAGGCAGAGCGACTATAGGGGGCGCACAAGGGGCTCATCATACCGCACCTGTGTACAGAGCGACTACAGGGGGAACAAAAGGGGCTCATCATACTGCACCTGCGCACAGAGAGACTACAGGGGGCGCACAAGGGGCTCATCATACAGCACATGTGTACAGAGCGACTACAGGGGGAACAAAAGGGGCTCATCATACCGCACCTGTGTACAGAGGGACTACAGGGGGCGCACAAGGGGCTCATCATACCGCACCTGTGTACAGAGGGACTACAGGAGGCGCACAAGGGGCTCATCATACCGCACCTGTGTACAGAGGAGGCAGAGCGACTATAGGGGGCGCACAAGGGGCTCATCATACCGCACCTGTGTACAGAGCGACTACAGGGGGAACAAAAGGGGCTCATCATACTGCACCTGCGCACAGAGAGACTACAGGGGGCGCACAAGGGGCTCATCATACCGCATCTGTGTATAGAGTGACTACAGGGGGCGCACAAGGGGCTCATCATACCGCACCTGTGTACAGAGCAACTACAGGGGGCGCACAAGAGGCTCATCATACCGCACCTGTGTATAGAGCAACTACAGGGGGCGCACAAGGGGCTCATCATACAGCACCTGTGTACAGAGGGACTACAGGGGGAACAAAAGGGGCTCATCATACCGCACCTGTGTACAGAGGGACTACAGGGGGCGCACAAGGGGCTCATCATACCGCACCTGTGTACAGAGGGACTACAGGGGGCGCACAAGGGGCTCATCATACCGCACCTGTGTACAGAGCGACTACAGGGGGCGCACAAGAGGCTCATCATACCGCACCTGTGTACAGAGCAACTACAGGGGGTGCACAAGGGGCTCATCATACAGCAACTGTGTACAGAGCAACTACAGGGGGCGCACAAGAGGCTCATCATACCGCACCTGTGTGCAGAGCAAATACAGGGGGCGCACAAGGGGCTCATCATACCGCACCTGTGTACAGAGCAACTACAGGGGGCGCACAAGAGGCTCATCATACCGCACCTGTGTACAGAGCAACTACAGGGGGCGCACAAGAGGCTCATCATACCGCACCTGTGTACAGAGCAACTACAGGGGGCGCACAAGGGGCTCATCATACCGCACCTGTGTACAGAGCAACTACAGGGGGCGCACAAGAGGCTCATCATACCGCACCTGTGTACAGAGGGACTACAGGGGGCTCACAAGAGTCTCATCATACCGCACCTGTGTACAGAGGGACTACAGGGGGCGCACAAGGGGCTCATCATACCGCACCTGTGTACAGAGGGACTACAGGGGGCGCACAAGGGGCTCATCATACCGCACCTGTGTACAGAGGGACTACAGGGGGCGCACAAGAGGCTCATCATACCGCACCTGTGTACACAGCGACTACAGGGGGCGCACAAGGGGCTCATCATACTGCACCTGTGTACAGAGCAACTACAGGGGGCGCACAAGGGGCTCATCATACTGCACCTGTGTACAGAGGAGGCAGAGCGACCACAGGGGGCGCACAAGGGGCTCATCATACCGCACCTGTGTACACAGCGACTAAAGGGGGCGCACAAGGGGCTCATCATACTGCACCTGTGTACAGAGGGACTACAGGGGGAACAAAAGGGGCTCATCATACCGAACCTGTGTACAGAGGGACTACAGGGGGCTCACAAGAGGCTCATCAAACCGCACCTGTGTACAGAGCAACTACAGGGGGCGCACAAGGGGCTCATCATACCGCACCTGTATACAGAGCAACTACAGGGGGCGCACAAGGGGCTCATCATACCGCACCTGTGTACAGAGCGACTACAGGGGGCGCACAAGGGGCTCATCATACAGCACCTGTGTACAGAGGGACTACAGGGGGAACAAAAGGGGCTCATCATACCGCACCTGTGTACAGAGGGACTACAGGCGGCGCACAAGGGGCTCATCATACCGCACCTGTGTACAGAGAGACTACAGGGGGCGCACAAGAGGCTCATCATACCGCACCTGTGTACAGAGCATCTACAGGGGGCGCACAAGGGGCTCATCATACCGCACCTGTGTACAGAGGGACTACAGGGGGCGCACAAGGGGCTCATCATACTGCACCTGTGTACAGAGGGACTACAGGGGGAACAAAAGGGGCTCATCATACCGCACCTGTGTACAGAGGGACTACAGGGGGAACAAAAGGGGCTCATCATACCGCACCTGTGTACAGAGGGACTACAGGGGGCGCACAAGGGGCTCATCATACTGCACCTGTGTACAGAGGGACTACAGGGGGCGCACAAGGGGCTCATCATACTGCACCTGTGTACAGAGGGACTACAGGGGGAACAAAAGGGGCTCATCATACTGCACCTGCGTACAGAGAGACTACAGGGGGCGCACAAGAGGCTCATCATACAGCACCTGTGTACAGAGCGACTACAGGGGGCGCACAAGGGGCTCATCATACCGCACCTGTGTACAGAGCAACTACAGGGGGCGCACAAGAGGCTCATCATACCGCACCTGTGTACAGAGCAACTACAGGGGGCGCACAAGGGGCTCATCTTACCGCACCTGTGTACAGAGCGACTACAGGGGGCGCACAAGGGGCTCATCATACCGCACCTGTGTACAGAGCGACTACAGGGGGCGCACAAGGGGCTCATCATACCGCATCTGTGTACAGAGAGACTACAGGGGGCGCACAAGGGGCTCATCATACCGCACCTGTGTACAGAGCAACTACAGGGGGCTCACAAGAGGCTCATCATACAGCACCTGTGTACAGAGCGACTATAGGGGGCGCACAAGGGGCTCATCATACCGCACCTGTGTACAGAGGGACTACAGGGGGCACACAAGGGGCTCATCATACCGCACCTGTGTATAGAGTGACTACAGGGGGCGCACAAGGGGCTCATCATACCGCACCTGTGTACAGAGCGACTACAGGGGTCGCACAAGGGGCTCATCATACAGCACCAGTGTACAGAGCAACTACAGGGGGCGCACAAGGGGCTCATCATACCGCACCAGTGTACAGAGCAACTACAGGGGGCGCACAAGGGGCTCATCATACCGCACCTATGTACAGAGCAACTACAGGGGGCGCACAAGGGGCTCATCATACCGCACCTGTGTACAGAGCGACTACAGGGGGCGCACAAGGGGCTCATCATACCGCACCTGTGTACAGAGCGACTACAGGGGGCGCACAAGGGGCTCATCATACTGCACCTGTGTACAGAGGGACTACAGGGGGCGCACAAGGGGCTCATCATACTGCACCTGTGTACAGAGGGACTACAGGGGGCGCACAAGGGGCTCATCATACAGCACCTGTGTACAGAGCGACTACAGGGGGCACACAAGGGGCTCATCATACCGCACCTGTGTACAGAGGGACTACAGGGGGCGCACAAGGGGCTCATCATACCGCACCTGTGTACAGAGCGACTACAGGGGGCGCACAAGGGGCTCATCATACCGCACCTGTGTACAGAGCGACTACAGGGGGCGCACAAGGGGCTCATCATACCGCACCTGTGTACAGAGGGACTACAGGGGGCGCACAAGGGGCTCATCATACCGCACCTGTGTACAGAGGGACTACAGGGGGCGCACAAGAGGCTCATCATATCGCACCTGTGTACAGAGCAACTACAGGGGGCGCACAAGGGGCTCATCATACAGCACCTGTGTACAGAGCAACTACAGGGGGCGCACAAGGGGCTCATCATACCGCACCTGTGTACAGAGCGACTACAGGGGGCGCACAAGGGGCTCATCATACCGCACCAGTGTACAGAGCAACTACAGGGGGCGCACAAGGGGCTCATCATACCGCACCTGTGTACAGAGCAACTACAGGGGGCGCACAAGGGGCTCATCATACCGCACCTATGTACAGAGCAACTACAGGGGGCGCACAAGGGGCTCATCATACCGCACCTGTGTACAGAGCGACTACAGGGGGCGCACAAGGGGCTCATCATACTGCACCTGTGTACAGAGCGACTACAGGGGGCGCACAAGGGGCTCATCATACTGCACCTGTGTACAGAGGGACTACAGGGGGCGCACAAGGGGCTCATCATACAGCACCTGTGTACAGAGCGACTACAGGGGGCGCACAAGGGGCTCATCATACTGCACCTGTGTACAGAGGGACTACAGGGGGCGCACAAGGGGCTCATCATACAGCACCTGTGTACAGAGCGACTACAGGGGGCGCACAAGGGGCTCATCATACCGCACCTGTGTACAGAGCGACTACAGGGGGCGCACAAGGGGCTCATCATACCGCACCTGTGTACAGAGGGACTACAGGGGGCGCACAAGGGGCTCATCATACCGCACCTGTGTACAGAGGGACTACAGGGGGCGCACAAGGGGCTCATCATACCGCACCTGTGTACAGAGGGACTACAGGGGGCGCACAAGGGGCTCATCATACCGCACCTGTGTACAGAGCGACTACAGGGGGCGCACAAGGGGCTCATCATACCGCACCTGTGTACAGAGGGACTACAGGGGGCGCACAAGGGGCTCATCATACCGCACCTGTGTACAGAGGGACTACAGGGGGCGCACAAGGGGCTCATCATACTGCACCTGTGTACAGAGCGACTACAGGGGGCGCACAAGGGGCTCATCATACCGCACCTGTGTACAGAGGGACTACAGGGGGCACACAAGGGGCTCATCATACCGCACCTGTGTACAGAGCGACTACAGGGGGCGCACAAGGGGCTCATCATACCGCACCTGTGTACAGAGCAACTACAGGGGTCGCACAAGGGGCTCATCATACCGCACCTGAGTACAGAGGGACTACAGGGGTCGCACAAGGGGCTCATCATACCGCACCTGAGTACAGAGGGACTACAGGGGGCGCACAAGGGGCTCATCATACCGCACCTGTGTACAGAGCGACTACAGGGGTCGCACAAGGGGCTCATCATACCGCACCTGTGTACAGAGCAACTACAGGGGGCGCACAAGGGGCTCATCATACCGCACCAGTGTACAGAGCGACTACAGGGGTCGCACAAGGGGCTCATCATACAGCACCAGTGTACAGAGCAACTACAGGGGGCGCACAAGGGGCTCATCATACCGCACCTGTGTACAGAGCGACTACAGGGGTCGCACAAGGGGCTCATCATACCGCACCTGTGTACAGAGCAACTACAGGGGGCGCACAAGGGGCTCATCATACCGCACCAGTGTACAGAGCAACTACAGGGGGCGCACAAGGGGCTCATCATACCGCACCAGTGTACAGAGCAACTACAGGGGTCGCACAAGGGGCTCATCATACCGCACCTGTGTACAGAGCGACTACAGGGGTCGCACAAGGGGCTCATCATACCGCACCTGTGTACAGAGCAACTACAGGGGGCGCACAAGGGGCTCATCATACCGCACCAGTGTACAGAGCAACTACAGGGGGCGCACAAGGGGCTCATCATACCGCACCTGTGTACAGAGCAACTACAGGGGGCGCACAAGAGGCTCATCATACCGCACCAGTGTACAGAGCAACTACAGGGGGCGCACAAGGGGCTCATCATACCGCACCTGTGTACAGAGCAACTACAGGGGGCGCACAAGGGGCTCATCATACCGCACCTGTGTACAGAGCAACTACAGGGGGCGCACAAGGGGCTCATCATACCGCACCTGTGTACAGAGCAACTACAGGGGGCGCACAAGGGGCTCATCATACCGCACCTGTGTACAGAGCAACTACAGGGGGCGCACAAGGGGCTCATCATACCGCACCTGTGTACAGAGCAACTACATGGGGCGCACAAGAGGCTCATCATACCGCACCTGTGTACAGAGCGACTACAGGGGGCGCACAAGGGGCTCATCTTACCGCACCTGTGTACAGAGCGACTACAGGGGGCGCACAAGGGGCTCATCTTACCGGACCTGTGTACAGAGCGACTACAGGGGGCGCACAAGGGGCTCATCTTACCGCACCTGTGTACAGAGCGACTACAGGGGGCGCACAAGAGGCTCATCATACCGCACCTGTGTAAAGAGCAACTACAGGGGGCGCACAAGGGGCTCATCATACTGCACCTGTGTACAGAGCGACTACAGGGGGCGCACAAGGGGCTCATCATACCGCACCTGTGTACAGAGCGACTACAGGGGGCGCACAAGGGGCTCATCATACCGCACCTGTGCACAGAGCGACTACAGGGGGCGCACAAGGGGCTTATCATACAGCACCTGTGTACAGAGCGACTACAGGGGGCGCACAAGAGGCTCATCATACCGCACCTGTGTACAGAGGAGGCAGAGCGACTACAGGGGGCGCACAAGGGGCTCATCATACCGCACCTGTGTACAGAGAAACTACAGGGGGTGCACAAGGGGCTCATCATACCGCACCTGTGTACAGAGCGACTACAGGGGGCGCACAAGGGGCTCATCATTCCGCACCTGTGTACAGAGCAACTACAGGGGGCGCACAAGGGGCTCATCATACCGCACCTGTGTACAGAGCAACTACAGGGGGCGCACAAGGGGCTCATCATACCGCACCTGTGTACAGAGGGACTACAGGGGGCGCACAAGGGGTCATCATACCGCACCTGTGTACAGAGCGACTACAGGGGGCGCACAAGAGGCTAACATACCGCACCTGTGTACAGAGCAACTACAGGGGGCGCACAAGGGGCTCATCATACCGCACCTGTGTACAGAGCAACTACAGGGGGCGCACAAGGGGCTCATCATACAGCACCTGTGTACAGAGGAGGCAGAGCGACTACAGGGGGCGCACAAGGGGCTCATCATACCGCACCTGTGTACAGAGCAACTACAGGGGGCGCACAAGAGGCTCATCATACCGCACCTGTGTACAGAGCAACTACAGGGGGCGCACAAGGGGCTCATCATACCGCACCTGTGTACACAGCGACTACAGGGGGCGCACAAGGGGCTCATCATACCGCACCTGTGTACACAGCGACTACAGGGGGCGCACAAGGGGCTCATCATACCGCACCTGTGTACACAGCGACTACAGGGGGCGCACAAGAGGCTCATCATACCGCACCTGTGTACACAGCGACTACAGGGGGCGCACAAGAGGCTCATCATACCGCACCTGTGTACACAGCGACTACAGGGGGCGCACAAGAGGCTCATCATACCGCACCTGTGTACACAGCGACTACAGGGGGCGCACAAGGGGCTCATCATACCGCACCTGTGTACAGAGCAACTACAGGGGGCGCACAAGGGGCTCATCATACCGCACCTGTGTACAGAGCGACTACAGGGGGCGCACAAGGGGCTCATCATACCGCACCTGTGTACAGAGTGACTACAGGGGGCGCTCAAGGGGCTCATCATACCGCACCTGTGTACAGAGCAACTACAGGGGGCGCACAAGGGGCTCATCATACCGCACCTGTGTACAGAGCAACTACAGGGGGCGCACAAGGGGCTCATCATACCGCACCTGTGTACAGAGGAGGCAGAGCGACTATAGGGGGCGCACAAGGGGCTCATCATACCGCACCTGCGCACAGAGAGACTACAGGGGGAACAAAAGGGGCTCATCATACTGCACCTGCGCACAGAGAGACTACAGGGGGCGCACAAGGGGCTCATCATACAGCATCTGTGTATAGAGTGACTACAGGGGGCGCACAAGAGGCTAACATACCGCACCTGTGTACAGAGCGACTACAGGGGGCGCACAAGGGGCTCATCATACCGCACCTGTGTACAGAGCGACTACAGGGGGCGCACAAGGGGCTCATCATACCGCACCTGTGTACAGAGCAACTACAGGGGGCGCAGAAGGGGCTCATCATACAGCACCTGTGTACAGAGGGACTACAGGGGGAACAAAAGGGGCTCATCATACCGCACCTGTGTACAGAGGGACTACAGGGGGCGCACAAGGGGCTCATCATACCGCACCTGTGTACAAAGGGACTACAGGGGGCGCACAAGGGGCTCATCATACCGCACCTGTGTACAGAGTGACTACAGGGGGCGCACAAGGGGCTCATCATACCGCACCTGTGTACAGAGCAACTACAGGGGGCTCACAAGAGGCTCATCATACCGCACCTGTGTACAGAGCAACTACAGGGGGCGCACAAGGGGCTCATCATACCGCACCTGTGTACAGAGCAACTACAGGGGGCGCACAAGGGGCTCATCATACCGCACCTGTGTACAGAGGAGGCAGAGCGACTATAGGGGGCGCACAAGGGGCTCATCATACCGCACCTGTGTACAGAGCGACTACAGGGGGAACAAAAGGGGCTCATCATACTGCACCTGCGCACAGAGAGACTACAGGGGGCGCACAAGGGGCTCATCATACCGCATCTGTGTATAGAGTGACTACAGGGGGCGCACAAGAGGCTAACATACCGCACCTGTGTACAGAGCGACTACAGGGGGCGCACAAGGGGCTCATCATACCGCACCTGTGTACAGAGCGACTACAGGGGGCGCACAAGGGGCTCATCATATCGCACCTGTGTACAGAGCAACTACAGGGGGCGCACAAGAGGCTCATCATACCGCACCTGTGTATAGAGCAACTACAGGGGGCGCACAAGGGGCTCATCATACCGCACCTGTGTACAGAGGGACTACAGGGGGCGCACAAGGGGTCATCATACCGCACCTGTGTGCAGGGCGACTACAAGGGGCGCACAAGAGGCTAACATACCGCACCTGTGTACAGAGCGACTACAGGGGGCGCACAAGAGGCTAACATACCGCACCTGTGTACAGAGCAACTACAGGGGGCGCACAAGGGGCTCATCATACCGCACCTGTGTACAGAGCAACTACAGGGGGCGCACAAGGGGCTCATCATACAGCACCTGTGTACAGAGGAGGCAGAGCGACTAAAGGGGGCGCACAAGGGGCTCATCATACCGCACCTGTGTACAGAGCAACTACAGGGGGCGCACAAGAGGCTCATCATACCGCACCTGTGTACAGAGCAACTACAGGGGGCGCACAAGGGGCTCATCATACCGCACCTGTGTACAGAGCGACTACAGGGGGCGCACAAGGGGCTCATCATACCGCACCTGTGTACACAGCGACTACAGGGGGCGCACAAGAGGCTCATCATACCGCACCTGTGTACAGAGCGACTACAGGGGGCGCACAAGAGGCTCATCATACCGCACCTGTGTACAGAGCAACTACAGGGGGCGCACAAGGGGCTCATCATACCGCACCTGTGTACAGAGCGACTACAGGGGGCGCACAAGGGGCTCATCATACCGCACCTGTGTACAGAGCGACTACAGGGGGCGCACAAGGGGCTCATCATACCGCACCTGTGTACAGAGTGACTACAGGGGGCGCTCAAGGGGCTCATCATACCGCACCTGTGTACAGAGCAACTACAGGGGGCTCACAAGAGGCTCATCATACCGCACCTGTGTACAGAGCAACTACAGGGGGCGCACAAGGGGCTCATCATACCGCACCTGTGTACAGAGCAACTACAGGGGGCGCACAAGGGGCTCATCATACCGCACCTGTGTACAGAGGAGGCAGAGCGACTATAGGGGGCGCACAAGGGGCTCATCATACCGCACCTGCGCACAGAGAGACTACAGGGGGAACAAAAGGGGCTCATCATACTGCACCTGCGCACAGAGAGACTACAGGGGGCGCACAAGGGGCTCATCATACCGCATCTGTGCATAGAGTGACTACAGGGGGCGCACAAGAGGCTAACATACCGCACCTGTGTACAGAGCGACTACAGGGGGCGCACAAGGGGCTCATCATACCGCACCTGTGTACAGAGCGACTACAGGGGGCGCACAAGGGGCTCATCATACCGCACCTGTGTACAGAGCAACTACAGGGGGCGCACAAGGGGCTCATCATACAGCACCTGTGTACAGAGGGACTACAGGGGGAACAAAAGGGGCTCATCATACCGCACCTGTGTACAGAGGGACTACAGGGGGCGCACAAGGGGCTCATCATACCGCACCTGTGTACAGAGGGACTACAGGGGGCGCACAAGGAGCTCATCATACCGCACCTGTGTACAGAGTGACTACAGGGGGCGCACAAGGGGCTCATCATACCGCACCTGTGTACAGAGCAACTACAGGGGGCTCACAAGAGGCTCATCATACCGCACCTGTGTACAGAGCAACTACAGGGGGCGCACAAGGGGCTCATCATACAGCACCTGTGTACAGAGGGACTACAGGGGGAACAAAAGGGGCTCATCATACCGCACCTGTGTACAGAGGGACTACAGGGGGCGCACAAGGGGCTCATCATACCGCACCTGTGTACAGAGGGACTACAGGGGGCACACAAGGGGCTCATCATACCGCACCTGTGTACAGAGCAACTACAGGGGGCGCACAAGGGGCTCATCATACCGCACCTGTGTACAGAGGAGGCAGAGCGACTATAGGGGGCGCACAAGGGGCTCATCATACCGCACCTATGTACAGACCGACTACAGGGGGAACAAAAGGGGCTCATCATACTGCACCTGTGTACAGAGCGACTACAGGGGGCGCACAAGAGGCTAACATACCGCACCTGTGTACAGAGCGACTACAGGGGGCGCACAAGGGGCTCATCATACCGCACCTGTGTATAGAGTGACTACAGGGGGCGCACAAGGGGCTCATCATACCGCACCTGTGTACAGAGCGACTACAGGGGGCGCACAAGAGGCTAACATACCGCACCTGTGTACAGAGCGACTACAGGGGGCGCACAAGGGGCTCATCATACCGCACCTGTGTACAGAGCGACTACAGGGGGCGCACAAGGGGCTCATCATACCGCACCTGTGTACAGAGCAACTACAGGGGGCGCACAAGAGGCTCATCATACCGCACCTGTGTATAGAGCAACTACAGGGGGCGCACAAGGGGCTCATCATACAGCACCTGTGTACAGAGGGACTACAGGGGGAATAAAAGGGGCTCATCATACCGCACCTTTGTACAGAGGGACTACAGGGGGCGCACAAGGGGCTCATCATACCGCACCTGTGTACAGAGGGACTACAGGGGGTGCACAAGGGGCTCATCATACAGCAACTGTGTACAGAGCAACTACAGGGGGCGCACAAGGGGCTCATCATACCGCACCAGTGTAAGGAGCAAATACAGGGGGCGCACAAGGGGCTCATCATACCGCACCTGTGTACAGAGCAACTACAGGGGGCGCACAAGAGGCTCATCATACCGCACCTGTGTACAGAGCAACTACAGGGGGCGCACAAGAGGCTCATCATACCGCACCTGTGTACAGAGCAACTACAGGGGGCGCACAAGGGGCTCATCATACCGCACCTGTGTACAGAGCAACTACAGGGGGCGCACAAGAGGCTCATCATACCGCACCTGTGTACAGAGGGACTACAGGGGGCGCACAAGGGGCTCATCATACCGCACCTGTGTACAGAGGGACTACAGGGGGCGCACAAGAGGCTCATCATACCGCACCTGTGTACACAGCGACTACAGGGGGCGCACAAGGGGCTCATCATACTGCACCTGTGTACAGAGCAACTACAGGGGGCGCACAAGGGGCTCATCATACTGCACCTGTGTACAGAGGAGGCAGAGCGACCACAGGGGGCGCACAAGGGGCTCATCATACCGCACCTGTGTACACAGCGACTAAAGGGGGCGCACAAGGGGCTCATCATACTGCAGCTGTGTACAGAGGGACTACAGGGGGAACAAAAGGGGCTCATCATACTGCACCTGTGTAGAGGAGGCAGAGCGACTACAGGGGGCGCACAAGGGGCTCATCATACAGCACCTGTGTACAGAGCGACTACAGGGGGCGCACAAGGGGCTCATCATACTGCACCTGTGTACAGAGCGACTACAGGGGGCGCACAAGGGGCTCATCATACTGCACCTGTGTACAAAGGAACTACAGGGGGCGCACAAGAGGCTCATCATACCGCACCTGTGTACAAAGCAACTACAGGGGGCGCACAAGGGGCTCATCATACCGCACCTGTGTACAGAGAGACTACAGGGGGCGCACAAGAGGCTCATCATACCGCACCTGTGTACAGAGCAACTACAGGGGGCGCACAAGGGGCTCATCATACCGCACCTGTGTACAGAGGGACTACAGGGGGCGCACAAGGGGCTCATCATACCGCACCTGTGTACAGAGCAACTACAGGGGGCGCACAAGGGGCTCATCATACAGCACCTGTGTACAGAGCAACTACAGGGGGCGCACAAGGGGCTCATCATACCGCACCAGTGTACAGAGCGACTACAGGGGGCGCACAAGGGGCTCATCATACCGCACCTGTGTACAGAGCGACTACAGGGGGCGCACAAGAGGCTAACATACCGCACCTGTGTACAGAGCGACTACAGGGGGCGCACAAGGGGCTCATCATACAGCACCTGTGTACAGAGGGACTACAGGGGGCGCACAAGGGGCTCATCATACCGCACCTGTGTACAGAGCGACTACAGGGGGCGCACAAGAGGCTCATCATACCGCACCTGTGTACAGAGAGACTACAGGGGGCGCACAAGAGGCTCATCATACCGCACCTGTGTACAGAGAGACTACAGGGGGCGCACAAGAGGCTCATCATACAGCACCTGTGTACAGAGCAACTACAGGGGGCGCACAAGGGGCTCATCATACAGCACCTGTGTACAGAGGGACTACAGGGGGCTCACAAGAGGCTCATCATACCGCACCTGTGTACAAAGCAACTACAGGGGGCGCACAAGGGGCTCATCATACCGCACCTGTGTACAGAGAGACTACAGGGGGCGCACAAGGGGCTCATCATACTGCACCTGTGTACAGAGCAACTACAGGGGGCGCACAAGGGGCTCATCATACCGCACCTGTGTACAGAGAGACTACAGGGGGCGCACAAGGGGCTCATCATACCGCACCTGTGTACAGAGCAACTACAGGGGGCTCACAAGAGGCTCATCATACAGCACCTGTGTACAGAGCGACTACAGGGGGCGCACAAGGGGCTCATCATACCGCACCTGTGTACAGAGGGACTACAGGGGGCACACAAGGGGCTCATCATACCGCACCTGTGTACAGAGCAACTACAGGGGGCGCACAAGGGGCTCATCATACCGCACCTGTGTACAGAGGGACTACAGGGGCACACAAGGGGCTCATCATACAGCACCTGTGTACAGAGCAACTACAGGGGGCGCACAAGGGGCTCATCATACCGCACCAGTGTACAGAGCAACTACAGGGGGCGCACAAGGGGCTCATCATACCGCACCTGTGTACAGAGAGACTACAGGGGGCGCACAAGGGGCTCATCATACCGCACCTGTGTACAGAGCAACTACAGGGGGCTCACAAGAGGCTCATCATACAGCACCTGTGTACAGAGCGACTACAGGGGGCGCACAAGGGGCTCATCATACCGCACCTGTGTACAGAGGGACTACAGGGGGCACACAAGGGGCTCATCATACCGCACCTGTGTATAGAGCGACTACAGGGGGCGCACAAGGGGCTCATCATACCGCACCTGTGTACAGAGCAACTACAGGGGGCGCACAAGGGGCTCATCATACCGCACCTGTGTACAGAGCAACTACAGGGGGCGCACAAGGGGCTCATCATACCGCACCTGTGTACAGAGCAACTACAGGGGGCGCACAAGGGGCTCATCATACCGCACCTGTGTAGAGGAGGCAGAGCGACTACAGGGGGCGCACAAGGGGCTCATCATACAGCACCTGTGTACAGAGCGACTACAGGGGGCGCACAAGGGGCTCATCATACTGCACCTGTGTACAGAGGGACTACAGGGGGCGCACAAGGGGCTCATCATACAGCACCTGTGTACAGAGCGACTACAGGGGGCGCACAAGGGGCTCATCATACCGCACCTGTGTACAGAGCGACTACAGGGGGCGCACAAGGGGCTCATCATACCGCACCTGTGTACAGAGGGACTACAGGGGCACACAAGGGGCTCATCATACAGCACCTGTGTACAGAGCAACTACAGGGGGCGCACAAGGGGCTCATCATACCGCACCTGTGTACAGAGGGACTACAGGGGCGCACAAGGGGCTCATCATACCGCACCTGTGTACAGAGGGACTACAGGGGGCGCACAAGGGGCTCATCATACCGCACCTGTGTACAGAGGGACTACAGGGGCACACAAGAGGCTCATCATACCGCACCTGTGTACAGAGCAACTACAGGGGGCGCACAAGGGGCTCATCATACCGCACCTGTGTACAGAGGGACTACAGGGGCACACAAGAGGCTCATCATACAGCACCTGTGTACAGAGCAACTACAGGGGGCGCACAAGGGGCTCATCATACCGCACCAGTGTACAGAGCAACTACAGGGGGCGCACAAGGGGCTCATCATACCGCACCAGTGTACAGAGCAACTACAGGGGGCGCACAAGGGGCTCATCATACCGCACCTGTGTACAGAGCAACTACAGGGGGCGCACAAGGGGCTCATCATACCGCACCTGTGTAAAGAGGGACTACAGGGGGCGCACAAGGGGCTCATCATACCGCACCTGTGTACAGAGCAACTACATGGGGCGCACAAGAGGCTCATCATACCGCACCTGTGTACAGAGCAACTACATGGGGCGCACAAGAGGCTCATCATACCGCACCTGTGTACAGAGCAACTACATGGGGCGCACAAGAGGCTCATCATACCGCACCTGTGTACAGAGCAACTACATGGGGCGCACAAGAGGCTCATCATACCGCACCTGTGTACAGAGCAACCACATGGGGCGCACAAGAGGCTCATCATACCGCACCCGTGTACAGAGCGACTACAGGGGGAACACAAGAGGCTCATCATACCGCACCTGTGTACAGAGCGACTACAGGGGGCGCACAAGGGGCTCATCTTACCGCACCTGTGTACAGAGCGACTACAGGGGGCGCACAAGGGGCTCATCTTACCGCACCTGTGTACAGAGCGACTACAGGGGGCGCACAAGAGGCTCATCATACCGCACCTGTGTAAAGAGCAACTACAGGGGGCGCACAAGGGGCTCATCATACTGCACCTGTGTACAGAGCGACTACAGGGGGCGCACAAGGGGCTCATCATACCGCACCTGTGTACAGAGCGACTACAGGGGGCGCACAAGGGGCTCATCATACCGCACCTGTGTACAGAGCGACTACAGGGGGCGCACAAGGGGCTTATCATACAGCACCTGTGTACAGAGCGACTACAGGGGGCGCACAAGAGGCTCATCATACCGCACCTGTGTACAGATCGACTACAGGGGGAAGACAAGAGGCTCATCATACCGCACCTGTGTACAGAGCGACTACAGGGGGCGCACAAGGGGCTCATCTTACCGCACCTGTGTACAGAGCGACTACAGGGGGCGCACAAGGGGCTCATCTTACCGCACCTGTGTACAGAGCGACTACAGGGGGCGCACAAGGGGCTCATCATACCGCACCTGTGTACAGAGCAACTACAGGGGGCGCAAAAGGGGCTCATCATACAGCACCTGTGTACAGAGCGACTACAGGGGGCGCACAAGAGGCTCATCATACCGCACCTGTGTACAGAGGAGGCAGAGCGACTACAGGGGGCGCACAAGGGGCTCATCATACCGCACCTGTGTACAGAGCGACTACAGGGGGCGCACAAGAGGCTCATCATACCGCACCTGAGTACAGAGCAACTACAGGGGGCGCACAAGAGGCTCATCATACCGCACCTGTGTACAGAGCAACTATAGGGGGCGCACAAGGGGCTCATCATACCGCACCTGTGTACAGAGCGACTACAGGGGGCGCACAAGGGGCTCATCATACCGCACCTGTGTACACAGCGACTACAGGGGGCGCACAAGAGGCTCATCATACCGCACCTGTGTACACAGCGACTACAGGGGGCGCACAAGAGGCTCATCTTACCGCACCTGTGTACAGAGCAACTACAGGGGGCGCACAAGGGGCTCATCATACCGCACCTGTGTACAGAGCGACTACAGGGGGCGCACAAGGGGCTCATCATACCGCACCTGTGTACAGAGCGACTACAGGGGGCGCACAAGAGGCTCATCATACCGCATCTGTGTACAGAGCAACTACAGGGGGCGCACAAGGGGCTCATCATACCGCACCTGTGTACAGAGCAACTACAGGAGGCGCACAAGGGGCTCATCATACCGCACCTGTGTACAGAGCGACTACAGGGGGCGCACAAGGGGCTCATCATACCGCACCTGTGTACAGAGCGACTACAGGGGGCGCACAAGAGGCTCATCATACCGCATCTGTGTACAGAGCAACTACAGGGGGCGCACAAGGGGCTCATCATACCGCACCTGTGTACAGAGCAACTACAGGAGGCGCACAAGGGGCTCATCATACCGCACCTGTGTACACAGCGACTACAGGGGGCGCACAAGAGGCTCATCATACCGCACCTGTGTACACAGCGACTACAGGGGGCGCACAAGGGGCTCATCATACCGCACCTGTGTACAGAGCGACTACATGGGGCGCACAAGGGGCTCATCATACCGCACCTGTGTACACAGCGACTACAGGGGGTGCACAAGGGGCTCATCATACCGCACCTGTGTACAGAGCGACTACAGGGGGCGCACAAGAGGCTCCTCATTCCGCACCTGTGTACAGAGCAACTACAGGGGGCGCACAAGGGGCTCATCATACCGCACCTGTGTACAGAGCAACTACAGGGGGCGCACAAGGGGCTCATCATACCGCACCTGTGTACAGAGGGACTACAGGGGGCGCACAAGGGGCTCATCATACCGCACCTGTGTACAGAGCGACTACAGGGGGCGCACAAGAGGCTAACATACCGCACCTGTGTACAGAGCGACTACAGGGGGCGCACAAGGGGCTCATCATACCGCACCTGTGTACAGAGCAACTACAGGGGGCGCACAAGGGGCTCATCATACCGCACCTGTGTACAGAGGAGGCAGAGCGACTACAGGGGGCGCACAAGGGGCTCATCATACCGCACCTGTGTACAGAGCGACTACAGGGGGCGCACAAGAGGCTCATCATACCGCACCTGTGTACAGAGCGACTACAGGGGGCGCACAAGGGGCTCATCATACCGCACCTGTGTACAGAGCAACTATAGGGGGCGCACAAGGGGCTCATCATACCGCACCTGTGTACAGAGCGACTACAGGGGGCGCACAAGAGGCTAACATACCGCACCTGTGTACAGAGCGACTACAGGGGGCGCACAAGAGGCTCATCATACTGCACCTGTGTACAGAGGAGGCAGAGCGACTACAGGGGGCGCACAAGGGGCTCATCATACCGCACCTGTGTACAGAGCGACTACAGGGGGCGCACAAGAGGCTCATCATACCGCACCTGTGTACAGAGCGACTACAGGGGGCGCACAAGGGGCTCATCATACCGCACCTGTGTACAGAGCAACTATAGGGGGCGCACAAGGGGCTCATCATACCGCACCTGTGTACAGAGCGACTACAGGGGGCGCACAAGAGGCTAACATACCGCACCTGTGTACAGAGCGACTACAGGGGGCGCACAAGAGGCTCATCATACCGCACCTGTGTACACAGCGACTACAGGGGGCGCACAAGAGGCTCATCTTACCGCACCTGTGTACAGAGCAACTACAGGGGGCGCACAAGGGGCTCATCATACCGCACCTGTGTACAGAGCGACTACAGGGGGCGCACAAGGGGCTCATCATACCGCACCTGTGTACAGAGCGACTACAGGGGGCGCACAAGGGGCTCATCATACCGCACCTGTGTACAGAGCGACTACAGGGGGCGCACAAGGGGCTCATCATACCGCACCTGTGTACAGAGCGACTACAGGGGGCGCACAAGAGGCTCATCATACCGCATCTGTGTACAGAGCAACTACAGGGGGCGCACAAGGGGCTCATCATACCGCACCTGTGTACAGAGCAACTACAGGGGGCGCACAAGGGGCTCATCATACCGCACCTGTGTACACAGCGACTACAGGGGGCGCACAAGAGGCTCATCATACTGCACCTGTGTACACAGCGACTACAGGGGGCGCACAAGAGGCTCATCTTACCGCACCTGTGTACAGAGTGACTACAGGGGGCGCACAAGGGGCTCATCATACCGCACCTGTGTACAGAGTGACTACAGGGGGCGCACAAGGGGCTCATCATACCGCACCTGTGTACAGAGCGACTACAGGGGGCGCACAAGAGGCTCATCATACCACACCTGTGTACAGAGCAACTACAGGGGGCGCACAAGGGGCTCATCATACAGCACCTGTGTACAGAGCAACTACAGGGGGCGCACAACGGGCTCATCATACCGCACCTGTGTACAGAGCGACTACAGGGGGCGCACAAGGGGCTCATCATACCGCACCTGTGTACAGAGCGACTACAGGGGGCACACAAGAGGCTCATCATACCGCACCTGTGTACAGAGGGACTACAGGGGGCGCACAAGAGGCTCATCATACCGCACCTGTGTACAGAGCGACTACAGGGGGCGCACAAGAGGCTCATCATACCGCACCTGTGTACAGAGCGACTACAGGGGGCGCACAAGAGGCTCATCATACCGCACCTGTGTACAGAGGGACTACAGGGGGCGCACAAGAGGCTCATCATACCGCACCTGTGTACAGAGCGACTACAGGGGGCGCACAAGAGGCTCATCATACCGCATCTGTGTACAGAGCAACTACAGGGGGCGCACAAGGGGCTCATCATACCGCACCTGTGTACAGAGCGACTACAGGGGGCGCACAAGGGGCTCATCATACAGCACCTGTGTACAGAGCGACTACAGGGGGCACACAAGAGGCTCATCATACCGCACCTGTGTACAGAGCGACTACAGGGGGCGCACAAGAGGCTCATCATACCGCACCTGTGTACAGAGGGACTACAGGGGGCGCACAAGAGGCTCATCATACCGCACCTGTGTACAGAGCGACTACAGGGGGCGCACAAGGGGCTCATCATACAGCACCTGTGTACAGAGCAACTACAGGGGGCGCACAAGGGGCTCATCATACCGCACCTGTGTACAGAGCAACTACAGGGGGCGCACAAGGGGCTCATCATACCGCACCTGTGTACAGAGGGACTACAGGGGGCGCACAAGGGGCTCATCATACTGCACCTGTGTACAGAGGGACTACAGGGGGCACACAAGGGGCTCATCATACCGCACCTGTGTACAGAGCGACTACAGGGGGCGCACAAGGGGCTCATCATACTGCAACTGTGTACAGAGCAACTACAGGGGGCGCACAAGAGGCTCATCATACCGCACCTGTGTACAGAGCAACTACAGGGGGCGCACAAGAGGCTCATCATACCGCACCTGTGTACAGAGCAACTACAGGGGGCGCACAAGGGGCTCATCATACCGCACCTGTGTACAGAGGAGGCAGAGCGACTACAGGGGGCGCACAAGGGGCTCATCAAACCGCACCTGTGTACAGAGGGACTACAGGGGGCGCACAAGAGGCTAACATACCGCACCTGTGTACAGAGCAACTACAGTGGGCGCACAAGGGGCTCATCATACCGCACCTGTGTACAGAGGAGGCAGAGCGACTACAGGGGGCGCACAAGGGGCTCATCATACCGCACCTGTGTACAGAGCGACTACAGGGGGCGCACAAGGGGCTCATCATACCGCACCTGTGTACAGAGCAACTACAGGGGGCACACAAGGGGCTCATCATACCGCACCTGTGTACAGAGCAACTACAGGGGGCGCACAAGGGGCTCATCATACCGCACCTGTGTACAGAGGAGGCAGAGCGACTACAGGGGGCGCACAAGGGGCTCATCA
Organism: Phyllobates terribilis; assembly: GCF_046119375.1. Classification (NCBI taxonomy): domain Eukaryota; kingdom Metazoa; phylum Chordata; class Amphibia; order Anura; family Dendrobatidae; genus Phyllobates; species Phyllobates terribilis. The sequence goes on from NW_027362763.1 coordinate 658,367,976, forward strand.
TACCGCACCTGTGTACAGAGCGACTACAGGGGGCACACAAGAGGCTCATCATACCGCACCTGTGTACAGAGCGACTACAGGGGGAGCACAAGGGGCTCATCATACCGCACCTGTGTACAGAGCAACTACAGGGGGCGCACAAGGGGCTCATCATACCGCACCTGTGTACAGAGGGACTACAGGGGGAGCACAAGGGGCTCATCATACCGCACCTGTGTACAGAGCAACTACAGGGGGCGCACAAGGGGCTCATCATACTGCACCTGTGTACAGAGGGACTACAGGGGGCGCACAAGGGGCTCATCATACCGCACCTGTGTACAGAGCGACTACAGGGGGCGCACAAGAGGCTAACATACCGCACCTGTGTACAGAGCGACTACAGGGGGCGCACAAGAGGCTCATCATACCGCACCTGTGTACAGAGCGACTACAGGGGGCGCACAAGAGGCTCATCATACCGCACCTGTGTACAGAGCAACTACAGGGGGCGCACAAGGGGCTCATCATACCGCACCTGTGTACAGAGCAACTACAGGGGGCGCAGAAGGGGCTCATCATACCGCACCTGAGTACAGAGCGACTACAGGGGGCGCACAAGGGGCTCATCATACCGCACCTGTGTACAGAGGGACTACAGGGGGCGCACAAGGGGCTCATCATACCGCACCTGTGTACAGAGGGAGTACAGGGGGCGCACAAGAGGCTAACATACCGCACCTGTGTACAGAGCAACTACAGGGGGCGCACAAGGGGCTCATCATATCGCACCTGTGTACAGAGCGACTACAGGGGGCGCACAAGGGGCTCATCATACCGCATCTGTGTATAGAGTGACTACAGGGGGCGCACAAGGGGCTCATCATACAGCACCTGTGTACACAGCGACTACAGGGGGCGCACAAGAGGCTCATCATACCGCACCTGTGTACAGAGCGACTACAGGGGGCGCACAAGGGGCTCATCATACCGCACCTGTGTACAGAGCAACTACAGGGGGCGCACAAGGGGCTCATCATACCGCACCTGTGTACAGAGCAACTACAGGGGGCGCACAAGGGGCTCATCATACCGCACCTGTGTACAGAGCAACTACAGGGGGCGCACAAGGGGCTCATCATACCGCACCTGTGTACAGAGCAACTACAGGGGGCGCACAAGAGGCTCATCATACCACACCTGTGTACAGAGGGACTACAGGGGGCGCACAAGGGGCTCATCATACCGCACCTGTGTACAGAGCGACTACAGGGGGCGCACAAGAGGCTAACATACCGCACCTGTGTACAGAGCGACTACAGGGGGCGCACAAGAGGCTAACATATCGCACCTGTGTACAGAGCGACTACAGGGGGCGCACAAGAGGCTCATCATACCGCACCTGTGTACAGAGCAACTACAGGGGGCACACAAGGGGCTCATCATACCGCACCTGTGTACAGAGCGACTACAGGGGGCGCACAAGAGGCTCATCATACCGCACCTGTGTACAGAGCGACTACAGGGGGCGCACAAGGGGCTCATCATACCGCACCTGTGTACAGAGCGACTACAGGGGGCGCACAAGAGGCTAATATACCGCACCTGTGTACAGAGCGACTACAGGGGGCGCACAAGAGGCTCATCATACCGCACCTGTGTACAGAGCGACTACAGGGGGCGCACAAGAGGCTCATCATACCGCACCTGTGTACAGAGCGACTACAGGGGGCGCACAAGGGGCTCATCATACCGCACCTGTGTACAGAGCGACTACAGGGGGCGCACAAGGGGCTCATCATACCGCACCTGTGTACAGAGCGACTACAGGGGGCGCACAAGAGGCTAACATACCGCAACTGTGTACAGAGCGACAACAGGGGGCGCACAAGAGGCTCATCATACCGCATCTGTGTATAGAGTGACTACAGGGGGCGCACAAGGGGAGCATGTAATCTGAACCCTGTGCAGCAATATTAGGGGTCGGCACCTTGGACAGGGCCAGGAAGCCGTCACTGGCGAGGACGTCCTGCGCGTTGCGGTCCATGAACATGCAGCAGGTGGAGCAGAGCTTGGGCAGCGAGTACAGGCTGGCCACGTCGTACACCATGCACACGTTCTGGATCTTCAGGATGGTGCACAGGTACTCGGACGTGGAGTCCTCCAGCTCCGGGAAGCCATACTTGTGCGCCAGGCTCAGGAAGTCCAGCAGCACCTCCTCCCGCTCCTCCCGCAGGCTGGCCCGACCCGTGTACATGTACTTCATCAGCATGGAGAAGGCCTCGGGCCCGGTGTCCTGCAGGGCGATCTCTGCCTCCGGGCGAGACTCCCGCATCCCTCCGTATAACAGCGCCCTGTGCAGGGCGACACACAGCGACAAATGAGTATATATCACAGACAGCAGCCCATACATACCGCCCTACACCCCACACAGACAGCAGCCCATACATACCGCCCTACGCCCCACACACACACCGCCCTACGCCCCACACACACACCGCCCTACGCCCCACACACACACCGCCCTACACACCGCCCTACGCCCCACACACACACCGCCCTACACACCGCCCTACGCCCCACACACACACCGCCCTACACACCGCCCTACGCCCCACACACACACCGCCCTACGCCCCACACACACACCGCCCTACGCCCCCCACACACACCGCCCTACACACCGCCCTACGCCCCACACACACACCGCCCTACGCCCCACACACACACCGCCCTACACACCGCCCTACGCCCCACACACACACCGCCCTACGCCCCACACACACACCGCCCTACGCCCCACACACACACCGCCATACACACCGCCCTACGCCCCACACACACACCGCCCTACACACCGTCCTACGCCCCACACACACACACCGCCCTACACAAAGCCCTACGCCCCACACACACACACACCGCCCTACACGCTGCCCTACGCCCCACACACACACACCGCCCTACACGCTGCCCTACGCCCCACACACACACACCGCCCTACACGCTGCCCTACGCCCCACACACACACACCGCCATACACGCTGCCCTACGCCCCACACACACACACCGCCATACACGCTGCCCTACGCCCCACACACACACACCGCCATACACGCTGCCCTACGCCCCACACACACACACCGCCATACACGCTGCCCTACGCCCCACACACACACACCGCCATACACGCTGCCCTACGCCCCACACACACACACCGCCATACACGCTGCCCTACGCCCCACACACACACACCGCCATACACGCTGCCCTACGCCCCACACACACACACCGCCATACACGCTGCCCTACGCCCCACACACACACACCGCCATACACGCTGCCCTACGCCCCACACACACACACCGCCATACACGCTGCCCTACGCCCCACACACACACACCGCCATACACGCTGCCCTACGCCCCACACACACACACCGCCATACACGCTGCCCTACGCCCCACACACACACACCGCCATACACGCTGCCCTACGCCCCACACACACACACCGCCATACACGCTGCCCTACGCCCCACACACACACACCGCCATACACGCTGCCCTACGCCCCACACACACACACACCGCCATACACGCTGCCCTACGCCCCACACACACACACCGCCATACACGCTGCCCTACGCCACACACACCGCCATACACGCTGCCCTACGCCCCACACACACACACACACCGCCATACACACTGCCCTACGCCCCACACACACACACACCGCCATACACACTGCCCTACGCCCCACACACACACACCGCCATACACACTGCCCTACGCCCCACACACACACCGCCATACACACTGCCCTACGCCCCACACACACACCGCCATACACACTGCCCTACGCCCCACACACACACCGCCATACACACTGCCCTACGCCCCACACACACACCGCCATACACACTGCCCTACGCCCCACACACACACCGCCATACACACTGCCCTACGCCCCACACACACACCGCCATACACACTGCCCTACGCCCCACACACACACCGCCATACACACTGCCCTACGCCCCACACACACACACCGCCATACACACTGCCCTACGCCCCACACACACACACCGCCATACACACTGCCCTACGCCCCACACACACACACCGCCATACACACTGCCCTACGCCCCACACACACACACCGCCATACACACTGCCCTACGCCCCACACACACACCGCCATACACACTGCCCTACGCCCCACACACACACCGCCATACACACTGCCCTACGCCCCACACACACACCGCCATACACACTGCCCTACGCCCCACACACACACCGCCATACACACTGCCCTACGCCCCACACACACACCGCCATACACACTGCCCTACGCCCCACACACACACCGCCATACACACTGCCCTACGCCCCACACACACACCGCCATACACACTGCCCTACGCCCCACACACACACCGCCATACACACTGCCCTACGCCCCACACACACACCGCCATACACACTGCCCTACGCCCCACACACACACCGCCATACACACTGCCCTACGCCCCACACACACACCGCCATACACACTGCCCTACGCCCCACACACACACCGCCATACACACTGCCCTACGCCCCACACACACACCGCCATACACACTGCCCTACGCCCCACACACACACCGCCATACACACTGCCCTACGCCCCACACACACACCGCCATACACACTGCCCTACGCCCCACACACACACCGCCATACACACTGCCCTACGCCCCACACACACACCGCCATACACACTGCCCTACGCCCCACACACACACCGCCATACACACTGCCCTACGCCCCACACACACACCGCCATACACACTGCCCTACGCCCCACACACACACCGCCATACACACTGCCCTACGCCCCACACACACACCGCCATACACACTGCCCTACGCCCCACACACACACCGCCATACACACTGCCCTACGCCCCACACACACACCGCCATACACACTGCCCTACGCCCCACACACACACCGCCATACACACTGCCCTACGCCCCACACACACACCGCCATACACACTGCCCTACGCCCCACACACACACCGCCATACACACTGCCCTACGCCCCACACACACACCGCCATACACACTGCCCTACGCCCCACACACACACCGCCATACACACTGCCCTACGCCCCACACACACACCGCCATACACACTGCCCTACGCCCCACACACACACCGCCATACACACTGCCCTACGCCCCACACACACACCGCCATACACACTGCCCTACGCCCCACACACACACCGCCATACACACTGCCCTACGCCCCACACACACACCGCCATACACACTGCCCTACGCCCCACACACACACCGCCATACACACTGCCCTACGCCCCACACACACACCGCCATACACACTGCCCTACGCCCCACACACACACCGCCATACACACTGCCCTACGCCCCACACACACACCGCCATACACACTGCCCTACGCCCCACACACACACCGCCATACACACTGCCCTACGCCCCACACACACACCGCCATACACACTGCCCTACGCCCCACACACACACCGCCATACACACTGCCCTACGCCCCACACACACACCGCCATACACACTGCCCTACGCCCCACACACACACCGCCATACACACTGCCCTACGCCCCACACACACACCGCCATACACACTGCCCTACGCCCCACACACACACCGCCATACACACTGCCCTACGCCCCACACACACACCGCCATACACACTGCCCTACGCCCCACACACACACCGCCATACACACTGCCCTACGCCCCACACACACACCGCCATACACACTGCCCTACGCCCCACACACACACCGCCATACACACTGCCCTACGCCCCACACACACACCGCCATACACACTGCCCTACGCCCCACACACACACCGCCATACACACTGCCCTACGCCCCACACACACACCGCCATACACACTGCCCTACGCCCCACACACACACCGCCATACACACTGCCCTACGCCCCACACACACACCGCCATACACACTGCCCTACGCCCCACACACACACCGCCATACACACTGCCCTACGCCCCACACACACACCGCCATACACACTGCCCTACGCCCCACACACACACCGCCATACACACTGCCCTACGCCCCACACACACACCGCCATACACACTGCCCTACGCCCCACACACACACCGCCATACACACTGCCCTACGCCCCACACACACACCGCCATACACACTGCCCTACGCCCCACACACACACCGCCATACACACTGCCCTACGCCCCACACACACACCGCCATACACACTGCCCTACGCCCCACACACACACCGCCATACACACTGCCCTACGCCCCACACACACACCGCCATACACACTGCCCTACGCCCCACACACACACCGCCATACACACTGCCCTACGCCCCACACACACACCGCCATACACACTGCCCTACGCCCCACACACACACCGCCATACACACTGCCCTACGCCCCACACACACACCGCCATACACACTGCCCTACGCCCCACACACACACCGCCATACACACTGCCCTACGCCCCACACACACACCGCCATACACACTGCCCTACGCCCCACACACACACCGCCATACACACTGCCCTACGCCCCACACACACACCGCCATACACACTGCCCTACGCCCCACACACACCGCCATACACACTGCCCTACGCCCCACACACACCGCCATACACACTGCCCTACGCCCCACACACACCGCCCTACACACTGCCCTACGCCCCACACACACCGCCCTACACACTGCCCTACGCCCCACACACACCGCCCTACGCCCTACACACACCGCCCTACGCCCCACACACACCGCCATACACACTGCCCTACGCCCCACACACACCGCCATACACACTGCCCTACGCCCCACACACACCGCCATACACACTGCCCTACGCCCCACACACACCGCCATACACACTGCCCTACGCCCCACACACACCGCCATACACACTGCCCTACGCCCCACACACACCGCCATACACACTGCCCTACGCCCCACACACACCGCCATACACACCGCCATACACACTGCCCTACGCCCCACACACACCGCCATACACACTGCCCTACGCCCCACACACACCGCCATACACACTGCCCTACGCCCCACACACACCGCCATACACACTGCCCTACGCCCCACACACACCGCCATACACACTGCCCTACGCCCCACACACACCGCCATACACACTGCCCTACGCCCCACACACACCGCCATACACACTGCCCTACGCCCCACACACACCGCCATACACACTGCCCTACGCCCCACACACACCGCCATACACACTGCCCTACGCCCCACACACACTGCCCTACGCCCCACACACACCGCCCCACGCATACCACTACGCCCCATACACATACCGCCATACACGGTCTGCAGCTTTCAGAAATACTTTATGAATGGACTATTGTTCTCTTACAATCACACATAGCATATTAACACCAGCACCGTCCTCGTCTCGTTCGCACAGCTGAGGATTTGGTACATTTGGTTGATGAGGAAAGATTCCACCCACTGACAACAAGCAGAGATCTGGCACTGGAGATGGAGCTTTATACCTGAAGTACTGGCAGCGGGCGGCGAGGATCACCCGGTGCGCAGGAAACCTCATCTTGTCCACGACGAAGGTGACGTCGCTGTACTCCTCGCCGCTGATCAGGGCGCCCACGTGCTCCGACAGGATGTGCACATGGTCGATCTCTCCGATGGTCGTATACGGACGCAGGGGGTGACTGTTACTCATCCTGGAGCCCAACTGCAGCCCTGGAAAAAAAGGACATACGGGTGATGAGGGGCGAGGAGAAGGAATAGACAAAGACACGAGGGTAAAGCCTGTACTATGGGGGGGGAGAATAATACGCAAGGGGGAATAGGGGGCCATCAGTATCACAAGCAAAGTATAGCTAACGCGCGGGAAGGGGGGGGGGGATACCTAACGCACGGGGGGGGGGATACCTAACGCACGGGGGGGGGATACCTAACGCACGGGGGGGGGATACCTAACGCACGGGGGGGGGGGGATACCTAACGCACGGGGGGGGGGGGGATACCTAACGCACGGGGGGGGGGGGATACCTAACGCACGGGGGGGGGGGGGATACCTAACGCACAGGGGGGGGGATACCTAACGCACGGGGGGGGGGATACCTAACGCACGGGGGGGGGGGATACCTAACGCACGGGGGGGGGGATACCTAACGCACGGGGGGGGGATACCTAACGCACGGGGGGGGGGGGATACCTAACGCACGGGGGGGGGGATACCTAACGCACGGGGGGGGGGGGATACCTAACGCACGGGGGGGGGGATACCTAACGCACGGGGGGGGGGGATACCTAACGCACGGGGGGGGGGGGATACCTAACGCACGGGGGGGGGGGATACCTAACGCACGGGGGGGGGGGATACCTAACGCACGGGGGGGGGGATACCTAACGCACGGGGGGGGATACCTAACGCACGGGGGGGGGGGGATACCTAACGCACGGGGGGGGGGATACCTAACGCACGGGGGGGGGGATACCTAACGCACGGGGGGGGATACCTAACGCACGGGGGGGGGATAGCTAACGCACGGGGGGGGGGATACATAACGCACAGGGGGGGGATACATAACGCACAGGGGGGGGATACATAACGCACAGGGGGGGGATACATAACGCACAGGGGGGGGATACATAACGTACAGGGGGGGGATACATAACGCACGGGGGGGGGGGTAATATGACACAAGGTACATGTCAGTCCCTATAATACGCCGGGCAGTACACGGACCCACGCATGGACACGCAGCGGCTGCAGGACGCGTCTCGTCCGTTTCTGGGGGGTCGCACTTGCGGGGGGCTGTGACTCTCAGGCTCCGGGGCCGCACATGACACAGAGGTGTCACTCACCGGCCGCACTGACAGCTTCTTCCTGCGCCTCAGAAGGCCCCGCCCACCTAACGTCTACCTGCGCCGTGACGTCAGACGTACCTGTGCGGGCGGCCATGTTTACTCCTGGCACGTCCTGCCCTCACACATTCAGCAGAGCCACATTGTGTGTTCGGATTTCCTCCCGCGGCTGCACAGGCCTCCGGGATAATACTTGCTTATACTGTACCTAGACTTCAAGAAAATGGCGGCCTCTCTGAACACGTGACCAGCTGTCAGGAGAGGAATCGTGTGACCCAAACATCAAAGTCATGTGATCACACAAGAAAGTCTCTTAAGCCCTTAAAGGGGTTGTCCACTACTCTGTCCAGTGTTCACCGTATGAGCGTTATTGTAAAATGGGGAACACGGGATCGAGCCCTGATTGTGAGTCTGTTTCTCCGGGACGCCTTGTGCTTTATGTTAGTGGTAAATTTAGGTCGATGTGATTTGCGTTTATTTATTAAACTTTCTAAAATTGTGAAAAATGTAGAATTTTTGAACTTGTAATTTTTATGCTCTTATAAGGGACAGTCAGGCCGCACAATATAGATAACAAGTGACACTTTCCATCTTCTGCTTTATGTCGGCTTCGTTCTTCCAATTAACATTTTAACCCTTCTAACAATTAAAAAAAAAAAGTAGCAGCAATTTTTCATTTTTTTTCAATGAAATTTACAAAACTTGTATTTTTCGGGACCAGTTCACTTTTAAAATGACTTTGAGGGGCCCAAATGTCAGAAAACTGACAAACGAGACCCCATTGTAAAATCTGCGCCCCTCAAACTATTGAAAACCACATTCAAAAAAAGTGCGTTAACCCTTTAGGAGCTTCACAGGAATTAATGTAACCTGGAAAATAGAAATGAAAAATTTTTTTTTTTTACTAAAATCCCACTTTAGCCCCACATTTTTCATTTTTACAAGAGTAAAAGGTGAAAATGGACACGACAATGCATTGTGCGATTTCTCCTGAGTACTCCGATACCCCACACGTGGTCAGAAGCTCTTGTTTGGGCGCACGGTGGGGGAGGGGGCGCCACCTGACTCTCCGAGCACAATTTCTGCTAGAAGAGATTGCAGACGCCACGTCACAATGGCAGAGCCCCCGAGGGGCCAAAACAGCAGAAACCCCCCACAACTGACTCCATTATGGAAACTAGACCCATCAAGGAATTTATCTAGTGGTGTAAGGAGCATTATAAACCCACAGGTATTTCACAGATTTGTATAACATTGGGCTGTGAAAATAAAAAATTACTTTTTTTTCCACTAAAATGTTGTTTTAGCCCCAAGTTTTTATTTTCCACAAGGGCTAATAGGAGAAAATGGATCACAAAATGTGTTACACCACTGCGTGCAGCAATGCCACATATGGGATCAGAAACTATAATTTATATATATATATATATATATATATATTTTAGGGGGACAATGCGTTCTATAGAAAAAATAAAAATTACTTTTATTCTAAGTCTCACCCAGGCCCTGGGCGAAAGAGTCTCAATGGCCCCTTTAACACATACCACGATTCATGAAGCACAGATACCGCAGAGATATATATAGTACACAGGGCCCAGCCTGCCACCTCATCCTTCACATATGCAGACATGCACACAGTACGCAGATATACACACAATACGCAGACACGCACAGATACACACACATGCACATGGTACACAGATATACACACATACAATATGCAGACACGCACAGATACATACACATACACACATGCACATGGTACATAGATCAGGGGCGGATCTACCGACTGTGCAGCCCGTTCATTGAACGGGGGCCCCGAGGGAGAGGGGGCCCCTCCAGCCTCCAGCAGGGCCGCCATCAGGGCATGACTGTCCTGACTCCAGTATGGAGCCCGACTGTCCTGACTCCAGTATGGGGCCCGGCTGGTCGTTGGGGCCCCCCTCTTGTGCGTCTCCTCATGGGGCCCCCGCAGGGCCGGCGTCAGCACCCGGCGCACCCAGGCAAATGCCGGGGCCCTGAGCAGACGGGGGGGGGGCCCTCACCGACGGGCACCCCACGCGCTATGGGACCCGTGAGCGGAGGAGAGCAGTGCCAGCGCCCGCCCCCCCCCCCCCCCCCGCTTGCTCAGGGCCCCGGCACCCAGCACAATACTTACCCCTCCCCGTGCCTTCTCAGCAGCTCCTGCATCCTCCGCGGCTGCTGCACTGTGACGTCTCAGGTCAGAGGGCGCGGTGACGTCTTTACACCACACTCTCTCCTGAGCAGTCACAGCGCAGAGCGGGATGAGGCCGGCGACGCTGGAGTCCGGAGCAGCGGCAGCAGGTGAGACATGAGGTGAGTATTTGATTTTTTATTGTATGGAGGCCTGTGGCAATATAAGGGAGGGGGCTGAGGTGGGGGTGTGTGACATCCTGCATGGGGCATTATAAGGGGGGGGGGAGACATCCTGCATGGGGCATTATAAGTCGGGGGGGTGACATCCTGCGTGGGGCATTATGTGGGGGGAACAGCCTGCATGGAGAGTTATATGGGGGCCAGTATCCTGCATGGAGCGTTATATGGGGGCCAGTATCCTGCATGGAGCGTTATATGGGGGCCAGTATTCTGTATGGAGCGTTATATGGGGGCCAGTATCCTGTATGGAGCGTTATACGGGGGCCAGTATTCCGTATGGAGCGTTATATGGGGGGCCAGTATCCTGTATGGAGTGTTATATGGGGGCCAGTACTCCGTATGGAGCGTTATATGGGGGCCAGTATGTATAGAGCATTTTATGGGGGCCAGTATTCTGTATGGAGCATTACATGGGGGCCAGTATCCTGTATGGAGCGTTATATGGGGGCCAGTATTCTGTATGGAGCATTTTATGGGGGCCAGTCTCCTGTATGGAGCATTTTATGGGGGCCAGTATTCTGTAAGCAGCATTTTATGGGGGCCAGTCTCCTGTATGGAGCATTTTATGGGGGCCAGTATACTGTGTGGAGCGATGCGCCGGTTTCTGAGCTATTGTGGAATTTACAATAGATATCACTCATGTAATGTAAGAAGTGAAATCTTTGCATTGTACTATATATATATATTTCTGTGCATCATGAATCGTGGTATGTGTTAAAGGGGTCCACTGAGACTCTTTTGCCCGGGGCCCACAAAAACCTGGAGCCGGTCCTGGGCCCCCGGCCCCATGCTGAGCGCTAAGCGCCGGGACATCTCAGCGCTGCTTTCCTCTGTGTAGCAGCGCAGCGCTGCTGCGGCAGCGCCTTCATGATTCCCCTGACTTCCGGTCATGTGACGGCTCCGTCACATGGCCGGAAGTCAGGAGAACCTGGTGGCAGCGACGTGGACGAGCGCCAGGATTCTGCAGGGATCGCATGGGGGTAAGTATAACAAGTTTTATTTTTTTTAAATACAATTAATTAACTAGGAGTGGGGGGAATCAGAGATGCACGGGGGGGATGAGATGCACATGGGGGGGATGAGAGCTGCACATGGGGGGGGATGAGAGATGCACGGGGGAGGGGGGGTGAGATGCACGGGGCGGATGAGATATGCACGGGGTGGGGGGGGGTGAGAGATGCACATGGGTGGGTTATGTTTACATAACTTTGTTGCCCTATGAAGGGCAGGGGGGGCAAAAAACTGCTTGCACAGGGGCCCACTACAGTCTGTGTCCACCCCTGACATAGATATACACACATACAATACGCAGACACGCACAGATACCCACACACACATACGCACGCACATTGTACACAGATACATACACACATACACACGGTACACAGATACATACACACACACGGTACACAGATACATACACATACACATTTGAACACATTCTTAAAAACACATAAAACAGATATAAATATATATACACACACTGACATACACAGATATACACGCACGCACACACACACACACTAAAAATATTTTTAACATGGGGATTGGGGAAGCCTCACTCTCCTGCCCCTGGTCTGTGTCCCGTCCAGCTCCTCAGTCATGTGGCAGTGCAGGGCCTCCAGCGTGTCACATGGCCCTGGACCATCAGGGGGGCCCACTCGCCGTCGGGGCCCTGGCCGCTTCCCCGGCATCTGTGCAGGACCGCCGGTGCTGTCTGAGCTCTGCTTCATGCAGCAGCAGTCAGTGTGTGGTCAGTGTGCGGTCAATGTGCTGCTGCTCCACCAACCAGGCATGGTGCTGTCACTTTCCAGACATGGCCGCGTACTGTGCGCTGTGCGGCTGTGTCTGGTAGTAATGACGCGGCAGGGGCGACACACAAGCACAATTAAAGGCGCAGGGTCGTGTCATTACTAGCAGATACAGCTGCACAGTGCACGGCCATGTCTGGAAAGTGACAGCACTGGGCCTGATTGGTGGAGCAGCAGCACACTGACCGCACACTGACCACACACTGACTGCTGCTGCATGAAGCAGAGCTCAGACAGCACCGGCGGTCCTCCTGCACAGATGCTGGGGAAGCGGCCCGGGCCCCGACAGCGAGTTGGCCCCCCTGATGGTCCAGGGCCCCAGCACTTGCCCGGGTGCTGACGCCGGCCCTGGTTTCACCTCCTATAATTGTTACACATAATGATCTGTAATATCCTTTAAAAAAAAATAGTTTATTTTGGTTGTGTTTAAAATTTGACTCATTGTCCTCAATGTCGGCCCTTGAACACTTAATAGCCATTAAAATAGGATTTGGGTAGTTTTAATGTAGAGCAGCAATAAGGGCCGCACCGCTCCTGGAAACTCTGTACAATTCACTTATTTGTAATAAATATTTAATATTATTAATATTAGTTTCTATTTCCTGTTTGCAGATTACAGACACATTCAGTATTATTCACTGCTTTAGTCTAATCTCTCTATATTCCCGCAGCCGCCTGCACCGCTGCCATTGTGTCTGACATTCACTTACTTTAATTGATAATAGTAATTTGCAAGTGTTGATGAGTGATATAAAGGCCACGGCCCCACTATCAGTATTCGGTCAGTATTTGGTCAGTATTTTTTCCCAGGAGTGGGTGATAAATGCAGAATTGGTGACTTGTTTCTATTAGACCTTTTCTCGGATTGTTCCTCATCTGGTTTTGGCTCCGACTCCTGAGAAAAAATACTGACCGAATACTGACCAAATACTGATAGCGGGGCCGTGGCCTTAGGGTGATTGGCGGCTCTTGGGTAAAGTGAAGCTTCTGTCATTGGACACGAGCAGCAGTCACGCTGGTGCACTGGCCGGGGCGTGCTACTCCTGCCACACAAACTGCAGACAGAACCCCCAAGTGCCGCGTGGCTCCAAATTCACCGGATAATTATTACAAGCATGTTTGATAAATTGTGTCCGGCGTCAACAGGTCCATTATAAGGTTATTGGAGAGATTATCGGCTGCCTGGAAGCAGCTGGATAAAACCAAGCTTTCGGCTGGAATGGAAGATGACAGTGTCACCCGAGCTCGGTCCAATTAAGGAGCCTCTAGATGAATTCTGCACCACCCAGCTCGCACAATGCCGTCCAAGAGATGGTTACAAGGAACTGTTCACACTGGCACTCCTGTTCCTTGGTTTGCCAGATGTCCACATCAACACTCCAGGCGTCGACCATCGGGCTGATGGATGGTCACAGTGATATACTCTCTGAAGATCTTCACGTTTCGTCACCAATTTAGTTTAACTTTAAACAGAATTAAAAAAATCTCTGTGAATTTTGCACTTTTACTGTCCGCTTATACTTGAAGGTTTGGTACCGCTGTCAGATCCCCGTCACATCGCTGTGAAATGACCTGACGTTACTGCCAAAACTCGTAGCAGACAAAGGAATCAACGCGCCCGTTGCTGAGGCAGCAACAAAAATTTTCACCGGACATTTGCGGTTCCTCAGTGAGATTATAGGGGGATCCGTTTTTTTTGACAGTGATGTTCCAATGGCAGAAGTGGTTGAGATGGTTCTGGCTCTGCAGAAGGAAGGCAGCAATGTCTGCCCAACGCGCGTGCAGCTGCCGGAGACCTCGCGTCACACGAGAAGCTTCATCACTTCATGTCGCCCCAACACAAAAAAAAACTGTTTGTTGCACTGGAAATAAACCAAGATTTTCTTCATCAAGATCCTTGTCTGTGGCCCTAATACAAGTGACATCGATGTATCCTTAAAAGTCACCAGATTGAAAATGGTGAATGATGCCGGCGAACATTGCACTCATGAGTACATTCAATTCATCATTGAGCACAAACAAGACCAGAAACAGCTTATTACTATAAAGACTTTTCGATCATAGCAAGGACCTTGACCAGCAGCTCTGCATACAACGAATGAACAAACGTATTAAGTACAGTGACCATATACTAAAAATATAAAGAAATGCGGCTGGTATATGCTGGGTGGTCTCCAAAACAGACACCCAAGGGCATATGACGAGATGGACCACAAAGCTGGAGAATTCTTTGATGGGGTCCAGCTTTTACCAGTGCGAGGGGGATGTATCCCCGAGAATGTTATTACATTGGTGACAATATAAGTAAAGGAACGTACGCAACAATCGTCTAGAATCTCTCTCCGATGAGCAGACGTCTGCTCGGACCAATCTGTCCTTCACAATACGAGAACGTCTGACGCACGGCCGGAGCGGTCCTCTGCACTCAGAACCCACCAATCTATTACTGTGCAATATGTATGTGAACCGGTGAAATGTATGGACGAAAGGTAGACGGCCGGGACTGGCTGTGCGAATGACTGGAGTCTCAGAAGGCTGAGCTGTATCTATAAGTCCATTCTGCATTTCATCAACACGTCTGGAGCAGAGTCATCCATTACCGTGCGTCTAACGCGCTGGAGCTGACGAACCAGGATGAGGGATAAAACGATAAGTTGTTTTATTATACTGATCAGCGGTGAGACGCCCTGTATGGGGAATCTTCCGTCTGAATCACGTATTTCAGAGATTTACACGGAAACCCCGGAGTAAGCGATCAGCGCAGGATAAATGTGAGCCGAGCCTTACTGCGATCTTGGGGAGGCAGAATGAACAAAGCAGCAGCAGGTGAAGACTTGGTTTTATTTTTTACGCCGTTCCTCGTGCGGTGTGATTAAACGACTTTATTCTTCGGGTCAGTACGATTATAGTGATATCACATTTATGTAAGTTTTGATGCTTTTACACAATAACAATTTTATATAACACGAGCGATCGCTGTTTTCCTGCTGGTGGAGCGGAGGCGTTTGTTGTAAGACAATGTGACATTTTCAGGGAACTATTCCTATTCACATACGACTTTTTGATCGCGTTTTATTCCACTTTTTTATTAGCGGGATGATGCAAAAAAACATTGGTGCTTCATTTTTTTGGGTGTTTTACTTGAAGGGATTAAAAAAGTGAGTCATATAGATCAAGTTGTTCTGGATACGGTGATACCAGATCTGTGCAGTTTGTTTTTACATAAATGTTAATATATATATTGGTATTAGTTGTTTATTTTGTGGTGGGGGTTAATAATTTTTGCAATTTTTTTTTTTTTTTTTAACTCTTTTTACTTAGTCTCTCTATGGGACTTGAACTTTTGTCTGATCACTGATCTCACGCACTCCATCACCGCACCGCTACCCTCGCTGGAGGTCAGCTGCCGACATGATCCCGTCCCTGTGAGTTTGCGCGACAGTTCATGGTCTTGATGGGTAAAGTACACCATAATGCACTGACACCCACTTATGGTGTACTTATACCAGTCATTACGGTGTTGTCCAGCCGTGGGGTACAAGTCTGCAGTTTCTCTATGTGCTTGTGCGCTGTCAGGATTCTCCGTTACCAGCAGTGGGAGTGAGCAATTTGCATTCATGTGGTCACACGCCGACTAGACTTGCCCGGCTTTGCTCTATGCGAGTGAATTGAGCGAGACTGGATACAGTCTAGTTGAAATGTGGCCGGAGTGTGCAGATCACTTACATGTTGTCACGGGACAGCCCACGCGCTGCAGATAATCCTCACAGCACACAGTACGGGCAGTGTGAGGATTCACAAGGCTGCAGTCACAGTAACAGCAGACCCAGAGTCTGGACAGCCGCTTTAAAACAGGGTACTTAGTTTGACCAGTCGTTCTGTGCTGACAAAGTCCCACGGCTCAGTGCATCACAGCCAAACAATTAAATGCACCATCCCACCTCCCTGTGATTGACAGATCTGACTTCATAGAGTGAGGGAAGAACAGCGATCGAGAGAAAGCAGGTGGGAAGGTGTACTTATTTGTTTGGCCGCACCATCGAATGCCCGTGCTGTGCCATTTGTAATGAAATAAAGACTACAACTCCCAGCAGACAATCTCTCACCAAGAATTTCCAGTTTATTAGAAGATCTGAGCGCTTTGATCATTCGAGCGCGGTGACAGCGTTCGACATTGGCGCGCTCCAGTTAAGGCACTAAATCTGGGGTAACACTGATGATGGCGGATCTGGAGTGGGGGAGTCACATGACCGACACTACAATGGACGGCGCAGTCTCAGGGACGTAGTGCGACGCTCTGCAGGGAGACCGCCGCCTGCAACTTCTGCAGTAAAAACACGGAAAGTTCCCACAAGAAACCGAAGCGTCGGGCGCGATCCGTGGCAGTTATACGATGGACACCATGTTGTTGGGGCTGAGAATCTCGATCCAGTAACCATCAGGATCCTGAACAAACGCCAACCCCTTCATCTTACCTGGAAAATAAAGATCATAAAGCTCAAAAATTCACCTGCTCCCGTCTCATGCTCCAGTCACAGCCAAAGCTGCAAGACAATAACCGTCCTCTGCGCAGAGCTCTGCTGTGCAGCATTATGTGACCCGTACATCCTTCAGTCACATCCAGAGCTGTAATCAAGATTCTGCTGCTCTCAGACTCCATCCCCTCCTCATGTCAGATGTGTCTTGTGGCAGCTCCGGCTGTGACCGGAGCATGGGCAGGTCACAGCTCACTTTCCCTACATCCCGCAGCCCTCGGCCGAGCAGATACGAGCCTTATTTACCATCGTCCGGTTTCTTCACGAAGGTGACGCCGAGCTCCTCGAACCTTTTACAAGCCGCGTAGACATCTGGGACCGCGATGCCGATGTGACCTGGAGGATAAAGCAGAGTGGACGGATGAGCTCGGCGACTGAAAGGGCCAGTCACCAGCAGCATTGTGCCAGGATGGCTGATAACAGGGGA
Source organism: Phyllobates terribilis (assembly GCF_046119375.1). Classification (NCBI taxonomy): domain Eukaryota; kingdom Metazoa; phylum Chordata; class Amphibia; order Anura; family Dendrobatidae; genus Phyllobates; species Phyllobates terribilis. The sequence goes on from NW_027362763.1 coordinate 658,386,082, forward strand.
CAATAGCCTGACAGGCAGCCTGTCCCTGCTCATTTCATCAGATCTGGGGACAACTTACCAAACCCTCGGGGGTCCGAGTTCCCGTTGTGATACGGCTTCTCGTCGTTCTCTGTTCCCCAGTTACTGCAGGAAATGACACCACTGAGGTCAGAGGGGGCAGGGAAGACTCCTCATCGCTGAGCAGACCCCGTGTACTAATGGAGCCAAGCTGTGGTGTAAAGCATGGGGAGTGACAGCACAGCAGCCTTGGCTTGTCATTAGACTATTGACCTCGGCATATGTTATAGTGCAGACGATGCAGCCAAGCAGGAGTCACAGATCACAGCTGCAGGGTAAAGTATGGGGAACAGCAAAGCTTTAAAAAAAAAAAAAGTCAGCTGACCTCAGGGAGAGTGAACCTTACTGTGTGAGCTCCAGGGTGGCCTTGCGGGAGAAGGTCCAGGCCGTCCGCTCCTTTATGTCCTCGGGGATGTCCTTCTTGTCCTCGTAGCCCACGAAATATAAGGAGAACTTCATAGAGGGGAAGTCAAGCTTCTGGAGGAGCCTGAGGGGAGCAAACAGGCGTGATGCCGACCTCACCCCACAACAACCCCGGGGACGTGGCCCAATGACCTGCAATAATCCAAGGACACAGCCCAATGACCCCACAACAACCCCAGGACATGGCCCAATGACCCGCAATAATCCAAGGACACGGCCCAATGACCCCACAACAACCCCGGGACATGGCCCAATGACCCGCAATAATCCAAGGACGTGGCCTGATCAATCACAATAACCCCATGAAGATGCTCCGCATGTGACTAGTCACACGGTAATAACCCTGTGAGGACGCGGCCGTTTACAATGGTGCCAATATGGGAAGTAAAGTGGAAAAATAGAAGTCACGGGGGAGGGGAACACGGTTATAACGGAGGAGTAATTTGGGGGAGGGGAGGTTTCTCCAGTCTCACGTCATGCCGAGGCACTGGGTGTAGAACGGCAGCGATTTCTGCGGGTCTTTGATCCGGAGCATAGTCTGCTGCATCATGAAATCCTGAAAGGGAAAAAAAAAAAAAAAAAAAGAGAAAAGAAGAGCAATGAAAAACACAAGCAAAAGACGGAACAGCTACACGCCCCATCCCCCCTCCCGCCGTGCAGCGCCGCACAGCGCCCTGACGCCCCCTCCCGCCGTGCAGCGCCGCACAACGCCCTGACGCCCCCTCCCGCCGTGCAGCGCCGCACAACGCCCTGACGCCCCCTCCCGCCGTGCAGCGCCGCACAACGCCCTGACGCCCCCTCCCGCCGTGCAGCGCCGCACAACGCCCTGACGCCCCCTCCCGCCGTGCAGCGCCGCACAACGCCCTGACGCCCCCTCCCGCCGTGCAGCGCCGCACAACGCCCTGACGCCCCCTCCCGCCGGGCAGCGCCGCACAGCGCCCTGACGCCCCCTCCCGCCGGGCAGCGCCGCACAGCGCCCTGACGCCCCCTCCCGCCGGGCAGCGCTGCACAACGCCCTGACGCCCCCTCCCGCCGTGCAGCGCCGCACAACGCCCTGACGCCCCCTCCCGCCGTGCAGGGCCCTGACGCCCAGTACAGATACTAAACCAGTGGTAACATGAGGAGGACAGGCTGAAAGTGCTCAGAGAAACGGTCACAATAGTGGAGGCCAGCGGGGTGAGAACAGTGATCACTTGTGACTATGGCTGCGCAGCGATGTCCTTTGGGAATGAAGGACGAATGTTGTGAGGAGGCGATGACTGCGCCTGAAACTCCATCAAATCTTTACAAGACTCATAAACCAGAGGCCGAGACAGAGAGACTGCGCGCCGCCCGGTGCTCCCTGCAGGTCTCATGTCCTAGGAAAGCTGGGTGACAACCAATATGTCTGCCCATAGGTTTATCAGCTCTGCAGGGTCCTGAGGCTGCGGCCCCCGATCAGGAGTAGGATTATCGCTGCTGCGTCCAAAACGTGGAGTTCCACATTACAAGCAGAAAAGATGTATGGAAATCCCGGCACGCTGTGCTTCTATGTGACGCTGCGTGAACTCAATGGCCGAGGCGGCGCGGGACGGGCGAGCGTCGAGGCCGAGGCGGTGCGGGTGAGGGGGTTTACGAGCTGCAGCATGTCGGTTTCTGTCTCGGTTCCGCAGCCTCACCCGTTCATTAGATGCGGATTTTTACCTGTGATTAGAACACTGCAATAATACGCTGCGTCCAAAACCTGCAATACCTGACGGTGGGAACAGGGGCAGAAGCGGAGAGACCTTCACTGCGGAGTAATATCCCGGAATAATGGGGAGGGGGCGGTGACCTGTTATACCGAGAGAGGCCTCCTGTACCGGGGCAGGGGGGGGCGGACATGTGACCCCCTATATCAGTGCAGGGGAGGGGGGCGAAGTCTCCGGATTAGTCCGGCGGGCTCTGGTACCTTGGTCTCCGGCCCCGGGTCCTTGCAGGCCGCGGCGGCCGCCTCATCGCTCAGACCGCGCAGCTCCTGCACCTCCGCCGTCATGGTGTCAGCGACTAACCCTGACCACAGCCCGCTGACGTCACCAGGCCAAGTCCCACCTGTAACCAATCACCGATAAGTGGGCGTGACTACCGTCACCTGGCTCCTAGACGTCGCCTAATTGGGAAGAGAACTCCGCCCAGTTTCCGCCCCCTTATTATGATTGGTTTATGATCTGTCAAACTTCAAATACGTCATGAGAGGGCGGAGCTATGAGTAGTGGGAATCTAGGTCACCGGGAAGGAGGCGCGGAAACCACCGGGGACTGCGGGAGAGCGGAGATGACAGCGGCCTCCAGCGTCACCGCACAGATCGCAGCGATATCCGCACCTATCGTCAGCCACACAACCCTACATGAAAGGAGCAGCAGCAGCAGCAGCACATCCGCAGCGGATCCGCCTGTCTCAGACATTTTGCTGCTGATTTCTGCAGATCCGCGTAAAAGTGAACGAGCCGGAAAGCAGTGGCAGAGATTTGATGTCACCGGACAATGTGGAATCAGGGGAGCGACGATCACCGGACGGTGCGGTGGTGACTGGTGAGATCCGCGCTCCTTTTTCTGTCGTTCGTGTTTCCGTCTCATCTGATTGTTATTTCAGAGTTTTCTAAATAAAAATATTTGTTTTGTCGCTGTTTTCTGAGATCCGTATCCTTTCTCTCTTCCCGTGGACGGGGCCGTGTGAGGCCGGAGACTTTACTGATATTATCATGCGACGCTTCTGCAGCGACTGGAAATCAACTTTGGGATTTTATTTATTTTTTCTTTACAATTACTTTATAGATTAAATAATTTCATATTTTGATTGGATTTTTTTGCCCTTTCTTTCTTGAAATTTGATTTGTTGTTAGTTGGAATATATAACGATATAAAAGCTCGCCGTCTGGACCCGGCCCATTTTCTGTTTTCCATATTCTGTATTGCCACAATTACTATTCACATGATTCTAGCTTTGATGATTAGTGCGGAGACGAGATTTATACAGAAAGGTCAGTAGATCGGACGGTCAGATTGTGGAGAAAGCTATTGAGGAGTAGAGATGAGCGAATCTGCTGGGATTTGTTTCGGGCCCAGGCCCTTCTTATTACCATTTCTTATGCCCCGAAGTCTATTGTCAGGAATCACCAGAGGGACGACTCTGGGGAGATCACGCAATACCTCACCGTGCCATCACACCGTCAGTCAGGGCCAGCTCCAGGTTTTTATGGGCCCCGGGTGAAAGAGTCTCAGTGCGCCCCTTTAACACCTACCGCGATTCATGATGCAGAGATACGGCGGAGAAATATATATATATATATATTACAATGCAAAGATTTCACTTCTTACATTACATGAGTGATATCTATTGTAAATTCCACAATAGCTCAGAAACCGGTGAATCGCTCCACACAGAATACTGGCCCCCATATAAGGCTCCATACAGAATACTGGCCCCCATATAACGCTTCATACGGAATACTGGCCCCCATATAAGGCTCCATACAGAATACTGGCCCCCATATAAGGCTCCATACAGGATACTGGCCCCCATATAAGGCTCCATACAGGATACTGGCCCCCATATTAGGCCCCATAAGGAATACTGGCCCCCATATTAGGCCCCATAAGGAATACTGGCCCCCATATTAGGCCCCATAAGGAATACTGGCCCCCATATTAGGCCCCATAAGGAATACTGGCCCCCATACGGAATACTGGCCCCCATATAAGGCCCCATGCGGAATACTGACCCCCATATAAGGCCCCATAAGGAATACTGGCCCCCATATAAGGCCCCATACGGAATACTGGCCCCCATATAAGGCTCCATGCGGAATACTGGCCCCCATATAAAGCTCCATACAGGATACTGGTCCCCTTATAAAACTCCATACAGAATACTGGCCCCCATATAACGCTCCATACAGGATACTGGTCCCCTTATAAAGCTCCATACAGGATACTGGCCCCCATATAAAGCTCCATACAGGATACTGGTCCCCTTATAAAACTCCATACAGGATACTGGTCCCCATATAACGCTCCATACAGGATACCGGTCCCCATATAATGCTGCATGCAGGCTGTTACCCCCCACATAATGCCCCATACAGGCTGTCCCCCCCTTATAATGCTCCATGCCGGCTGTTACCCCCCACATAATGCCCCATACAGGCTGCCCCCACCCTTTATAATGCCCCATGCAGGCTGTTCCCCACCTTATAATGCCCCATGCAGGATGTCCCCCCCCCTCTTTATAATGCCCCATGCAGGATGTCCCCCCCCCCCTCTTTATAATGCCCCATGCAGGATGTCCCCCCCCCTCTCTTTATACTGCCCCATGCCTCCATACATTAAAAAAAAAAAAATCAAATACTCACCTCCCTTCTCCTCACCTGCTACCCGCTGCCCGGGTCCGAACTCCAGCGTTGTCGGTGTCTTCCCGCTCAGCGCTCCCTGTGACGGCTCAGGGGAGGGCGCGGTGTAAAGACGTCACCGCGCCCTCTGACCTGAGACGTCACAGGGAGCGCAGAGCAGGAAGAAAGCTGATCTGCGGAGGCACGGGGAGAGGTAAGTATCCGGCTGCCGGGGCCCTGAGCAAGCGGGGGGAAGGGCGGGCGCTGACACCGCTCTCCTCTGCCCATAGCCCAGCGGGGTGCGCGACCGCCAGTGGGCCCCTCTGCCTGCTCAGGGCCCCGGCATTTGCCCGGGTGCTGACGCCAGCCCTGCCGTCAGTATTTCATCCAGAATCGCGAGCACAAGATCCAGACTACTCACTACGTGGATATCGGAAAGCGACCAGTGAGCGTATGGCGTCACACCTCTGGGTTCCAAAGCCTGGAATCCGTGTTTAACGCCCTCCGTACCGTCACTGTCAGCTTCACGATAGCCTGATTATTAATATTGTTCGCTGCCACCACCGGCCGAGTTTGAAATATAATACAGGTCTGGCCGGACGCCTGCGTTTTCGTAGCGTATATGGCTTTGGGGGAAGGGAACGATTACAGAGCTAAAGAAACAGGACTATTAAATTTTATATTTAATCCAAAAGGGAGGCAGTGTTTAGGAAAAATATATACAAGGATGTTACAAAGGAGACATTAAAAATACATAAGCAGTTACATAAAATAAACAGGATAAAAGAAGAGAAACTTACACTATACGATCGCGGAAACAATTCAATATAGGTGGAGGAGGGGCTCCACAGTTTGATTATGCTGTTATCGAATGCGACCCACTGCGTATAATCCTTATACCCCCCTGGCAATGAGTGCTCTTCTAATGGGTTCTCTTATACCTAAGGGGAGATTTACCTACACGCCCCTTGTGGTGACATCATGGGGGCCGGTCTCCAGCCTGTACATTTTTATTAAAACCGCTAACTTCTACGATAACTCATCGCTCGTTGGTCGCAGAAGCTTGCAAACGACGCCATTTTTTCCCGTTATGATTTTACCTTCATTTAGAGACCACACATCACATAGTTGCAGCCTGCTATTCTGGGGTTTTTGCGCTACAGCTCTCCAGAGGGGCCTACGACTATGAAAAACTAAGCATCTAGTTTCTTAGCTGCCCAGCCACCCAAAATATGGGTCCCATTATTGTCAGAATTACGGAACATCAGTTATTCCATATTTCATATTGAAATCAATGTGGCTGGAGATCTCTTTAAGCTCAGCAAAGCAAACCTTCCCAGTTACAGACAAAATATTGCAATCCTGCTACTAATTACCCCCTGCGTCTTTCAGGGACAAGATGTTCGTGTTCTGAGTAGCTTGGTGGCACCTCTTGGCTGCCATTTGTTTGTGTAAGCTCTTACTCATGGCTGTGTTAATTGGGGCTTTGTGCTGGGATTTTTATGGAGACAGCTTGGTACTGACAAAAGGGAGAAATGGTTAATATCCATGTCAGGGAAATATGGAAGACTATTTTCCTGACATCAGTATCTCCCTGACATCTATCTAGACCCCAAAGCATAATAAACGGAGGGCCAGGAAGGGGTTAAAATAAGGTCATACTCACCCATCCTGTTGCTACAGATCCCTGACTGACTAGGCCTCATGTCACGTGGCGGTGTGGACCCAATCTGCTCCCGAAGACAAGGCAGGGGAGCTGCGGGAATGATCTATTATTATGCTTTAACCCTTTTCTGTAACATGGTAGCATGTTGACTGCCAAAAATCAAATCCTAAAAAAGTCCAGTTGTGGCAAATCCAATTTTTGGGGGGAAATTTGTAACCGATTTGATTCATAATGTATCAATTCAGTCATCTCTATTATTGAGTCTGAAGGGCCTGATGCTCATTACATAAAAGTCTCCTGACCCCGGCAGATCTCCTTGGGATTGGACAGACATTAAATGGGGGATCTCCCAACAGTCCCAGACTAGGACAGAGGACATAAGGGTCAGGTGACTACAAGACAATTGCCCAATTCTTTTGTTCAGGAGCGATTGGCCAAGCGTTCTCATGTATGGAGGAGTTGGGAGAGATGTCAGTCAGCCTGCAGTATCAGACTTTCCTTCAACTACAATTTTCAACCAGATCAGTTCAGCATTAAAAATATTGATTAAACAGAACAAACTGCTGAGTGTGAACGTGATGTAAAAGACTTCTCCATAATTCCAAAGAAGTGGATAATGCCCGGAGGTGAGAAACTAACAGGAATATAAATTCTCACTTTTCCCCTCCGGGCAGTCTGTGTAGTGGATGATCACTCGGGTCCTGATCTGGTGTATTTTTGGTGCCTCTGACCCCAGTTGAGCGGCCGCCGGTGTAATTATAAAATGTCTGCGGGGTTTATGGGCTGAAGTGACTCAGAAGATAAGGACTGGTAAAGCCGGCAGGGAGGAGGCCGGCAGTGCTATCCAGACGCTGCGGTGTCCGCTGTCATTGTACTGCGGGACTGGAGGTCTGACCAATCTAATGGGAATGTGCTACAGATGGGCCATTACTGATTAAAGGGGTTGTCCACTTATTTTTTTTTTTAAAGGGATAAAATGGCATTAAAAGTAATGAAGTAGCATCTCGCTTATCCCCCTGATGCTCTGAATCCGGACATGACTGATTAGCCGATGACTTACAGCGGGGGTCACCGCTGCAGCAGTCATCCCTCTGCAGGAAGTAGAGACCAACAGGAAAAGGTCAAACCAGGAGCATCGGACTGTGGACAGGGCTGACATGTAAAATAATCTTCACATATATTAGTAGTTACTTTTAGTTAATAAAATTGTGCCAAATGTCAGTCTGCATTCATGTTCAGACCCCCTGACATGCAGTTTGCTGCCCAATCCAAGTTTCATTTTTTTTTATCTCTTATGGGATTGTCTCTCTCAGTAATACAGGCTGTATGTGATGTCTGTGTGTTTCCAGGGTTCTGCAGTCTTCACTAGCTCTCATGTTTCTGCACAGCTTCTATCCAGCACTTATTTCCTCTTCATACACTTTGCTCCTTATCTATATCTTGTTTTCTCCCCATAAGCCTTTAGATACTTACCCCTCTCTCTCCACGGGCAGAGCTGCGTACACCCAATCCACCGCCCTCCTGCTATCTCTAACATTGAGTGAAGGGGGAGAGGAGTAGAGAGCAATCAAATAACAGCAGGACGGATCTGTAACATTTTCGCAGAGCATTCGCCTCCATACAGGACTTACATATTCTCTGCTGCAGCAAAATGGTAGAAAAAAAAATGTAAGGAATAGAAAGTTGTCTAACTTTGTATTTAAACTAATGAGAAATAAAAATTCAGTGCAAAGGTTTAATAACACATTACTATATCCTTACACCCGCCTGTGTAATAATTGTTTCATAAAGGAAATCAAAGCGCTAAATAAAAATCCTCAATAAACAAACAAAATATATATAAAATAGGTAAAAAAACACATGCAATTAAAATAATTTATTAGATAAAGTCTGTCATAGCGATCAATAATCTGCACAGATTTGCTATTTTTGTGACAGTCACAACCCAAACGTTATCGATTGCCCCGTGGGAAACCTGAGCAGAAATCTGCACGCTTTTCTTGCTTTAGTGTCAACAGTAAAAGAGCAGGAAAAATGTCCTCAAAGGATGGATGTGGCCCGTCATCCTGAGGAAGGAGGACGGCTCTCACCATCAGCAACAGATGGGGGTTGTTGTTCATCTTCACCTCTGCGGTCAGAAAGCAGCGGCTTGTAGGCCGTTTGTCAGGACGGACGCCATGTTGTCAGGAGAGAAGATCTCAACCCAATAACCGTCGGGGTCTTCAATAAAGGTCAGCCCCTTCCTCCTCACTGAAAAAAAATGCAAAAGGGTAAAAAAAAAGGTATTTATACCGGATGGTTAATTATACAGAAGCGTCAGCGGGAGCCGGGATCACGTGAGTCACCGTCCATCACGCTCACAGCTCGCATTACTTTTTGCAGTTTATAGTGATATATGTCCTGTTTATAAGGGCCGGTGCACTCGACCGTCTTCTCTCCATCCCAGAAAAATGGTCCGATTAGGTCGGTAACAGTTGGATCAGTTTTTCTCGGAGGTGGACAGAAAAATAAAAAATAAAAAGTTACCCCACCATCTCCATTATGTCAGTCCGTGATCTCATCCAACTGTGGTCCGAATTTTTCCACGGACCTATAGACTTGCATCGACGATTTTGATCCACACTTTATACCCCAGCAGCACTCAGAGCTGCATTCATAATTCTGCTAGTTTCTGCAGTCTGCTGCACTATACACATCTGCGGTGTGGTACGGAAGACGTGGCCTTTACACAAGGCCGGCACAGTAATTTGTCATGAGAAGTCGATGCCCATGTGAGGATGTTTCAGCCATCTTCCTGACTTGGTATTACTTTCTTACCTTGCAGACACATTTGTGCTATGTACCTCATCTCCAGCACATTTATTTCTTCCTATTCAACACGATGCACTTTATTAATACATTAGGCTGTATGAGAATTGACTTTTGTAGATCTGAATATATACAGCGGGTGAAATAAGTGTTGAACACGTCAACAATTTTCTAAGTAAATCTATTTCTAAAGGTGCTATTGACATGAAATTCTCCCCAGATGTCGGTAAAAACCCGTCCAAACCACAGAGGAAAGAAATCATCATAGATGGCCATAAATTATGGATGATTTCTTTCCTGTGTGGATTGGATGGGTTTTTACCAACATCTGGTGAGAATTTCATGTCAATAGCACCTTTAGAAAATTGATGAAGTGTTCAATACTTGCTGTATATACAGGTGCTTCTCTCTAAATTAGAATATCAAAAAGTTAATTTCAGTTCTTCAATACAAAAAGTGAAGCTCCTATATTATATAGAGTCATTACACGTAGAGGGATCTATTATATAGTCATTACACGCAGAGGGATCTATTATATAGAGTCATTACACACAGGGATCTATTATATAGAGTCATTACACACAGAGGGATCTGTTATATAGAGTCATTACACACAGAGGGATCTATTATATGGAGTCATTACACACAGAGGGATCTATTATATAGAGTCATTACACACAGAGGGATCTATTATATAGAGTCATTACACACAGAGGGATCTATTATATAGAGTAATTACACGCAGAGGGATCTATTATATAGAGTCATTACACACAGAGGGATCTATTATATAGAATCATTACACAGAGGGATCTATTATATAGAGTCATTACACGCAGAGGGATCTATTATATAGAGTCATTACACGCAGAGGGATCTATTATATAGAGTCATTACACACAGAGGGATCTATTATATAGAGTCATTACACACAGAGGGATCTATTATATAGAGTCATTACAGACAGAGGGATCTATTATATAGAGTCATTATGACTCGCCCCCTGGGCCGTGGGGCACTCGGATCCGGGCAGTAGGGGAACGATGGGAGTAGTAGTGGCAACCCGTTTCCGTGGCTCAGGGTGGTCAGACCAGTGGTAGTCCGTTATGCGCTGTTGATAATGTCCGACTACGCCACCCGTGGATTGCGGTCATTAGGAACCGCCGCTGCATGCAGACCGCTGGGGCTGATGAGGTGTGCAGCTAGGGTAGTGTGACTCCCCACGGGAAGAGTGCGGCCCCAGGGCAGTATAGTGGATGTTGGGAGTGATGGTAGTGAGAGTCCCAGTGCTGATAGTGCTGGAGGAGCAAGGATCACGCAGACAACAGGTTGCAGTCCAGGGTCTTTACTAGAACAGGTAAACTGACCCATAAACAGTCCCAGCTAGGAGGGGACCTGGATGTCTGAGAGCAACGGGGAAATTGGCCCTGGTCAGGGTGAGGGTGTAGGCCTACCGTGCTTTCTGCGCTCCTTCTGGCTATCTCCTCGTTATAGGGTAACAGCCCACGTTTCCGAGCTTTCCGTGTATTCTCGCCTGTATGGCCTGCGACGTTGGTTCCTTTCTGCTCCCAGCCTTGTACGGCTTTACTGGTCCCTTCGGTTGTGGCAGGGCCTCCAGGCTTCTTAGGCCAAGGAATATACAGTCCCTTGCGAACTGGTTATCTGCTGTAGGATGTGGAATCCTTCCAGCCTCAGACACCAAAGTCTGGTAAATGAAGTCCTCTATCTGCCAAGACAGGCTCTCTTCGCCTCTTGTCTCTGGCTTGTGGCTCTCCTCCTGCCACACTTCCTCTTAGGTGCAATACAACTTTCTGTCCCTGCTCTGCTCTGGGACAAGTCTCAGTGCTGAGACAGGCCATCAAGTTCTCCCTAACCCTGCCCCCAGCACCAGCTTTTATAGGGGCAGCCAGCTCCCCCTACTGGCCTGAGACAGGAGGCATTGCATGCTAATGTTCCCCTGACTAGAGAACCTCCCCCTTGCTCTCAGACACAGCTTTAATTACACTTGTGGCATCCAGGCCAGGGTGACACAATTACATGCAGAGGGATCTATTATATAGAGTCATTACACGCAGAGGGATCTATTATATAGAGTCATTACACGCAGAGGGATCTATTATATAGTCATTACACACAGAGGGATCTATTATATAGTCATTACACACAGAGGCAACTATTATATAGAGTCATTACACACAGAGGGAACTATTATATAGAGTCATTACACACAGAGGGATCTATTATATAGAGTCATTACACGCAGAGGGATCTATTATATAGAGTCATTACACACAGAGGGATCTATTATATAGAGTCATTACACACAGAGGGATCTGTTATATAGAGTCATTACACACAGAGGGATCTATTATATGGAGTCATTACACACAGAGGGATCTATTATATAGAGTCATTACACACAGGGATCTATTATATAGAGTCATTACACGTAGAGGGATCTATTACATAGAGTAATTACACGCAGAGGGATCTATTATATAGAGTCATTACACACAGAGGGATCTATTATATAGAGTCATTACACAGAGGGATCTATTATATAGAGTCATTACACGTAGAGGGATCTATTATATAGAGTCATTACAGGCAGAGGGATCTATTATATAGAGTCATTACAGACAGAGGGATCTATTATATAGTCATTACAGACAGAGGGATCTATTATATAGAGTCATTACACACAGAGGGATCTATTATATAGAGTCATTACACACAGAGGGATCTATTATATAGAGTCATTATGACTCGCCCCCTGGGCCGTGGGGCACTCGGATCCGGGCAGTAGGGGAACGATGGGAGTAGTAGTGGCAACCCGTTTCCGTGGCTCAGGGTGGTCAGACCAGTGGTAGTCCGTTATGCGCTGTTGATAATGTCCGACTAAGCCACCCGTGGATTGCGGTCATTAGGAACCGCCGCTGCATGCAGACCGCTGGGGCTGATGAGGTGTGCAGCTAGGGTAGTGTGACTCCCCACGGGAAGAGTGCGGCCCCAGGGCAGTATAGTGGATGTTGGGAGTGATGGTAGTGAGAGTCCAAGTGCTGATAGTGCTGGAGGAGCAAGGAGCACACAGACAACAGGTTGCAGTCCAGGGTCTTTACTAAAACAGGTAAACTGACCCATAAACAGTCCCAGCTAGGAGGGGACCTGGATGTCTGAGAGCAACGGGGAAATTGGCCCTGGTCAGGGTGAGGGTGTAGGCCTACCGTGCTTTCTGCGCTCCTTCTGGCTATCTCCTCGTTATAGGGTAACAGCCCACGTTTCCGAGCTTTCCGTGTATTCTCGCCTGTATGGTCTGCAACGTTGGTTCCTTTCTGCTCCCAGCCTTGTACGACTTTACTGGTCCCTTCGGTTGTGGCAGGGCCTCCAGGCTTCTTAGGCCAAGGAATATACAGTCCCTTGCGAACTGGTTATCTGCTGTAGGATGTGGAATCCTTCCAGCCTCAGACACCAAAGTCTGGTAAATGAAGTCCTCTATCTGCCAAGACAGGCTCTCTTCGCCTCTTGTCTCTGGCTTGTGGCTCTCCTCCTGCCACACTTCCTCTTAGGTGCAATACAACTTTCTGTCCCTGCTCTGCTCTGGGACAAGTCTCAGTGCTGAGACAGGCCATCAAGTTCTCCCTAACCCTGCCCCCAGCACCAGCTTTTATAGGGGCAGCCAGCTCCCCCTACTGGCCTGAGACAGGAGGCATTGCATGCTAATGTTCCCCTGACTAGAGAACCTCCCCCTTGCTCTCAGACACAGCTTTAATTACACTTGTGGCATCCAGGCCAGGGTGACACAATTACATGCAGAGGGATCTATTATATAGAGTCATTACACGCAGAGGGATCTATTATATAGAGTCATTACACGCAGAGGGATCTATTATATAGAGTCATTACACGCAGAGGGATCTATTATATAGTCATTACACACAGAGGGATCTATTATATAGTCATTACACACAGAGGGAACTATTATATAGAGTCATTACAGACAGAGGGATCTATTATATAGAGTCATTACAGACAGAGGGATCTATTATATAGAGTCATTACACACAGAGGGATCTATTATATAGAGTCATTACACACAGGGGGATCTATCATATAGAGTCATTACACACAGAAGGATCTATTATATAGAGTCATTACACACAGAAGGATCTATTATATAGAGTCATTACACACAGGGGGATCTATTATATAGAGTCATTACACACAGGGGGATCTATTATATAGAGTCATTACACACAGAGCGATCTATTATATAGAGTCATTACACACAAAGCGATCTATTATATAGAGTCATTACACACAGAGGGATCTATTATATAGAGTCATTACACACAGAGGGATCTATTATATAGAGTCATTACACACAGAGGGATCTATTATATAGAGTCATTACACACAGAGGGATCTATTATATAGAGTCATTACACACAGGGGGATCTATTATATAGAGTCATTACACACAGAAGGATCTATCATATAGAGTCATTACACGCAGGGGGATCTATTATATAGAGTCATTACACGCAGAGGGATCTATTATATAGAGTCATTATACGCAGAGGGATCTATTATATAGTCATTACACGCAGAGGGATCTATTATATAGAGTCATTACAGACAGAGGGATCTATTATATAGAGTCATTACAGACAGAGGGATCTATTATATAGAGTCATTCCAGACAGAGGGATCTATTATATAGAGTCATTCCACACAGAGCGATCTATTATATAGAGTCATTCCACACAGAGCGATCTATTAGAGTCATTCCACACAGAGCGATCTATTATATAGAGTCATTCCACACAGAGCGATCTATTATATAGAGTCATTCCACACAGAGCGATCTATTATATAGAATCATTACACACAGAGCGATCTATTATATACAGTCATTCCACACAGAGCGATCTATTATATACAGTCATTCCACACAGAGCGATCTATTATATAGAGTCATTCCTCACAGAGCGATCTATTATATAGAGTCATTACACACAGAGGGATCTATTATATAGAGTCATTACACACAGAGGTATCTATTATATAGAATCATTACACACAGAGGGATCTATTATATAGAATCATTACACACAGAGGGATCTATTATATAGAGTCATTACACACAGAGGGATCTATTATATAGAGTCATTACACACAGAGGGATCTATTATATAGAGTCATTACACACAGAGCGATCTATTATATAGAATCATTCCACACAGAGGGATCTATTATATAGAATCATTCCACACAGAGGGATCTATTATATAGAATCATTCCACACAGAGGGATCTATTATATAGAATCATTCCACACAGAGGGATCTATTATATAGAGTCATTCCACACAGAGGGATCTATTATATAGAATCATTCCACACAGAGGGATCTATTATATAGAGTCATTCCACACAGAGGGATCTATTATAAAGAGTCATTCCACACAGAGGGATCTATTATATAGAGTCATTCCACACAGAGGGATCTATTATATAGTCATTCCACACAGAGGGATCTATTATATAGAGTCATTACAGACAGAGGGATCTATTATATAGAGTCATTACACACAGAGGGATCTATTATATAGAGTCATTACACACAGGGGGATCTATTATATAGAGTCATTACACACAGAAGGATCTATCATATAGAGTCATTACACACAGAGGGATCTATTATATAGAGTCATTACACACAGAGGGATCTATTATATAGAGTCATTACACACAGAAGGATCTATTATATAGAGTCATTACACGCAGGGGGATCTATTATATAGAGTCATTACACGCAGAGGGATCTATTATATAGAGTCATTATACGCAGAGGGATCTATTATATAGAGTCATTACACGCAGAGAGATCTATTCTATAGAGTCATTACACACAGAGAGATCTATTCTATAGAGTCATTACACACAGAGGGATCTATTATATAGAGTCGTTACACACAGAGGGATCTATTATATAGAGTCGTTACACACAGAGGGATCTATTATATAGAGTCGTTACCCGCAGAGGGATCTATTATATAGAGTCGTTACCCGCAGAGGGATCTATTATATAGAGTCGTTACACGCAGAGGGATCTATTATATAGAGTCGTTATACGCAGAGGGATCTATTATATAGAGTCGTTACACGCAGAGTGATCTATTATATAGAGTCATTACACACAGAGTGATCTATTATATAGAGTCATTACACACAGATTGATCTATTATATAGAGTCATTACACACAGATTGATCTATTATATAGAGTCATTACACACAGATTGATCTATTCTATAGAGTCATTACACACAGAGGGATCTATTCTATAGAGTCATTACACACAGAGGGATCTATTCTATAGAGTCATTACACACAGAGCGATCTATTCTATAGTCATTACACTCAGAGCGATCTATTATATAGAGTCATTACACACAGAGGGATCTATTATATAGAGTCATTACACACAGAGGGATCTATTATATAGAATCATTACACACAGATAGATCTATTATATAGAGTCATTACACACAGAGCGATCTATTATATAGAATCATTATACACAGAGGGATCTATTATATAGAGTCATTACACACAGATGGATCTATTATATAGAGTCATTACACACAGAGCAATCTATTATATAGAGTCATTACACACAGAGCGATCTATTATATAGAATTATTACACACAGAGGGATCTATTATATAGAGTCATTACACACAGAGGGATCTATTATATAGAGTCATTACACACAGAGGGATCTATTATATAGAGTCATTCCACACAGAGGGATCTATTATATAGAGTCATTCCACACAGAGGGATCTATTATATAGAGTCATTCCACACAGAGGGATCTATTATATAGAGTCTGTCAGGCAAAAGGTATTTTTGCCCGAGTTTTAAAAATGAGAGATGTTTTTAAAAAAGAAAACCCCCCACCCCCTATCCGTTTGTAAGAAGACAGAGAACTGCAGTGCTGGCCCCCACCCTAAGAATTTTTATTAGCGTCGTAAACTCTCAGTGTAGCACAGCTTCTAGCTCAAACTAGATTATTCCCTCCAAAATTGCCATTGTTTAAAAGCTTGTACAGTTAATGTAGAATTTAAAAAACGCACATGACGGTTACTAATCCAGGGAACACATTTTTGGAATGTTCACATCTGCCTGGTTACAATGATATATTTTTCATAACTGAGATACCCCCAGAAATCGAGGAATTGGTTTCTTAGCTTCTGAGCATCATAGAGAGGTCCTGTTTAATATCCATCTGCATGAAAATTAGTGACGGCCAACATGATGTCTCTATCTTGGATGTGGGACCCCCCCCACACCAAGATATGAAATCTGAAGGTTTCTATGTTCTATGCAGCTGGGCGGTTTCACAAAACCGAGCCCCCGTGTGAGGTAGACAAAATGGGCGGTTCCTAATAATTTGGCCCTGTTACTAAAAAGCAAATCGGCCATTTTCAGGTCATTCTTCTTAGGGACGTCGAACGCACGCACATCACGCGGCGTAAGAAGAATCACCTCTAATTTCCGGGGAGCCGTCCCCCCCACAGAATCTAAGACCATCACCTTGTGAAGCAGGTTTTGCTATTACTTATCCCTTTTATTTTAATAACTGTTGATGCATACATGTAAATTGTCTCCTTTATAATATCTTGTATATATTTTGTAAACACTGCCCCCCTTTGGGAGTAAATCACAATTATTTACCAGTTTCTTTCTTCTTGTCCTATGTCGAGTAAACATGTTCCTCACCCGCTAATTCACGTTACCTAACGGGTACCCGATCCACCTGTTAAGCGATCGGTGGTGGCAGTATACCAGTATTTATGTGATATTGTGGTTTGAGGGTGGCTGGTCGGAGGTATATATACGTTCCTGGAAGGAACTGGTGGTATTTAAACGTCCTGTCACATCACGTGCCGCAATAGTCGACATAAATTAGAGCAGCTGCACCCGGGCTTATCCTCGGTCAATACAGTGTTTGACCAGCAGGATAAGGGGGCGTCAGAGAGCTGCAAGGTCTGACCCAAGTGGGCGTCGTTTTCATGACAAATTGGTGGCAGCGGTGGGATCATAGGACATTAGTGATCTGGTTTGAGCAATCATTCCTCTCAATAAAAACTTGCACAAAAGTTTTGAAGATCGAACTCAGTGTTTATTAGATCTGAGACAATACTGTATGTGTAGCAGTTACCCCTACCCTTCTTCGTTTTTTCTTTTCTATTTTTATTTTGGTGATCATGGTCGTAGTTGGGGAGTCCTGGTATCACCAGCAGAAAAAGGACACTCTTATTGGAATATGTATACTCAAAGGCATTGACCCCCACGGCAAAAGCAAAGAACAAATGATTTCTGAACTGTTACAAGATGCTGCAGAGCCCGTCCGACCGCAGAGCCCTGATGAGGGGGCGGCCAGCCAAGGCCCGGATGGCGCTGCTGCCGTGGTCCAACCGGTGATTGCCAGCCATACCCGCAACCAGGGTAGTGTGGACCCCCACCTGCAGATGGCCTTGGAGGAGCTCGCCGCAGACGATCGTGATGGACGACTGCAGCTGATCCTGAAATT
Source organism: Phyllobates terribilis (assembly GCF_046119375.1). Classification (NCBI taxonomy): domain Eukaryota; kingdom Metazoa; phylum Chordata; class Amphibia; order Anura; family Dendrobatidae; genus Phyllobates; species Phyllobates terribilis. The sequence continues at coordinate 658,403,979 of NW_027362763.1, forward strand.
CCAGGAGCGGGCTGAGCGACAAGCTGACCGAGAGGCTGCTGAGCGACAAGCTGACCGAGAGGCTGCTGAGCGACAAGCCCAAGCTGACCGACAACACCAGCTGGAGCTAGCCCGGATTCAGAAGGAGTCGCCCTCTACGCAGACCCGTGAGTCCAACAATGCCAGCTGCTTTAAACCTCGTCCTGAGCACTTCCCTGTGATGGAAAAGGATGGGGACTTGGACACATTTCTGCAAGGCTTTGAAAAGGCCTGCAGGCAGTATCAGCTGCCCATCGACCAATGGGCAAGATATTTGACTCCAGGGCTCCGAGGAAAAGCTTTAGAGGTGTTTGCTTCCCTCCCTCGAGAGCAGGATGGAGACTATGGGGCCGTCAAGCAGGCCCTGATAAAAAAAGTACCAGCTGACTCCGGAGGTTTACCGGAAAAAATTCAGAACCCTCCAACGTGGACCACATGACACCTACAGCGATGTGTTAGACGGGCTCAGAACCAACTTTGAGCAGTGGATCCAAGGACTGTCAGCGACCACCTTTGAGCAGCTAAAGGATCTGATGGTGAAAGACCAGTTCCTGCATCTGTGCCCGACTGAGGTACGGCAGTTCGTGATGGATCGGGAGCCACCTGATGCCAATAAAGCAGCGCAGATCGCAGACACCTACGAGGCTAACCGGAGACCGGAGGTGCGGAAGCCGGTCGTCACCAGCTGGAAAGGGGGTAAGCCAGCAACCACTATCCCTGCCCCTGCCAGCCGACCTTCCGGAGGCCTTTTTCCCGTTGCCAAGGCCCTGCCTGCATCTGATGCCCGCAGGTGTTATTCCTGCAACCAGACTGGTCATCTCAGCGCCACTTGCCCAGAGAAGCAGAGGAAGAACCCCCCATCCAAGGTCCCAGGGCCTAATGCCTCAGTTCTTTTGGTGGGAGGGCCGGTTGGGAGGGCCTGTGAAAACTTTCAGTCTGTCAGGGTGGGGGACACTCTCACTGTAGGCCTCAAGGACACTGGGGCCGAACGAACCCTCATCCGACCCGAACTGGTGTCCCCTGAAGCGCTTATTCCAGGAAAGACCCTGACTGTCACCGGGATTGGGGGCGTCCGATGCCCCTTGCCCATGGCCCGGGTTTTTATTGATTGGGGTGCGGGGAGTGGGGTGAAGGAAGTGGGAGTATCCAAAAACCTACCTGCAAATGTTTTGTTGGGAACTGATTTGGGGAGGATGCTTGCTTATTATGTCCCTAACACCCCTCCCCGATCTGATACGGTTGGTAAGGTTAATACTGATACTGTGAATGTCAATGCTTTACCTGATGATGCTGATGCTGATGATGATGATGATGTTGTCTTGGAAGGTACAGGAGAACTCAGCCATGTCACTCTGCGGGGTGATGTTGCTGAGGATCCCCTAGCCGGAGCAAAGGTCAGTGCCAAGGGTAATGGGGAGAGGCACGAGGACCATGAAGCAGGTGGTGCTGTGCCAGTGACCAGTGTCACAACAGATGGAGACCTGGCTGATGGTAGCTGCCCCATACGTAGCACTGTGCCTGAGGTAATGGAGGATGATGGAGAAGTAGTTCTCATGGCCTCTCAGGCTAAAGAGACGGTGTTATTCCCCGGGAAGACGGCCTATATAGCCGCTGTTACCCGCAGTCAGAGTGCCCAGAACGCAAGTAACGCCCTGCCTTCTGGACCCTCCTCGGACAGAGGAATAACAGGATCAGGTATGGACCCAGAGCCGGTCCCAGAGGGTCCCAGTGAGGACGTGGCCTTAACCTCACTTCTGGCTTCCTCCAGCCAGGAGTTTCAGGCAGCTCTGCACTCAGATGCTAGCCGGGAGACGTTAAGGAGCCTCGCGGAGAAACCCACCTCCGAGTCGGATAAGGAGAGGGTATTCTGGGACCAAGGGAGGTTGTACCGGGAAACACTTCCCTGTACACCCCAACAGGAGTGGCTGAGGGAAAGACAGCTGGTCGTCACCTACCAATTCAGGGACGAGTTGTTGCGGATCGCCCATGAAATTCCACTCGCTGGACACTTGGGGGTCAGCAAAACCAAGGCCCGGCTGTCTCATCACTTTTATTGGCCCAAAATGAGGACAGATGTGGTGAACTACTGTCGCTCCTGTACCACGTGTCAAAGAGTGGGAAAGTCAGGGCCGGCCCCCAAAGCCCCCCTGATCTCTTTGCCAGTGATAGAGGAGCCTTTCCAGAGGATTGCTGTGGACATTGTGGGACCACTGGCCATGCCCAGCAGCTCTGGAAAACGTTTCATCCTTACCGTGGTAGACTATGCTACCCGGTATCCGGAGGCAGTAGCCCTGTCCTCAATTAGGGCGGATAAGGTGGCGGACGCCCTCTTGGCCATCTTTTCTCGAGTAGGATTTCCCAGGGAGATGCTTACCGACCAGGGGACTCAGTTCATGTCACGCTTAATGGAGGCTCTATGTAAGAAAATGCAGGTGCAGCATTTGGTATCGAGCGCGTATCACCCACAGACCAATGGTTTGTGTGAGCGATTCAACGGTACCCTCAAACAGATGTTAAAAATGCTGGTTGAAACCCAGGGTCGCGACTGGGAGCTTTAACTCCCACACCTGTTATTTGCTTACAGAGAGGTTTCACAGGCCTCGACGGGGTTCTCCCCCTTTGAGCTCCTGTATGGCAGACGTGTCCGAGGACCCCTTGGGTTGATAAGGGAATTCTGGGAAGAAGAGCCGAGCTCCCCAGGAGTGTCCATCGTGGAGTATGTCATGCGCTTCCGTGACAAGATGCAGACCTTGACGCAGTTGGTGCATGACAACATGGCGCAAGCCCAGGCTGACCAGAAGCATTGGTACGACCAGAACGCCCGAGAACGGACCTACCAGGTAGGTCAGAAGGTGTGGGTGCTGGTCCCCGTACCAAAGGACAAGCTTCAGGCGGCCTGGGAAGGCCCGTACGTCATTCACCAACAGCTCAACCCGGTCACCTACGTGATCACACTTGACCCCGAGCGGGGTAGGCGGAAGGCGTTTCACGTTAATATGATGAAGGCTCATCAAGAACGTGGAACCAGCGTCCTACCGGTCTGCAACCTGCCCGAGGATGGGGAGGATGATCCCCTCTTGGACATGCTCGCCCAAGCGAAGGCCAGCGGGTCCCTAGAGGATGTAGAGCTAAGCGACTTGCTATCCGCAGACCAGAGGTCTCAGATGCAAGCAGTGCTGAAACCCTTCCAAGCAGTGTTCACCAACCTGCCTGGCAGGACTGAAGTGGCGGTCCATGAAGTGGACACCGGGAATCATGCCCCACTCCGGCGGACAGCCTATCGAATCTCCGACGAGGTGCAGCATGTCATGCGCCAGGAGGTCGAGGAGATGCTGCAGTTGGGGGTGATTAAGCGGTCCAAGAGCGCGTGGGCCTCACCTGTAGTCCTGGTGCCTAAGAAGGACCGGACCACCCGGTTCTGTGTGGACTACAGGGGGCTCAACGCTATCACCGCCTCTGACGCACAACCAATGCCACGCATTGAGGAGCTGCTGGAGCGGTTAGCCAGCGCGAGCTATCTCTCCATTATGGATTTGAGTCGGGGATATTGGCAGATTCCCTTGAGCCCCGGGGCCCAGGAGAAGTCCGCCTTTATCACCCCCTTCGGATTGTATGAATCCACGGTCATGCCCTTCGGCATGAAAAATGCCCCTGCCACGTTCCAGCGAATGGTTAACCACCTGCTCCAGGGACTGGAGAGGTACGCAGTGGCGTACCTGGATGACATTGCCATCTTCAGTCCCACCTGGGAGGATCACCTCGAGCATCTGCAGCAGGTGCTCAGGCGCATTCACCAGGCGGGCTTGACCATCAAGCCGGGAAAGTGCCAGATGGGCATGAACGAGGTCCACTACCTGGGGCACCGGGTAGGTGGGGGTACTCTGAAGCCAGAGCCTGGGAAGGTGGACGCTATCGTGTCCTGGCCCACCCCCAGGACCAAGAAGCAGGTGCAGTCCTTCTTGGGCACCGCAGGGTACTATAGACGCTTTGTGCAGGACTATAGTAGCCTTGCGAAGCCCTTGACAGACCTCACCAGGAAGAGCCTACCCCATTCCGTCAAATGGACGGATGAATGCGAGGTGGCCTTTAGGGCTTTGAAGACTGCCCTGAGCAGCTCTCCTGTACTAAAGGCAGTCGACGGCACACGGCCACTCTTAGTACAGACCGACGCCAGTGAGTTTGGCCTCGGTGCTGTACTCAGCCAGGTCGACTCGGGGAACCAAGAACACCCCGTGTTGTACCTAAGCCGGAAACTGCTGCCGAGGGAAGTGGCCTATTCCACCATAGAGAAGGAGTGCCTGGCCATTGTATGGGCCCTCAACCGCTTACAGCCTTACTTGTACGGGCGCCCCTTCACTGTCGTGACTGACCACAACCCCCTGAGTTGGCTGCACACCATGTCAGGTGCCAACGGAAGGTTGTTACGCTGGAGCCTCACCCTCCAGCAGTACGACTTTACCGTTCAACACCGCAAGGGCAGCGAGCATGGCAATGCCGATGGGTTGTCCCGGCGAGGGGAGCCTCCAGACATACGCTTGGAGGAGTACCAGAAGGTCCTACCTCCATAGCGCAGTCTAAAAGGGGGAGGTGTCAGGCAAAAGGTATTTTTGCCCGAGTTTTAAAAATGAGAGATGTTTTTAAAAAAGAAAACCCCCCACCCCCTATCCGTTTGTAAGAAGACAGAGAACTGCAGTGCTGGCCCCCACCCTAAGAATTTTTATTAGCGTCGTAAACTCTCAGTGTAGCACAGCTTCTAGCTCAAACTAGATTATTCCCTCCAAAATTGCCATTGTTTAAAAGCTTGTACAGTTAATGTAGAATTTAAAAAACGCACATGACGGTTACTAATCCAGGGAACACATTTTTGGAATGTTCACATCTGCCTGGTTACAATGATATATTTTTCATAACTGAGATACCCCCAGAAATCGAGGAATTGGTTTCTTAGCTTCTGAGCATCATAGAGAGGTCCTGTTTAATATCCATCTGCATGAAAATTAGTGACGGCCAACATGATGTCTCCATCTTGGATGTGGGACCCCCCCCACACCAAGATATGAAATCTGAAGGTTTCTATGTTCTATGCAGCTGGGCGGTTTCACAAAACCGAGCCCCCGTGTGAGGTAGACAAAATGGGCGGTTCCTAATAATTTGGCCCTGTTACTAAAAAGCAAATCGGCCATTTTCAGGTCATTCTTCTTAGGGACGTCGAACGCACGCACATCACGCGGCGTAAGAAGAATCACCTCTAATTTCCGGGGAGCCGTCCCTCCCACAGAATCTGAGACCATCACCTTGTGAAGCAGGTTTTGCTATTACTTATCCCTTTTATTTTAATAACTGTTGATGCATACATGTAAATTGTCTCCTTTATAACATCTTGTATATATTTTGTAAACACTGCCCCCCTTTGGGAGTAAATCACAATTATTTACCAGTTTCTTTCTTCTTGTCCTATGTCGAGCAAACATGTTCCTCACCCGCTAATTCACGTTACCTAACGGGTACCCGATCCACCTGTTAAGCGATCGGTGGTGGCAGTATACCAGTATTTATGTGATATTGTGGTTTGAGGGTGGCTGGTCGGAGGTATATATACGTTCCTGGAAGGAACTGGTGGTATTTATACGTCCTGTCACATCACGTGCCGCAATAGTCGACATAAATTAGAGCAGCTGCACCCGGGCTTATCCTCAGTCAATACCGTGTTTGACCAGCAGGATAAGGGGGCGCCAGAGAGCTGCAAGGTCTGACCCAAGTGGGTGTCGTTTTCATGACAGAGTCATTACAGACAGAGGGATCTATTATATAGAGTCATTACACACAGGGGGATCTATTATATAGAGTCATTACACACAGGGGGATCTATTATAAAGAGTCATTACACACAGAAGGATCTATCATATAGAGTCATTACACACAGAGGGATCTATTATATAGAGTCATTACACAGAAGGATCTATTATATAGAGTCATTACACACAGGGGGATCTATTATATAGAGTCATTACACACAGAGGGATTTATTATATAGAGTCATTACACACAGAGCGATCTATTATATAGAGTCATTACACACAGAGCGATCTATTATATAGAGTCATTACACACAGAGGGATCTATTATATAGAGTCATTACACACAGAGGGATCTATTCTATAGAGTCATTACACACAGAGGGATCTATTATATAGAGTCATTACACAGACTGATCTATTCTATAGAGTCATTACACAGAGGGATCTATTCTATAGAGTCATTACACACAGAGGGATCTATTATATAGAATCATTACACGCAGAGGGATCTATTATATAGAGTCGTTACACACAGAGGGATCTATTATATAGAGTCGTTACACACAGAGGGATCTATTATATAGTCGTTACACACAGAGGGATCTATTATATAGAGTCGTTACACGCAGAGGGATCTATTATATAGAGTCGTTACACGCAGAGGGATCTATTATATAGAGTCGTTACACGCAGAGGGATCTATTATATAGTCGTTACACACAGAGTGATCTATTATATAGAGTCATTACACACAGAGGGATCTATTATATAGAGTCATTACACACAGAGGGATCTATTATAGAGTCATTACACACAGAGCGATCTATTCTATAGAGTCATTACACACAGAGCGATCTATTCTATAGAGTCATTACACACAGTGATCTATTCTATAGAGTCATTACACACAGTGATCTATTCTATAGAGTCATTACACACAGAGGGATCTATTATATAGAGTCGTTACACACAGAGGGATCTATTATATAGAGTCGTTACACACAGAGGGATCTATTATATAGAGTCGTTACACACAGAGGGATCTATTCTATAGAGTCGTTACACACAGAGGGATCTATTCTATAGAGTCGTTACACACAGAGGGATCTATTCTATAGAGTCATTACACACAGAGGGATCTATTCTATAGAGTCATTACACAGAGGGATCTATTATATAGAGTCGTTATACACAGAGGGATCTATTATATAGAGTCGTTACACGCAGAGGGATCTATTATATAGAGTCGTTACACGCAGAGGGATCTATTATATAGAGTCATTACACACAGAGGGATCTATTATATAGAGTCATTACACACAGAGGGATCTATTATCTAGAATCATTACACACAGAGGGATCTATTATATAGTCATTACACACAGAGGGATCTATTATATAGAATCATTACACACAGAGGGATCTATTATATAGAGTCATTACACACAGAGCGATCTATTATATAGAATCATTACACACAGAGGGATCTATTATATAGAGTCATTACACACAGAGGGATCTATTATATAGAGTCATTACACACAGAGGGATCTATTATATAGAGTCATTACACACAGAGGGATCTATTATATAGTCATTACACACAGAGGGATCTATTATATAGTCATTACACACAGAGGGATCTATTATACAGAGTCATTCCACACAGAGGGATCTATTATATAGAGTCATTCCACACAGAAGGATCTATTACATAGTCATTCCACACAGAGCGATCTATTATATAGTCATTCCACACAGAGGGATCTATTCTATAGAGTCATTACACAGACTGATCTATTCTATAGAGTCATTACACACAGAGGGATCTATTCTATAGAGTCATTACACACAGAGGGATCTATTCTATAGAGTCGTTACACACAGAGGGATCTATTATATAGAGTCGTTACACACAGAGGGATCTATTATATAGAGTCGTTACACACAGAGGGATCTATTATATAGAGTCGTTACACACAGAGGGATCTATTATATAGAGTCGTTACACACAGAGGGATCTATTATAGAGTCATTACACACAGAGGGATCTATTATATAGAGTCATTCCACACAGAGGGATCTATTATATAGAGTCATTCCACACAGAAGGATCTATTACATAGTCATTCCACACAGAGCGATCTATTATATAGTCATTCCACACAGAGGGATCTATTCTATAGAGTCATTACACAGAGAGATCTATTCTATAGAGTCATTACACACAGAGGGATCTATTCTATAGAGTCATTACACACAGAGGGATCTATTCTATAGAGTCGTTACACACAGAGGGATCTATTCTATAGAGTCGTTACACACAGAGGGATCTATTATATAGAGTCGTTACACACAGAGGGATCTATTATATAGAGTCGTTACACACAGAGGGATCTATTATATAGAGTCGTTACACGCAGAGGGATCTATTATATAGAGTCGTTACACGCAGAGGGATCTATTATATAGAGTCGTTACACGCAGAGGGATCTATTATATAGAGTCGTTACTCGCAGAGGGATCTATCATATAGTCGTTACACACAGAGTGATCTATTATATAGAGTCATTACACACAGAGGGATCTATTATATAGAGTCATTACACACAGAGGGATCTATTATAGAGTCATTGCACACAGAGTGATCTATTCTATAGAGTCATTACACACAGAGGGATCTATTCTATAGAGTCATTACACACAGAGGGATCTATTCTATAGAGTCATTACACACAGAGGGATCTATTCTATAGAGTCATTACACACAGAGGGATCTATTCTATAGAGTCATTACACACAGAGGGATCTATTCTATAGTCATTACACACAGAGGGATCTATTCTATAGAGTCATTACAGACAGAGGGATCTATTATATAGAGTCATTACAGACAGAGGGATCTATTATATAGAGTCATTACAGACAGAGGGATCTATTATATAGAGTCATTACAGACAGAGGGATCTATTATATAGAGTCATTACAGACAGAGGGATCTATTATATAGAGTCATTACACACAGAGCGATCTATTATATAGAGTCATTACACACAGAGGGATCTATTATATAGAATCATTACACACAGAGGGATCTATTATATAGAGTCATTACACACAGAGCGATCTATTATATAGAGTCATTACACACAGAGGGATCTATTATATAGAGTCATTACACACAGAGGGATCTATTATATAGAGTCATTACACACAGAGGGATCTATTATATAGAGTCATTACACACAGAGGGATCTATTATATAGAGTCATTACACACAGAGGGATCTATTATATAGTCATTACACACAGAGGGATCTATTATAGAGTCATTACACACAGAGGGATCTATTATAGAGTCATTCCACACAGAGGGATCTATTATATAGAGTCATTACACACAGAGCGATCTATTATATAGAGTCATTACAGAGGGATCTATTTCACGTGATTATTTCTGTTAATGTTGATGATTATGGCTTACACCAATGAAAACACTAAAGTCATTATCTCAGAAAATTAGAATAGTTTATAACAACAGCTTGAAAAATGATTTTATAATCCGATATGTTGTCCTACTGAAATGTTCAGTAAATGCCTCAATACTTGGTCGGCTCCTTGTGCATCAATTACTGCATCAATTCGGCAATGTGGCATGGAGGGATCAGCCTGTGGCATGGAGGGATCAGCCTGTGGCATGGAGGCGATCAGCCTGTGGTATGGAGGGATCAGCCTGTGGCATGGAGGCGATCAGCCTGTGGCATGGAGGCGATCAGCCTGTGGCATGGAGGCGATCAGCCTGTGGCATGGAGGCGATCAGCCTGTGGCATGGAGGCGATCAGCCTGTGGCATGGAGGCGATCAGCCTGTGGCATGGAGGCGATCAGCCTGTGGCTGCTGAGGGGTTATGGAAGCCCAGGTGGCTTTGATAGCAGCCTTCAGCTCGTCTGCATTGTTGGCTCTGGGATCCCTCATCTTCCTCTTGACAATACCCCATAGATTCTAATAGATTCTCTATGGGGTTAAGGTCAGGCGAGTTTGCTGCCAATCAAGCACAGTGATACTGTTGTGTGTAAACCAGGTATTGGTACTTATGACCGTGTGGACAGGGGCCAAGTCCTGCTGGAGAATGACGTTTCCATCTCCATAAAGCTTGTCGGCAGAGGGAAGCATGAAGTGCTGTAAAATGTCCTGGTAGACGGCTGCGCTGACTTTGGTCTTGATAAAACACAGTGGACCTACACCAGCAGATGACATGGCCCCCCAAACCATCACTGATTGTGGAGACTTCACACTAGACCTCCAGCAGCTTGGATTGTGGCCTCTCCACTCTTCCTCCAGACTCTGGGACCTTGTGGAGTGTGTCAGTGACTGCCTTCTGGACATCTGTCAAGTCAGCAGTCTTCCCCATGGTTGTGGAGCCTACTGAAACAGACTAAAGGACCTTTTTAAACGCTTAGGAAGCTTTTGCAGGTGTTCTTTGTTAATTTTTCTAATTTACTGAGATAATGACTTTTGTGTTTTCATTGGCTGTAAGCCATAATCCTGAACATTAACAGAAATAAACACTTGAAATAAATCCCTCTGTGTGTAGTGACTCTATATAATAGATCCCTCTGTGTGTAATGACTCTATATAATAGATCCCTCTGTGTGTAATGACTCTATATAATAGATCCCTCTGTGTGTAATGACTCTATATAATAGATCGCTCTGTGTGTAATGACTCTATATAATAGATCCCTCTGTGTGTAATGACTCTATATAATAGATCCCTCTGTGTGTAATGACTCTATAGAATAGATCCCTCTGTGTGTAATGACTCTATAGAATAGATCCCTCTGTGTGTAATGACTCTATATAATAGATCCCTCTGTGTGTAATGACTCTATATAATATAGGAGCTTCACTTTTAGTATTGAAGAACTGAAATAAATACATTTTTTGATGATATTGTAATTTAGTGAGATGCACCTGCATATATGAAATGACATGGATTGCCCAGAATGATGCACTTTTTCTTTGATACTATTGCTTTTATATATGTCATAGGTATTTACATCAGTATCATACATAGCGAATCCTATGAAATGTCAGATATTGTGCAACATAATCTATGGAAATTATAAATGTCTGCGGTTAGTTTTATACTTCATGGCTCTTAACATATCAATTAAATATCCCTCTACTAATCAATGTTTCTTACACTATTTTGTAACAGTCGTATGATTTAATGAAACAACATCTTCTATAGCATCTTTTTTTGCATTGTGTAATATTCATGACTGCAAATTAATATATAACTATTTGCATTTATGTGACCTAATGACATGTCGCCAATGATTGTAGGTTGTGTTATCATATTTCATCCAAAACTGAAGCTGCGCGAAAAGTCAGGGAGATCAGTTACTGTATTGTGCCATAATCATTGTTTTACCTTCATCGTGTGTCTTCAGGACCGTCACTCCGAGCTGCTCAAACCTCCGGCAGGCAGCAGAGACATCGGGGACAGCAATGCCGATATGACCTGTAATCAGGAGGGAGCAGACGTTACAGGGACTGCAGGATGTGGCCAACGTCTCAGTCTGGGTCTGCAAATAATGACTTTGTTTTTATAGAAATAAGAAAACGTAGAAACCAGCGAGTAAAGAGAACAGTGTCAATGGCTGCGAGCTTGTGGGGGCACCCCAACTACATACTACTACTCCAAATGAAGACTACATGGGAAACAATCGGTGTCTTAGTGGAGAGGCCTATGGTTTTCTATCTAGATTTCCATCCTATTAAGAGGCGCTTTGGAATGAGAAAGCTTCTTTCCTACCTGCTCGCAGCTACCCGTGTCCTTTTCTTACTTAGGTTCATGGTGTCAGGCATCTCTAGACTCTGACCCTGGCCCGGCCTGCCCCTGATCCGGCCTGCCCCTGACCCGGAGATAGATTTACTAGATGTAAACGTGCAGCACATAGTGAATCCCATGCGCCAATAATCCTTGTCCCCTTCCCCATCTAATGTGACTCTGCTGCCTGAACCTTCGGTGGTCGATATATTCCTGCGGTATTTGTGAATGTGTTACACCCGTTTCTTGAGCTTGCTATTCTCCCTTAGGCTATGTTCAGACTGAAATTTTGCAGGAGGTCAAAAACGACAAGTGTGTTTTTTTTTAAGCAGAAACCACATCGGAAACTGCTCCTTATTTGGGGAGTTTTTGGAGAAGTGTTTAATTCCATGTTTGAGTTAGGAAGCGTTTTTGAAGCAGTTTTTCTTCTAGACATGTGTTCTGCAGCCTTCTGATGGGATCCGCTGCAAACCAGGCACTGTCCAATCAGGAGACGCCTCAATGACATGATCTGCACTTTCTTTTCTTCCCACCAAAGGTTTTCAAAACCTGAAGGGGAGAAAACTTCTACATATGAACAGTAAAGTGGATTAATATTGATAAGAATCAGAAGTGTCTTTCAAGTGTTTTTTAGTTCAATTCTGTTGCATTTTTTTGGAAACTATCTGCTTAAAAAAAAAAAGCCTGAGCATTTATCCAATACCACGGTCCCACTATCAGTATTTGGTCAGTGTTTTTTATCATATAAATGCAGAATTGGTGACTTGTTTCTATTATACCTTTTCTCTGATTGTTCCTCACCTGGTTTTGGCTCCCTAATACTGACCGAATACTGACCGAATACTGACCGAATACTGACCGAATACTGATAGTGGGGCCGTGGCCTTATAGCTCTGATCTAAATCCATTTTTAATTTAATGCTATATCCTTATTTAACCATGACCAGGGCAGCACAGTGGCTCAGTGGTTAGCACTGTACAGTGGCTCAGTGGTTAGCACTGCAGCCTTGAAAGCGCTGGGTTCAAATCCCACCAAGGACAACATCTGAAAGGAGCTTGTATGTTCTCCCCGTGTTTGCGTGGGTTTCCTCCGGGTTCTCCGATTTCCTCCCACACTCCAAAGACTGATAGGGAATCTAGATTGTGAGCCCCAATGGGGACAGCGATGATCATGTATGTAAATTGTTGCGGAATATGTTGGTGCTATATAAATAAAAAGATTATTATTATGACCACTCCAGACAACTCTGGGGATTTCCTACAGCAAATGAATACTGCACGTGTGCAATACCCAGCGGCCATTATGATGGGTCTTGCAGATGAAACAGACATTTTTCTGCCGCATTATGTGTTCATGCAGAGAAACAGTGCAGCATGACCGCTGTGTGTGAACGCAGTCTAAGACATTACCTGTAGACGCCCTGAGTGAAATGCAACAAGAAGATGCTGCTCCAGATTGTGCTCTCCTCTCTATACTGATGTGTATATAATGTGTGAGAAATATAGCATAGTGATACTGCAAACACCACCAAAAAATGATGATTTATTCCCTGTAGAATATTTGCACGTGTAACGTCATACAGTGGATATGGAAAGTATTCAGACCCCTTTAAGTTTTTCACTCTTTGCTTCATTGCAGCCATTTGGTAAATTCTAAAAAGTTATTTTTGTTCTCATTAAAGTACACTCTGCCCCCATCTGGACTGAAAAAAACAGAAATGTAGAAATTTTTGTAAATTTATTAAAAAAGAAAAACTGAAATCACATGGTCATAAGTATTCAGACCCTTTGCTCATATTTAAGTCACATGCTGTGCATTTCCTTGTGATCCTCCTTGAGATGGTTCTACTCCTTCATTGGAGTCCAGCTGTGTTTAATTAAACTGATAGGACTTGATTTGGAAAGGCGCACACCTGTCTATATAAGACCTCACAGCTCACAGTGCATGTCAGACCAAATGAGAATCATGAGCTCAAAGGAACTGCCCAAGGAGCTCAGAGACAGAATTGTGGCAAGGCACAGATCTGGCCAAGGTTATAAAAGAATTTCTGCATTACTCAAAGTTCCTAAGAGCACAGTGGCCTCCATAATCCTTAAATGGAAGAAGTTTGGGACCACCGGAAGTCTTCCTAGACCTGGCCGTCCAGCCAAACTGAGCAAATGTGGGAGAAGAGCCTTGGTGAGAGAGGTAAAGAAGAACCCCAAGATCACTGTGGCTGAGCTCCAGAGATGCAGTAGGGAGATGGGAGAAAGTTCCACAAAGTCAACTATCAAGCTTTGTGCCCACGATGCAGAAATGCTGCATATTTTTTACGCTTCTCCCTGGCAGGAAAAACGCATGCGTTTTTTGCGCCAGGTAGAAGCGTTTGTCAAGCGTCTTTGCAAGCATTTCTGCATATCAAGCGCTTTTCCAAGCGATTTTGGCATCACTTGGAGAAGTGCTTGACAACTTGTTCACACTATATAAATCCATGCAACCGGCATGGATTTATAGTAGTGTGACCAAGTTAGTTAAAAAAAAAAAAAAAAAAAAAGAATAAGAATGGTAAAAAATAAAAAAATAAAGTTTATACTCCCCTTCCGTTGTCCTCCCGGTGTTATCTCCGCTGCATCCGGTGTGTTGGGCGGCTCACGCTGTTGTGAAGGGCCTGCGGTGATGTCATTCAGTCATGTGTCAGGTCACATGACTCAGTGACGTCATGGCAGGTCCTTCACAACAGCGCGAGCATTGCAAGAGACCGGACGGAGCAGACAAAACACCGGGAGGACATCAGAAGGCGAGTATAAGCTTTATTTTTTATTTTAATTTTTTTTACAGCTTCTATGTTACCCAGGTCTGGATGAAAGTCGTCTCTTCTCCAGACTTGGGTACCATACGCACATAAAAAGCATAATATCCGTGTGTACAAATGTACTGACACGGATATTATGCATTTCAATGCAAGTCAATGGCGGTGATTACGCTGCGTGTCCGCAAAATGAATGGACATGCTGCGGATTTTTGAGCACAGCATAAACGCTGCGGAAAAACCCGCAGCATGGGCATTGACATTGCGGCTCGTCACTGGGGACCATGGGGGGCGGACTACCAAGCGTTTATGCTGCGGAAATTCCGCAGCATAAACGCTTGGAAAACACATAGTGGGCACACAGCCTCAATGCAGCCCTCCACCAGTCGGGCCTTTATGGCAGAGTGGCCCGACGGAAGCCTCTCCTCAGTGCAAGACATATGAAAGCCCGTATAGAGTTTGATCAAAAACACAAGAAGGACTCCCAGACTATGAGAAATAAGATTCTCTGGTCTGATGAGACGAAGATAGAACTTTTTGGTGATAATTCTAAGCGGTATGTGTGGAGAAAACCAGGCACTGCTCATAACCTGCCCAATACAATCCCAACAGTGAAACATGGTGGTGGCAGGATAATGTTATGGGGGTGTTTTTCAGCTGCAGGGACAGGACGACTGGTTGGAAATGAAGGAAACATGAATGCGGCCAAGTACAGAGATATCCTGGATGAAAACCTCTTCCAGAGTGCTGTGGACCAAAGACTTGGCCGAAGGTTCACCTTCCAACAAGACAATGACCCTAAGCACACAGCTAAAATAACAAAGGAGTGGCTTCAGAACAACTCTGTGACCATTCTTGACTGGCCCAGCCAGAGCCCTGACCTAAACCCAATTGAGCATCTCTGGAGAGACCTGAAAATGGCTGTCCACCAACGTTCACCATCCAACCTGACGGAACTGCAGAGGATCTGCCAGGAAGAATGGCAGAGGACCCCCAAATCCAAGGGTGAAAAACTTGTCACATCATTCCCAAGAAGACTCATATCTGAACTAGCTCAAAAGGGTGCTTTTCCTCAATACTGAGCAAAGGGTCTGAATACTTATGACCATGTGATATTTCAGTTTTTCTTTTTTAATAAATTTGCAAAAACTTCTACATTTCTGTATTTTTTTCAGTCAAGATGGGGGCAGAGTGGACTTTAATGAGAAAAAAATGAACTTTATAGAATTTACCAAATGGCTGCAATGAAACAAAGTGAAAAATGTAAAGGGGTCTGAATACTTTCCGTACCCACTGTAGACTGAGGTGAAGAAACACAAAAGTCCTAACAGGACAGAACTCACCGAAGCCAAGCGGGTCAGAGTTGCCGTTGTGGAAGGGTTTATCATCTTTCTTCCTGCCCCAGTTGCTGCAGGGAATAGAGACGTGTACACATTACCTTGTGACAGAGGAGAGGAATGGGTCATTCACAAGGCCGTATTTATGTTGCTCGCCCGACTGTGTGGTCTCTTGACCTGAACTATGAGGCTGCTCGCCCAGATCTGGAGACCGTAGTCCGGCCGGACACAATGTCCTGAACAAGGAGCATGAACACAGACTGGTGAATGCCCCAAAATCACTAACAAAAAGTTACTTCAATTACAGGAACCTCATCTGTTGTGACCTTAAAGGAAATCACCCAGATTTGCCACTTAAGACCATGCACCCACGACCACGAGAAACTGTGCCCGTCACAGTCTCTACATAATGTGCCACTTCAGTTGGGCCATGGTTGGGGTTGCCGTCAATGGTAAAGACTCAGAAATCCCTTTAAAAGATGCCATTAGTTTCAGCGAGGACGGTCTGAGTCCATCTTTGGCTTCTACAGACAATATCCTTACGAGAACTTACTGTGTCAGCACGACGGTGGCTTTGCAGGAATAGGCCCAGGCCTCCCTCTCCTTCATGTCTTCCGGGATGTCCTTACAATCCTCATAACCCATGACGTATTGGGAGAACTTCATAGAGGGGAAATCACGTTTCAGGAGGAGACTAAGGAAAAACGCAAACAAACCATGAGCTTCTGCTGCATTAATAAGTACAAATGATGGCGATATTGCCCGATCTACTATGTTTCAATCAGAGTCACTTTGGGAAAACCTCTCACAAGGGACGAGAATTTGGCGACCGAGCGCTCATTCCTGTGTAAACAGGGCGCTGATCAGCCAAGAAACGAGCAAGTAGCTGGTTCATAGGGACATGAGCTTCTACAGCCGTTGCCAGCAGCCGACCTCCTCTTGTGACAGAGAACGAAGTGGTGACAATATGTCCTGTATGGGGACAGCATAGTCCGGTCATTGATCGCTCAGTCCCCGTACAGTTTTTATCAGCGCCGATCTACACTACTTGTCTGTCCATGTCATCATTGTTCTCTGGTCACATCCAAAGCTGCATTTACATTGAAGTGATAACATGTCAGCTTAAGGCTGTGTGCCCACTATGCGTTTTTTAAGCAATTCCGCTGCAGAAACACTTAAAAAAACGCTTGGTAGAAGGCCTGCCATGTTCCCCAATGATAATCCTTATGTGCTGTGCACATGCTGCGGAAATTTCAGCTGCGGATTATCATTGCGGAAAAATCCGCAGCACTACCAATTATTTTGCGTAAACGAGGCGTTTTCGTCGCCATTGACTTGCATTGGAACGCATGGAATCCGCATCACTGTATCTGTACATGCGGAATCCATGCGTTTCAATGTGCGGATGGTACCTGGGTGTGGAGGACAGGAGACTCTCCTCCGGACCCGGGTACCATAGTACCTTGAAAAAAAAGAATAAAATAAAAAATAAATATATACTTACCTTTTGATGGCCCCCGAAATCCTTGTATCGGCTTGCCGGCAGCTCGCGGTAGATTAAAGGACCTGCGGTGACATCATTTAGTCATGTGATGGGTCACGCGACCGCTGACGTCGGCAGGTCCTTAAAAATCTACCGCGAGCTGCCGGCAAGCCAAGACAAGGACACCGGGGGCCATCATAAGGTAAGTATATATTTATTTTTTACCATTCTTTCGGTCACACTATATATGCTGGTTGCATGGATTTATATAGTGTGACCAAGTTGTCAAGCACTTTCCAAGTGATGCTAAAATCGCTTGGAAAGCGCTTGTCACCCCGCATGCGGAAATGCATGTGAAGAACGCTTCACTTCCGCATGTCCCTGGCAGGAAACAATCCGCATGGACAATCCGCATGCGTTTTTTCTGCCAGGGAGATGCAGAAACGCTCAGGAAATAATCCAGAGCATTTCTGCATCATGGGCACATAGCCTTAGAGACCCTCCTGGTGGTCCCATCCTAGATATAGATGGTCTAAAGGGGACGTATCGGTCGCTTTATGCTGCCTAAATCAGGTCCTGACTGCACAATTGCAGGGTTTTCTCTGACACGCTCCGGCATTTAGAGGGAACCTGTCACCAGGAATATGCTGTCCAATCTGCTGGCATCTATTCCTATGGTCGCCGGCACCAGATCATTAAGGGTTTGATGAAGGACCATAGGAATAGACGTGACTAGTCTGACATCTCCCTGCACTGCTCTGGGCGATTGACAGGTCTCTTCCTATGTACACACATGCGTGAAACACGTCAATCACTTAGATAGGAACGGGAAATTATGGATGTGACTGGCAGGGCTGTAGAGTCGGTAAGCCAAACCTCCGACTCTGACTCCCCAATTTCCATGACACCAACTCCACGACTCCCTCATGCACGGCTCATGTTCAAGTGATAAATTTACTGTAGCACAGATTCATCTCAGCTAAAAGTCTAGACCCTTAGATCAGGACTAGGACAGACATTTATAGGACATTTCATAAGCACAGGCACGCAGGCCGACACTGGCCCGTGTGCACAGGCACGCAGGCCGACACTGGCCCGTGTGCACAGGCACGCAGGCCGACACTGGCCCGTGTGCACAGGCACGCTGTGCAAAAAGACCAACATTATTCCCATGTGAACGGAGCTTTAGTAAAATTACATGACGACAAATTTTGGATCCCACTGACTGTGTGCAGCGGCGTGTGCCCATCTACAAAATAGAAGAGCGGAGTAGCTGCCTGCTATTTATATGCAGACTAATGCGTGCGGTCATTCTTTCCCCACACAGTCCAGTATCTCATGTGAACTGACACATAGAATCAATGTTATCCTGTCTGAATTCAACACGGACCGAAAATACCATAATCTGAACGTATCCAAATGCAGAGACGTCTTGAACGTCAATCAAGAACAAGCGAGCTTTTGCCCTTCTTCTCACTTGTAACATTGAACAGGTCACCACTGTCTAACACTTACTTCATTCCAAGACATTTATTGTAAAATTTCAGGGATTTCTGGGGATCTTTAATCCGGAGCATGGTCTGCTGGAATATGAAGTCCTAAAATGGCCATAAAGAAAAACAACAAAAAAAACACATACGTTTAATGTCACCATAGTTATTTGAAAAAAGAAACATGAGACATTGCTTCAACCCTTGGATTACAGTCAGACCTGGGGTGAGTATATTGGTTAATTTAAATGATTAAATAATGTGTCTGTTGTATTTCAAATAAAGTGCTTACTATGTGTCTGTGTGTTTATTCACATAGTCTTCACTTTACTTTAATTAGCTTTTAGTAATGATAGGGCCTGATTTGCACCTTGTCATCACCATACAAAAGAGCTAGGTGTCAGCTAATCAAATACACCCAATCTCATTATCATTTCCATTCATGCAATTTCCGTGGCAGCAGTGAGCTGCTATTTTTAGCCTAGGAAGTTGCCATTAGGCAAACATGTTACCTGGCCAATAATAACAGCTCATATCTGTTTCGTTAGCCGCTACATCCCCATGAACAGCAACAAGCAGCGCTTTTGACGCAGCTGCGTCCAAAACGCTGTGTTCGAATGCTGTACTTTTGTTGTCAATACTTCCAGATCCACTGCATATAATGACATTTCAATCAGTCAAAATCTGCAGCGGAGACTAGCGTGTCCGCTACAGAAATTAACATGCTGCGGGTGAGTTTGGGTACGGGGCCACGATCAGGAACCACTGCAGGTTTGACGCTGCATGTTTATACAGCGTTAAACCCGCAGTGGCCAGATGTTACAGCATAGTGGATGGGATTTCTAGAAATACCTGGACCTGAGGCTGCGGATCACCCACGCATGTCAAATTCTCTTGCAGAGTCGCTAGTCTCCACAACAGAAATTTGACCACCAGAATGTATTGAATGAGGTAAATCCACATGGTTAAGAGAACACATGTGGATTTACCTGCATTCAATAGAACGCGGCAAAAATATGCTGTGTTCAAAGCGCTGCTACATCTAGATCATGGGCAGGGCCTAAATTTTTTATTTTTTTTTAAATGGCGTGGGCTTCCGCATCATTTTTATAACCAGCAGAGGGAAAGCCGGCCGCTGGGGTCTGATATTAGTAGCCGGGGAAGGGGTCATTAGCCAAAAATGTTCCCTGGCTATTAATATCAGCTCACAGCTCTTTGCTTACACTTTACTGGCTAGATTACAGGGAGACCCCAGAAAAAAAAATTGGCATAGGCTCCCCCTATAAAATCTAACCAGAAAAGGCTAAACAGACAGCTGCGGGCAGATATTAATAGCCAAGGAAAAGGCCATGGATACTAGCTAGTTTATCAACGGGAGCGGTGGTCAGATGATGGGAATAGTCTTCTTCCCCAGCCCGGGTACCATTGTTTGAGAGTTTTTGCGCTGCAGAAACGCTACAAAAGAAAACATGCTGCGTATTTTAACGCAATGACAATCCTGAGCGGAAAATTACGCATCATGTGCACAGCACAAAAGGATTATCATTGCATTGGCTGGCAGACGGATTACCTAGCGTTTTTGGTGTATTTCCAAGCAGAAAAGACGCCGCGGAAGTGCATAAAAAATTACCAGTGTGCACTTAACCTTATGTAAAAATGTTTTGCAAAAGTCCTGCCACTGATCAGGGGCCACACACACATATTTCCAAGATTATAAATACTTATCACATTTAGGGCTACGTTCAGACCTGGCAGACAAATTAGGAATTTCCAAAGCAGGAACCTTCAACAAGTTCCATGTTCAAAAAAGTCAGACATTCTCAGCTCTATTCAAATAAAGCAGATTTTAATGATTTAGCTATGAGGGCACAATTCAGCTATTTTAACAAATCTGCAGCATGTCTGTTATGTTGCAAATCTTCCCACATTTTAATTCCACCTCTGGGGGCTTCTCTGTTGTCATCTTTATCTATAGATATTAATATTGAGAAAAGTATGTGCCCCCCACATCCACCCCCATAGACGTTAATATGGAGAAAAGTATGTGCCCCCCACATCCACCTCCAGGGGCTTCTCTGTCCTCATCTACATCCATAGACATTAATATGGAGAAAAGTATGTGCCCCCCACATCCACCCCCAGGGGCTTCTCTGTCCTCCATCTACATCCATAGACATTAATATGGAGAAAGTATGTGCCCCCCACATCCACCTCCAGGGACTTCTCTGTCCTCATCTACATCTATAGACATTAATATGGAGAAAGTATGTGCCCCCCACATCCACCTCCAGGGGCTTCTCTGTCCTCATCTACATCCATAGACATTAATATGGAGAAAATGTGCCCCCCACATCCACCTCCGGGGGCTTCTCTGTCCTCCATCTATATCCATAGATATTAATATGTAGTCGTCTCCTTTGCAGATATAATGACTCTGTTCTTCTGGGATTTCTATAAGATTTTCGAGGCGTTTGTGGGAGTTTTTGTGCCTTCATCCAGAAGATCATTTGTGGTGTCAGACCCTGATGTTGGGGGGAGGCTGAGCTCACAATCTACATTATAAGATTAGGCTGAGGTCCGGGCTCTGTGCGGCCGCTCATGTTCTCCTCCATGTCTGTATGGGGCTCTGTGCGGCCGCTCATGTTCTCTCCACCATGTCTGTATGGGGCTCTGTGCGGCCGCTCATGTTCTCCTCCATGTCTGTATGGGGCTCTGTGTGGACGCTCATGTTCTCCTCCATGTCTGTATGAGGCTCTGTGCGGCCGCTAATGTTCTCTCCTCCATGTCTGTATGGGGCTCTGTGCGGCCGCTCATGTTCTCTTTCATGTCTGTATGGGGCTCTGTGCGGCCGCTCATGTTCTCCCCCCATGTCTGTATGGGGCTCTGTGCGGCCGCTCATGTTCTCCTCCATGTCTGTATGGGGCTCTGTGCGGCCGCTCATGTTCTCCTCCATGTCTGTATGGGGCTCTGTGCGGCCGCTCATGTTCTCTCCTCCATGTCTGTATGGGGCTCTGTGCGGCCGCTCATGTTCTCCCCCCATGTCTGTATGGGGCTCTGTGCAGCCGCTCATGTTCTCTCCTCCATGTCTGTATGGGTCTCTGTGCGGCCCCTCATGTTCTCCTCCATGTCTGTATGGGGCTCTGTGCGGCCGCTCATGTTCTCCTCCATGTCTGTATGGGGCTCTGTGCGGCTGCTCATGTTCTCCTCCATGTCTGTATGGAGCTCTGTGCGGCCGCTCATGTTCTCCTCCATGTCTGTATGGGGCTCTGTGCGGCCGCTCATGTTCTCCTCCATGTCTGTATGGGGCTCTGTGCGGCCGCTCATGTTCTCTCCTCCATGTCTGTATAGGGCTCTGTGCGGCCGCTCATGTTCTCCTCCATGTCTGTATGGGGCTCTGTGCGGCCGCTCATGTTCTCCTCCATGTCTGTATGGGGCTCTGTGCGGCCGCTCATGTTCCCCCCCCACCCCATGTCTGTATGGGACTCTGTGCAGCTGCTCATGCTCTCCCCCCCCATGTCTGTATGGGGCTCTGCATAGCTCCCAACCATTCTGTTTTCAGCGGGACTGTCCCGCTTTGAGGGTTCAGTCCTGCGTCCCGTCCTGGCTCAGCTGTTCTCCCAGCTATGGAGGGTGGGGGAAGGGGATTGCGGCGGTGGAGCAGCGGGCACAGGTAGTAGCCGGCAGCTGCAGCTACCACCTGTGCCCGCTACTAAAGAAAATTAAATATTCTCTTTTCTCCACGCTCATGGGAGTGGAGAGGAGTGAATATTCATTCATTCTCCTTAATAGCACACACTGTCAATCGCAGCCGCCGGCTTCCCACTGCAGCTCCGCGATCCTGTGTGCACGCTATTAGAGAGAATGAATATTCACTCTTCTCCACTCCCATGGGCAAGAGTGAATATTCACTCTCTTTAGTAGCGGGCACAGAGGATAGCTGACAGTGTGCGCTATTAAGTTGAATGACTATTCACACCTCCCCACGCCCACAGTCCTGGCGTGGAGAGGAGTGAATATCCCTGCAGCGCACCTCGGCATCTGAGGGCGCATGGCAGTGATGTTATGCGCTGTTCAGATGCACTGCTCTTAAACTGTTGTGCAACTACAGTCGGCAGCAGCTTAAGATGCTGAGATCAGCTACTGACCAACAGGACGCAGCGCTGGAGCAAAGGGGAGAAAGTAAGGGGAGCATTTTTTTCATGTGTGCAGTGATAGGAGAATACCAGGATGAGGGGGCCACGCATAACACCAGGATTGGGGATGAGGGGGCCACGCATACCACCAGGATTGGGGATGAGGGGGCCACGCATACCACCAGGATTAGGACTGAGGGGGCCACGCATACCACCATACCAGGAATGGGGGGGTCACACATACCAGGAATGGGGATGAGGGGGCCATACATACCAGGATTGGGGGATGAGGGGGGCCATGCATACCAGGATTGAAATATCTATTATATGGAAGGAGCAGGATAAAAATGAATACAGAAGTAAAAATGTGTATTATCACGCAACTTGCGGCTCTTAAACTGTTGTGCAACTACAGCCGGCAGCAGCTTAAGATGCGGAGATCAGCTACTGACAGACAGGACGCAGCACTGGAGCAAAGGGGAGAAAGGAAGTTGAGTAGAGTATTTTTTCATGCGTGCAGTGATGGGAGGGCTTGAGGGATGAGGGGGGCCAAGCATACCAGGATTGAGGGATGAGGGGGGCCATGCATACCAGGATTGAGGGATGAGGGGGGCCATGCATACCAGGATTGAGGGATTAGGGGGACCACGCATACCAGGATTGAGGGATTAGGGGGACCACGCATACCAGGATTGAGGGATTAGGGGGGCCACGCATACCAGGATTGAGGGGGGCCACGCATACCAGGAATGGGGGAGGAGGGGTGCCATACATACCAGGAATGGGGGAGAAGGGGGCCATGCATACCAGGAATGGGGATGCAGGGTGCCATGCATACCAGGAATGGGGGTGCAGGGTGCCATGCATACCAGGAATGGGGGTGCAGGGTGCCATGCATACCAGGAATGGGGGTGCAGGGTGCCATGCATACCAGGAATGGGGATGAGGGGACCATGCATACCAGGATTGGGGATGAGGGGGGCCATGCATACCAGGAATGGGTCTGAGGGGCCATGCATACCAGGAATGGGTCTGAGGGGCCATGCATACCAGGAATGGGTCTGAGGGGGCCAAGCATACCAGGAATGGGTCTGAGGGGGCCAAGCATACCAGGATTGGGGATGAGGGGGCCATGCATACCAGGATTGGGGATGAGGGGGCCATGCATACCAGGATTGGGGATGAGAGCAGTTTGCTGAATGCCCCTCATTACCAGCGACCCTCTGACAACTCCTCCTGCCAGGGGAGAAAGGGGGCCCCGGGTCCTCAGTAGGCCCCTGCCGGTAACAGTGATCTTTCTGACCATGGGCCTATTAGAGGCTGCCGCTTGCCTAGAGCGCTGCTTAACCTCCTCCTGATGATGGCGGTGGCCTCCGCCGCCACCGGGAACATCGGCTGTCTTTTGCTCTGCGCTGTGCACAGACGGCGCATAGCAGTGACGTTCAAAGGCCGCCGGCCAAAGTCGCGTGCATCAGCGTTCGGCCTCTGATAGGCCAGTGGACATTGAATGTCTCTGCTATACGCCGGGCGCTGACGTCAGTGTGCAGCGCATAGCAGTGATCTGAAGAGGCCTCCAGCCGGCGGGCTGGTGAGAGCCACACCGACATGAAGCTGCAGAGGACGCCGCCGGGGGAGCGCAGGAAGGTAAGAAGATTTTTTTCTTCTTTTATGAATGGGCAGGGTAGTGAGTGAATAGAGAGGGGGAGGGAGATGATGCTACGTAGGGGCACATGATAGGGAGGGAGATGATGCTACGTAGGGGCACATGATGGGGAGGGAGATGATGCTACGTAGGGGCACATGATGGGGAGGGAGATGATGCTACGTAGGGGCACATGATGGGGAGGGAGATGATGCTACGTAGGGGCACATGATGGGGAGGGAGATGATGCTACGTAGGGGCACAAAATGGGGAAGGAGATGATGCTATACAGGGGCACATAATGGGGAGGGAGATGATGCTATACAGGGGCACGAGGGAGATGATGCTATACAGGGGCACATGAGGGAGATGATGCTACACAGGGGCCCATGATGGGGGGGGGATACTACGTAGGGGTGCTACATAGGTGCCTATGATGGAGAGGGAGAGAATGATACATAGGGGCCCATGATGGGGGGGGGTAGATACATACAGGCCCAAGATGGGTGGGGGAGATGCATGGGAACCTAGGATGGGGAATATTATTAAATAAAGGGGGCCAGGATGGGTGACAATTACAGTATGGGGGCCAGAATGAGGTATTAGTTTATGGTGTCAAGTGGGGACATAATTACTATAGGGGACATTACTGCTGTAATATCATTTATTTTTGAGGATACTGTTCTCCATGGGGGAGTAACAAAAGTGAGGTCCTGTTACTGTGCAGGGCGGCACTATGTCGCTTTTTTTCTTCATCTGCTGTAGTGTAGAAATCAGGGAATATGTGGGAATGTGCTGTAGAAGTGATCAGCTATTGATAACTGTGTTATTTTCTGCAGCGACAAGTCCTGGATGGAAGAAGTGATGGCAGTCTGTGCCGGACGAAGAAGAAAAGCGAAGGACTTCAACTAGAGACGTCACTAGTGAGTCAGTGGGTTACATGTAAATGCACACTATACACTGTATACAGAGCTCCTGTGCATTAGTATTGTGTTTTTTATTCATGATCCTTATGGTAGTATTATTCGGTGACTATGTAATGGTAACGTGTGGTCTGGTCATTGTATCGTGTTATTTGTCCAATGCACAGGACACACCTTCTCATTTGAAGATTTTTCTGTATTTTCCTGACTATGAAAATTGTACATTCACACTGAAGGCATCAAAACTATGAATTACCACATGTGGAATTATATACTTAACAAAAAAGTGTGAAACAACTGAAAATATGTCTTATATTCTAGGTTCTTCACAGTAGCCACCTTTTGCTTTGATGACTGCTTTGCACACTCTTGGCATTCTCTTGATGAGCTTCAAGAGGTAGACACCGGAAATGGTCTTCCAACAATCTTGAAGGAGTTCCCAGAGATGCTTAGCACTTGTTGGCCCTTTTGCCTTCACTCTGCGGTCCAGCTCACCCCAAACCATCTCGATTGGGTTCAGGTCTGGTGTCTGTGGAGGTCAGGTCATCTGGCGTAGCACCCCATCACTCTCCTTCTTGGTCAAATAGCCCTTACACAGCCTGGAGGTGTGTTTGGGGTCATTGTCCTGTTGTAAATAAATGATGGTCCAACTAAACGCAAACCGGATGGAATAGCATGCCGCTGCAAGATGCTGTGGTAGCCATGCTGGTTCAGTATGCCTTCAATTTTGAATAAATCCCCAACAGTGTCACCAGCAAAGCCCCCCCACACCATCACACCTCCTCCTCCATGCTTCACGGTGGGAACCAGGCATGTAGAGTCCATCCGTTCACCTTTTTCTGCGTCGCACAAAGACACGGTGGTTGGAACCAAAGATCTCAAATTTGGACTCCTCAGACCAAAGCACAGATTTCCACTGGTCTAATGTCCATTCCTTGTATTCTTTAGCCCAAACAAGTCTCTTCTGCTTGTTGCCTGTCCTTAGCAGTGGTTTCCTATCAGCTATTTTACCATGAAGGCCTGCTGCACAAAGTCTCCTCTTACCAGTTGTTGTAAGAGATGTGTCTGCTGCTAGAACTCTGTGTGGCATTGACCTGGTCTCTAATCTGAGCTGCTGATAACCTGCGATTTCTGAGGCTGGTGATAAACTTATCCTCAGAAGCAGAGGTGACTCTTGGTCTTCCTTTCCTGGGGCGGTCCTCATGTGAGCCAGTTTCTTTGTTAAGCTTGATGGTTTTTCCAACTGCACTTGAGGACACTTTCAAAGTTTTTTCTTTCCATAATACAAATTCTAACAGTCTATTCAGTAGGACTATCAGCTGTGTATCCACCAGATTTCTGCACAACACAACTGATGGTCCCAACCCCATTTATAAGGCAAGAAATCCCACTTATTAAACCTGACAGGGCACACCTGTGAAGTGAAAACCATTTCCGGTGACTACCTCTTGAAGCTCATCAAGAGAATGCCAAGAGTGTGCAAAGCAGTCATCAAAGCAAAAGGTGGCTACTTTGAAGAACCTAGAATATAAGGCATATTTTCAGTTGTTTCACACTTTTTTGTTAAGTATATAATTCTACATGTGTTAATTCATAGTTTTGATGCCTTCAGTGTGAATGTACAATTTTCATAGTCATGAAAATACAGAAAAATCTTTAAATGAGGCGTTTCCAAACTTTTGGTCTGTACTGTATGTGGTATTATTTGGTCACTATGTGGTGGTAATATGTGGTCTGGTCATAGTGTGGGGGTATTTCTCCTTTGTATGTGGCATTATTCAGTCACTATATCGTGGTAATATGTTGTCGGGCCATGTTGTGTTGGTATTTGTCCCTTCTATGTGGTATTATTCGGTCACTTTGTGGTGGTAAAATGTGGTCTGGTCATAGTGTAACAATATTTGTCCCTTTTATGTGGTATTTTTGGTCTTGGTATAGGAGATTACGTTGGGTATGGAGGATTCACTTGTTCTCACTGATCTCAATAAGTAGAAGATTCTTTATTTCCAATAGATTAATTACTTTGACATTTAACCCCTCCCTGTCCTGTGTCTATTACACAATAGCAAATATGCACTTAGAGAGGTTCTCCGGTGAAAACAAGTAATCGCTTATCCTAAGACCACATTCACACGTTCAGTATTTGGTCAGGATTTTACATCATTATTTGTAAACCAAAACCAGGAGTGGGTGATAAATAGAGAAGTGGTGACCTGTTTCTATTATACTTTTCATCCTTTTGCTCCTCTTCTGGTTTTGGCTTACAAATAAGTGATGTAAAATTCTGACCAAATACCGAATGTGTGAACGTGACCTAAGGATAAGTTATTGATTGGTGGTGGTCTGACCGGTGGGACCTGCACCTATCTGCAGAATGTGGAGCTTTTCTCCCCATTAGACTGGAGCTCATGTGCACTTGACCACTGATCCATTTATTTCCTCAGTGGCTTGTTTTTTTTTCTGGAAGCCCCCAAAGAGAATGAATGAGGCTACGGTCAGAGGTCCCACCTGCAGCTCCATTTTAAAATGGGGATAAAAGTGTCCTGTCAGGGATAAAGGTTCCCCATTCTTCTGATCGGTGAGGTTTCCAATGGTCGGATTCCACCGATCAATATGATATCTCCTACCTAACCTGTGGGTCGGTGATAAATTGTTTTCATCAAAGAACCCCTGTAAGGCAGTAATTGTACATCCTAGTTATAGTGGTGCACAGTAGATGTGCAAGAGCCCCCTGTGTTTTATAGGCGACGCTCCACTATAACAGGGCTAACAGGTATGTGCATATGGCTGAAGGGTGGGCCCTTAGAGTTAATTTCCCCTGTGGGCTCCAGACACCCCAGTCTGGCCCTGGTCATGGAGGACACATAAGGGTCTTCCCCAAACTGTTCCCACAAAGCTAAAGCTACAATTGTCCACAATGCCTTGTGCTGAAGATTTCCCATCACTGGAGCCGGGGGGACTTCTGACATTAAACACACTTCCATATAGATCGGATGGCCACGGGCTCCATGTTTCTCCCTCCCGGTCTTCCTTAGTTGTAACCTGACACATCACAGTATTATGTATGAAGCTGTCGCTGTGATCTGTTGTGACTGAAGGCGTGTTCTGAATTAAATGTAATTGAATCTGGGTCAGATCATGAGCGTCCCGTGCGATTATAAGTGCGGGGATGGAGCAGAGCTGGGCTTCCTGTTGGACCAGTGTCAGCCCGTGGGAACCTGCCAGCATTTTACCACTGGTCTCACTGCAACGCTGTCATTTACCTCAGTGTGTGCAGCATTATAATAATAAATATGCAAGCCCAATAAAAGTTTTGACACTTTTGTGATTCTCCATCTATACCTGTGTATATTATACCTATTATATGGAAGGAGCAGGATAAAAATCAATATAAAAGTAAAAATGTGTTTTACTATCACGCAACTTGCGGCTCTTAAACTGTTGTGCAACTACAGCCAGCAGCAGCTTAACCTGCTTGTTGTTTTTTTTTTGTTTCACAGCAGTTGTCCATCCACAGGCCGCCCGCCAGCGCTTGTGTTGAGCCTGTCACACCGAGCCGTGCCTGCAGTGTACATATAAGTGTACAGGGTGCGTACTGTCAGTACCTGGGTTGCTGGATCCACATCGCTGAGCTCCGGCATCTCCTCCATGTCTATCGCCAGCACTGATGTCCCTGACGCCTGAGTCACGCCCGTCATGGGTTACACACTGCAGTTCTGTACACGCCCGCTTATGACGATTGCTCACGGCTCGTCACTTCATTCACTGATTCATTGCGAAGGAGAAAGAAGAATTCATCATAAAGGAGGATGACCTGATTTGCCCCAAAGATGTCTCTATACAGTGGAGGTGGCCGGTGCCGGACTTAGCTGAAAGTATAGGACAGGTGCTTTATGCTGAGGCTGCGCAGAGACAAATATAGCTTTACATGGCTGCAACATTGCAGAGCAATGCAACGAGGTCAGGTGGATTCTCTAAGCCTCAGGTCCAGGTGGGCACATGGACCCCGGGCATTGATGCAGCAGGCAGGATGGCACGTGGGCAGTGAGGACATGGCACACAGGAATCTCAGGAGCAGCAGGACAGATGCATGCAAGCACAAATACAGAAAGCACAGATGGCGGCACCCACCAAACACAGGACCAGAGTCTCAATCCCAAGATACAGGTGTTGGTGTCTTAATGGGCCTTAATTAGGTAGTGAGGGCATTGATCCACACAGAGCAACTTGCATAACCTGACGTGGAGCACAACAGAGGGCAGCGAACCCAGAGGAAGGAAGCGGAGCACAGGATAACACAGCTGTTCACAACCAGTTATGATTTTATGCAACTTAGTTGTCACAAGTTGCGGGTCGCAATGCCACCCAATATACCTGCATTACATACACTATGATGTAGCAGCGGCTCAGAGTGAGTTTTTTCAGTGCAGCCCAAGTCATGGCCAATTCTTACCTCTGATGAAGCTGTATCCTTATTGGCGTTACATGTTGGGCATTCCCCATCTGTCTTTCATTACTCACAGGTTACCTACAGATGCCTTACACTTTGCATGGCTGTGCTAGCAGTATGCTATGGTGCACCTGCTAATTGATGCTTTTTCACATTTAGAGCATTTAGGCTGTGTGCCCACTATGTGTTTTTTAAGCGTTTCCGCAGCGGCAATTCCGGTTGCATGGATTTTTTACAGTGTGACCAAGTTGTCAAGCACTTGGAAAGTGCTTGACAACCCGCATGTGGAAATGCATGTGAAAAACGCTTCACTTACGCTTGTCCCTGGCAAGAAAAACGCATGTAAAATCCACATGTACAATCGGCATGCGTTTTTTCTGCCAGGGAGATGCAGAAACGCTCAGGAAAAATCCAGAGCATTTCTGCATCGTGGGCACTTAGCCTTATTGGTCAAGATTTATTAGTCTTGCACCAGATTCTAGACATTGACAAGGTTAGAAAACCGGAATTAGTCTTAACGGTAATGATGTTTTCAGGACATGACAGCACCATAGGAGGAGTAATCCCATATCCTGTGTTGAAGCTCTCCCACCACCAACCTCCTCAGTGAATTTCCAAAGAACCACATTGGCTGGGTACAACAAAATTTTATTTTAGACTACTTAGACATATGTTAGAGTCACATACAGTAGCAATATAGGGATGGAAATAAGGGTGCTGTCATGTGGACTCCTGGAAACATCATTACCAGTAAGACTAATTCTGGTTTTCCAGTACGTCCCCATGACAGCACCATAGGAGTATACCCAAGAACTCATAGCTTAGGGTGGGATAACTGCCTGAAGTACCTTCCTACCAAAGGAAGATCTCTGCTGTGAGAGAACATCTAGCTTGTAGTGTTTGCAGAAAGTATTATGTCCTGACCATGTGGCTGTGGTACATGTTTGTTCAATGGTAACCCCTGCTCTAGTTGCTCATGAGGTGGAAACTGCTCTGGTAGAATGGGCTTTGATAATTTCGGGGGGAGGCTGTCCTTCTGAAACGTACGCTAGATTAATCATGGATGTGACCCATCTAGCTAAGGATGGTTTTGAAGCCTTCCTGTCTCTATTTTTTTCCCCAAACTGTATAAAAAGATAAGAGTCCAATCTCCAGTTCAGAGTGGCTTCCAAACAGGCCAACACTGCTCTACGAACATCAAGCTGGTGGAACTCTTTCTCCCTCCGATTCCTAGGATTCTTGCAGAATGATGGAAGAACCACTTCTTGGTTTAAGGTCATCGATGACACCACCTTCGGGGAGAAACTTGGATCCAGCTTGAGAATGATGCAATCACCCCAAATCTGCATATATGGCTCGACAACCGATAGAGCCTGGATTTCACCCAACCGTTTAGCCATGGTGATTGCCACCAAGAAGACTGTTTTCAGAGTCAAGTTCTTTATTCCTAATTCATTAACTGGGCCGAAGGCAGGTTTACAAAAGGACTCTCAGGGCAAGATTCAGATCCCACGGAGGGGAAGAAATTCTCTGTGTAGGCCTAAGTCTCTGGATCGCCTTGACAAACCAGATTATCCAGGGATGCAAGGACAATGATGTGTCGAAGAAAGCACCTAGTGCCGCAATCTGCACCTTCAAGGTACTTGGTCGTATTCGGAAGTTGAGGTGGACTGCCAGGAAGATATGTGATGTACTTGGGACAAGATTGGATTTTTCTTTGTTCACAATCAAACCCAGGCTGGTTAATGTCCGTAGGACAAATTCCAGATGTTGCATCATACCTAGAGGAGATCCTGCCACCAACAGGAAGTTGTCCAAGTACAGAATAATGGTAATATCCCTGAGTCGGATATAGGCCACCACCTCTGCCATGATCTTTGTAAAGATTCTGGGAGCAGATGACAGGCCAAAGGGAAGACATCGGAACTGGTAGTGTAGAATCTGACTGCCTGATGGTAGTGCAAACCTCAGATACTGCCGACTTGAAGAATGTATTGGCAGGTGGTAGTATGCATCCCTGAGGTCCAGGGTGCACATTACTGCATCTGCATCTATTAGAGGAATGGCTGACCTTACTGATTCCATGCGGAATTTTTTGTAGCGGACCCATCGGTTTAGGGGTTTCAGGTTGATAATTGTACGGAACTCCCCTGACGGTTTCTTTATTGAAAACAAGAGAGGAGTAATGGCCCCGATGTTGTCCGTGTTCTGGAACTGGCACAATAACCCTCTGATGTAGCAGCTTCTCTATGTCGGTCCGTACAAGGGAAAGAGGTAGGGGAACCTCTTGTCAGGCAGAATTTTTGAAGGGGATTTTAAGAAAATTCTATCCTGTAACCCTGCGCTATATGTGTTAGTATCCAGGGATTTTGAGTTACCCGATGCCAACTGTTTCTGAAAAACTTTAATCGGCCCCCTACATAGTCATTGTCGTTTTGGACAAGAACTAGTACTGGGCAGGTATTTCTTATATTTGTTCCCCTTATTAAAACTCAAGCTTGTGGACCCCCCTTTGTTCTTCATGTTATATTTACGGGAGGGGAAAGGTTTACGAAAGGGCTGCTCCTTTTTCTCCTCAGGGAAGCCCTTCTTTTTATCAGACGCTTTTTCTAGAATGTCATCTAATACTGGTCCGAATACTCGGAGCCCTGAAAATGGAATGGAGCACAGATTGTTCTTAGAAGCTGTATCTCCAGACCATGTTTTTTAAGCAAACAGCTCTACGGGCGCATTATTTCTGGCCGCAAATCAGACCGATTCCACCGAAGCATCGGCCATAAAATTTGTTGCCGTTTTTTAATAGGGGCAATGATTGAAGGAGAGATTCCCTCGGGGTGCCATCTCGTAGGCGACTCTCTAGCTCTTCTAGCCAGACTCATGGATCTGGCAATAGATGTAGCAGCGATATTAGATTTAATAATTGCCACCGAATCTTCCCAGGCTTTTTTCAAAAGTCCATCCGCCTTCCTATCCATAGGATCTTTAAGTCCTGACGAGTCCTCAAAGGGGATAGAGGTTTTCTTGACCACCTTAGCCACTGGGACGTCAATTTTAGGAAGTGTCCCACACATTGGTGTCCTCTGGGTCAAAAAGATAGTCGGGCGCGAAAGTCTCGTGTTATAGAGAGTCTCTTCTCCGCATCCTCCCATTCCTCAATGCTTATGTGAAGGACATGATACTAAACAGGAAAAAACATGGATCTCTGGGTTCTAAGACCACCAAACATCTCATCCTGAATGTTACTGCTCTTCTCCGTTTCCTCTACCTGCATCGTGCTTCGGACTGCTCGTAGAAGAATATCCATACCATCTGAGTGGAACATTATCTTTTCCATTCCTTACCCTGAGGTGGACTAATGGTCTCACTGTCAGTCGCCAGATGGGTCGATTTCATCCTCAGAAGATGGTGCTATATCTTCTCTGGGTCTTTTGGGTCCCTTGACATCCTGGACTCCTGAACCTGGGGGCTACAGAGATGTAATAGAAGCCTGAACTTCTTCTTTGATTATACTATGCATCTCGTTTAATAAAGCCCCATGCTCCTCCTTTAGCATGGAGGCTCTACATTTCGCACATAGACGTTTTGTATATGAGTCGGGAAGTCTGATGTTACAATCCAGGCACCTCTTGGATTTTACTGTGGCCTTTTTCCCTGTATAATTTTTTTCTCATAAGGCGGTGGTAATTGCCCAGATATATCCTATAAAAAAATATGGATGGCCTGGTAAGAGCAAGCTCCATTAACCATATAAGAGGTAATGGTACACTTACATGACTGTGGGGCGATCCAAGGTAGGGTATTGGGGTGAGACATTTCTGCCATTTTACTGTCAGGGGTGTCCAAGCTGTAAGCCTGCCTTTTATGTTCCCCAGCCCCCATTCTTATACCTTACCTGGCCGTCCTGTCATTTTTTTTCTCTGCTCCCTGACGTCTGGTCGAACCGCGATTTGAATTTCCCGCGTGACCACCACCGGAAGTAGTCATCTCCGAACTTCCGGTTTGGACGTCGGGCGGTCCTGAAGCCGGACCCGCCCAGAGCAGGACGCAGAGAGCCCCAGCGATGGGGAAGCGGCACCCTGAGGCTCCAGCACACCGGAGGGCTGAGGGACTCCCGACAGGGAGTGTCGGCCCAGGGCCCGCTTGGCGGCAGGAAGGAGAGGGCCGCAGCCCTCCCGATACCCAGGGGTCCCCTGAGATATATCCATCTTCGCACCAGTGCTCCTCCTGTACTCCCTGTCCTGTGTAGGGACAGGAAAAACACTGAGGTTGGGGGTGGGAGGGCTTTTAACCTCTTGTGCTTCCTGTCCCTACACAGGATATGGGATTACTCCTCCTATGGTGCTGTCATGGGGACGTACTGGAAATAATGATTTTTATCTGAAAGAATAAATTTCCTCCTTCAAACTTTGCTTTCGTCAAAGAATGCTCCCTTTGCAGCAATTCCAGACCATTGGCATTCTAGCTGTTAATTTGCTGAGGTAATCTTGAGACATTTCACCCCTTGCTTCCTCCCACAAGTTGGATTGGCTTGAGGGGCACTTTTGCGTACCATGCGATCAAGCTGCTCCCACAACAGCTCAATGGGGTTGAGATCTGGTCACTGAGCTGCCGACTCCATTACAGATAGAACACCAGCTGCCTGCTTCTTCCCTAAATAGCTCATGCATAATTTGGAGGTGTTCTTCGGGTCATTGTCCTGTTGTAGGATGAAATTGGCTCCTATCAAGCGCTGTCCACAGGGTATGGCATTGCAAAATGGAGTGATAGCTTTCTTTATTCAAAATCCCATTTACCTTGTAGAAATCTCCCACGTTACCAGCACCAAAGCAACCCCAGACCATCACATTACCTCCACCATGCTTGACAGATGTGTCGGGCACTCTTCCAGCATCTTTTCAGTTGTTCTGCGTCTCACAAATGTTCTTCTGTGTGATCCAAAAACCTCAAACTTTGATTTGTCTGTCCATAAAACTTTTTTTCCAATCTTCCTCTGTCCAATGTCTGTGTTCTTTTGCCCATATTAATCTTTTCCTTTTATTAGCCAGTCTCAGATATGGCTTTTTCTTTGCCACTTTGCCCTGAAGGCCAGCATCCCGGAGTCGCCTTTTCACTGTAGACGTTGACACTGGCGTTTTGCGTGTACTATTTAATGAAGCTGCCAGTTGAGGATCTGTGAGGCGTCGATTTCTCAAACTAGAGACTCTAATGTCCTTGTCTTGTTGCTCAGTTGTGCAGCGGGGCCTCCCACTTCTCTTTCTACTCTGGTTAGAGCCTGTTTGTGCACTCCTCTGAAGGGACTAGTACACACCGTTGTAGGAAATCTACAGTGTCTTGGCAATTTCTCCCATGGAATAGCCTTCATTTCTAAGAACAAGAATAGACTGTCGAGTTTTACATGAAAGTTCTCTTTTTCTGGCCATTTTGAGAGTTTCATAGAACAAACAAATGTAATGCTCCAGATTCTCAACTAGCTCAAAGGAAGGTCAATGTTCTAGATTCTCAAATCAGCCAAACCGTTTTCAGCTGGGCTAACATACTTGTGCAAGGGTTTTCTAAACATCCATTAGCCTTCTTACACAGTTAGCAAACACAATGTACCATTAAAACACTGGAGTGGTGGTTGTTGGAAATGGGCCTCTATACACCTATGTAGATATCGCAATAAAAACAAGACGTTTGCAGCTAGAATAGTCATTTACCACATTAACCATGTATAGAGTGTATTTCTGATTCATTTAATGTTAGCTTCATTGAAAAAAAAATGTGCTTTTCTTTCAAAAATAATGAAATTTCTAAATGACCCCAAACTTTTGAACGGTAGTGTATATTGTGTATAATATATATATATATATATATATTTCTGAGCATATATTCATCCTTGCTGACAAGTTATTTTTTGTTTCCTATGTAGACATGGGATAGACAGAAGTTTCATTTAGCTTGGTTTCATGGTTTTATAGCCATTTATGTGCTTGTTGTTGTTTTTCAATAAATATTTCATTTTAAGATGATCCCTTTTGTCTGCATAACTCTTCCTTCTATGTAATTTGCATTTATTTGGTATCCTGTAGGCTGATCCCTTAATATATT
The DNA here is from genome assembly GCF_046119375.1 of Phyllobates terribilis. Lineage (NCBI taxonomy): Eukaryota > Metazoa > Chordata > Amphibia > Anura > Dendrobatidae > Phyllobates > Phyllobates terribilis. Next base: position 658,439,965 of record NW_027362763.1, read on the forward strand.
TGGTGTCTTCTACAATTTGTTTCTCCGAGTCATGGCCAAATACACCGTATAGCTCCAGCCTTAAAGGGGGCGTCTGGTCTTCTAATGAAAGTCTGCTGTCACTATGTGAATCTTTAAACTGCACACCTCAAACACAGTCAGGATCCTCGAGTATTGCTGGTAAAAATACCCGGTTGTAATCGGACTGTAATTATGGAAATTGTATACCTTTTGTCATGTGACCGCCCACTCCCGGCAGCGTGTTGTGGGTGAACTATAAGGATTCACACGTCTTGAGGCCCATAGGGTAACTGCAGACTCTCATGAGACCAGACAAGCCTTTTAATGTCATTACTGGCCCTCATTCACCAGACAGAGGCCATCAGTGTCAGTGTGCTCTACGAGCCTTGTGTGGCCAGTATGCACCAGCACACAGACCATCTTATATGTTATTACAATGGCTCTCCATGCTGGATTGACTAGGTCAAGAGTGTAGCCACCGAGCGTAACCCCACGGCAGTGTTGTTCTGCGGCTCTTCAAATACATTTGTCTATTTACCTTAGGAGGGGAAAAAAAAAAAAAAGTGATTTATTCCTCTACATTTTTAAATATTTCTCACACTTAATTATAGATCGCTCGATTACTTCTTCTAGGCTCTGTAACAGTGACGATCTCTCGCGAAGCCCCCAATGGCTCAGACCAGAGGGGTCTCAGCAGACTCCCTGCTGCCAGAAAAGTAACAGCTGCTATTTTATAGCCATGTGAATGTGTTTAATGACGACATAATGGAGGGTAAACGGCTGCGGTCGCACCTCGCTCCGGTCAGTCGGGTGCTGACATAAATCCCAGCACCATATTGTGAGGCCGCAGTAGGGTGAAAGTAATAATCATTATCGCTGCTTGACCCCTTGAAATTGGCTGTGACCTTTTCTTAGGATTGGCGGTGGTCCGATCCCCATCATAAAATACAAGACACCTTACATGTAGATTTCACCCCTTCCCCACTGCGGCATGTTCACATGTGACAGATTTGTTGTGGTTTTTCCATGCAGATTTGTGTGTGGAATATTCCCAGTGTAATGTCACCTCATCTGGTGGAGAACTCTGTGGCCATCTTGTAGGTGTCATGTGTAAGGTGTGAGGTAACCGCCACCCCAGTATCGTCTCCAGCTGTATGTATCACTCTGGACTTCAGTAAATACAATCTGCACACGTTGTCTCCGTGGGGATTTCCTTGTGTCTGACAGCAGAGGCTGCACGCGTGTCTGCCGCGGGTCTGCGGTCGGGCGGGTGTCAGCTCCTCTCCGGCTGCCGCATCTCCCCGCGCTCACCGTTACCTCACACTCCGGCCGCGTCTCCCCGCTCTCACCGTTACCTCACACTCCGGCAGCGTCTCCCCGCTCTCACCGTTACCTCACACTCCGGCCGCGTCTCCCCGCGTTGACAGTTACCTCACACTCCGGCAGCGTCTCCCCCGCGCTCACCGTTACCTCACACTCCGGCCGCGTCTCCCCCGCGCTCACCGTTACCTCACACTCCGGCCGCGTCTCCCCCGCGCTCACCGTTACCTCACACTCCGGCCGCGTCTCCCCGCGCTCACCGTTACCTCACACTCCGGCAGCGTCTCCCCGCGCTGACCGTTACCACACACTCCGGCAGCGTCTCCCCGCGCTGACCGTTACCTCACACTCCGGCCGCGTCTCCCCGCTCTCACCGTTGCCTCACACTCCGGCCGCGTCTCCCCGCGCTGACAGTTACCTCACACTCCGGCCGCGTCTCCCCGCGCTCACCGTTACCTCACACTCCGGCCGCGTCTCCCCGCGCTCACCGTTACCTCACACTCCGGCAGCGTCTCCCGGCGCTCACCGTTACCTCACACTCCGGCAGCGTCTCCCCGCGCTCACCGTTACCTCACACTCCGGCCGCGTCTCCCCGCGCTCACCGTTACCTCACACTCCGGCCGCGTCTCCCCGCTCTCAGCTGACCGTTACCTCACACTCCGGCCGCGTCTCCCCGCGCTCACCGTTACCTCACACTCCGGCCGCGTCTCCCCGCGCTCACCGTTACCTCACACTCCGGCAGCGTCTCCCCTGCGCTCACCGTTACCTCACACTCCGGCCGCGTCTCCCCGCGCTCACCGTTACCTCACACTCTGGCCGCGTCTCCCCGCTCTCAGCTGACCGTTACCTCACACTCCGGCCGCGTCTCCCCGCGCTCACCGTTACCTCACACTCCGGCAGCGTCTCCCCGCTCTCAGCTGACCGTTACCTCACACTCCGGCCGCGTCTCCCGGCGCTCACCGTTACCTCACACTCCGGCCGCGTCTCCCGGCGCTCACCGTTACCTCACACTCCGGCCGCGTCTCCCCGCGCTCACCGTTACCTCACACTCCGGCCACGTCTCCCCGCGCTCACCGTTACCTCACACTCCGGCCGCGTCTCCCCGCGCTCACCGTTACCTCACACTCCGGCCGCGTCTCCCCGCGCTCACCGTTACCTCACACTCCGGCCGCGTCTCCCGGCGCTCACCGTTACCTCACACTCCGGCCGCGTCTCCCCGCGCTCACCGTTACCTCACACTCCGGCCGCGTCTCCCGGCGCTCACCGTTACCTCACACTCCGGCCGCGTCTCCCCCGCGCTCACCGTTACCTCACACTCCGGCCGCGTCTCCCGGCGCTCACCGTTACCTCACACTCCGGCCGCATCTCCCCGCGCTCACCGTTACCTCACACTCCGGCCGCGTCTCCCGGCGCTCACCGTTACCTCACACTCCGGCCGCGTCTCCCCCGCGCTCACCGTTACCTCACACTCCGGCCGCGTCTCCCCCGCGCTCACAGTTACCTCACACTCCGGCCGCGTCTCCCCGCTCTCAGCTGACCGTTACCTCACACTCCGGCCGCGTCTCCCCGCGCTCACCGTTACCTCACACTCCGGCCGCGTCTCCCGGCGCTCACCGTTACCTCACACTCCGGCCGCGTCTCCCCGCTCTCAGCTGACCGTTACCTCACACTCCGGCCGCGTCTCCCGGCGCTCACCGTTACCTCACACTCCGGCCGCGTCTCCCCGCTCTCAGCTGACCGTTACCTCACACTCCGGCCGCGTCTCCCCGCTCTCAGCTGACCGTTACCTTACACTCCGGCCGCGCGCAATTCGACGTTTTTTATTTAAATTCTTCGAACACATCAATCAGTCTTCCTCCGCAGAATATAGTTCCTCAGATTACTCAAAATTTCCCATCTCAAGGTGCCGATTACAGCCGGATAGTCATGTCTGCTTGTTTGTAATAACGAGGACAGATTTTAACAAAACCATATTCCCATCACATAAATTTTTACATGAAATTCCTCCGCCAGTGTTGGTGATGAGGTTTTTACCTCAGTGCGCAGAGGCTGTCCTGTGAGGTGAGTAACTGTGACAGTGTGTCCGGGTGTATCACCCCACTGGTGACCCGTGCCCGGGTGTATCACCTCACTGGTGACCCGTGCCCGGGTGTATCACCCCATTGGTGACCTGTGCCCGGGTGTATCACCCCACTGGTGACCCGTGCCCTGGTGTATCACCCCACTGGTGACCCGTGCCCTGGTGTATCACCCCACTGGTGACCCGTGCCCGGGTGTATCACCCCACTGGTGACCTGTGCCCGGGTGTATCACCCCACTGGTGACCTGTGCCCGGGTGTATCACCCCACTGGTGACCTGTGCCCGGGTGTATCACCCCACTGGTGACCTGTGCCCGGTTGTATCACTCCACTGGTGACATGTCTCTGGGTGTATCATCACCACTGGTGACCCGTGCCTGGGTTTATCACCCCACTGGTGACCCGTGCCCGAGTTTATCACCCCACTGGTGACCCGTGCCCTGGTGTATCACCCCACTGGTGACCTGTGCCCGGGTGTATCACCCCACTGGTGACCTGTGCCCGGGTGTATCACCCCACTGGTGACCTGTGCCCGGGTGTATCACCCCACTGGTGACCTGTGCCCGGTTGTATCACTCCACTGGTGACATGTCTCTGGGTGTATCATCACCACTGGTGACCCGTGCCTGGGTTTATCACCCCACTGGTGACCCGTGCCCGAGTTTATCACCCCACTGGTGACCGGGTGTATCACCCCAATGGTGACCTGTCTCTGGGTGTATCATCACCACTGGTGACCCGTGCCCTGGTGTATCACCCCACTTGTGACCCGTGCCCTGGTGTATCACCCCACTGATGACCCGTGTCCGGGTGTTTCGTTACCGGTGACTCTCTGCCCGGGTGTATCATTACTTATGACCTCTGCCCAGGTGTATCGTTATCGGTGACCCTCTGCCCAGGTGTATCATTACCGGTGACTCTCTTGCCGGGTGTATCATTACTGGTGACCTCTGCCCGGGTGTATCGTTACCGGTGACCCTCTGCCCAGGTGTATCATTACCGGTGACTCTCTGCCCAGGTGTATCATTACCGGTGACCTGTGCCCGGGTGTATTGTTACCGGTGACCTGTGCCCAGGTGTATGGGTACTAGGTGTGAGCCAGTGGGTCCAGCGTGATCTCCCTTTCTGATATCCCACCGCTGCACATTACTGTTGGTTGTGCCTCTGTTGCTTTCTTGGTATAGAACATTTATTCGTCTGATGGGCTGCAGAAAGTGTTCGTCCCTGAAGTGACCAAAAGGGGATGCATTCTTGAGGTACTCTGGGCCTAGTTTCAAGAAAAAAAAAACTCTTGGACAATCCTTTTGAGTTTTGATAAATTGTTCAAAAATTAAGTTTTAGTCTTGTTTGCCATATATTTACTACCAACTAGTCATCTGGGTCAAGTGGTCCCTCAATCTAGTCCATAGTCCAGGCTGAAGCCATTTGTTCTAGGCATGCATAATGAAGGGAGGTGGACTTGTCTGGGCTTCATCTGCATATGTTCCCTGTGCTACAAAACTGAGTGAAAGACATTGGCGTATGCCCCGTGATGATGGTTGAGAAACTAGATGCCATGTTCTATTTTAATCACTTGTGTGCTTTTCAGGGTTTTTTGTTTTCTTGAGGATGGATCAGCCAACTAATACAAAAGTCCTCGAAGATCCAGAAGAGGACACAGCACCTACAGCTGATGTTACCACTGCTGCTCCACAGCCTCCTCCTTTACAACCGTCACAAAGAGGGTCTCCTAAGATTAGAAAAAGAGTATCTGAAAGAATTTCTGAATCCTCCAAAACAGCTAAGACAGATGGGAGAGGAAAAGGGACATCAGTCGGCAGCAGTGTCAGCATCACTTCTGTTACAAGTGCACATTTTGATCTGGACTCTATCAAACATCGACGCAGCATAAGCCACGTGCAAAGGCTGCAGGAGAATTTAAGACAAAAACAGGTGTGCTTATGTACTCATCAAAACACTAGGTATAATAATCGTTAGGCCATGTTCACATATGGCATAGCTGGTTAAAATATGATGTAATTAAGAAATGCAACAGCAAAAATCACAATGATGTGTTTTTTGTTAATGTATTTGAAGGATTATTTTAGCTTAAAATGGTTAAAAAAAAAAATTAGCAAAGTATTAAAAAAGGCTCCTTTCTTCCTAAAACGTTGCCACTCTGTTTACAGGTTGTGTCCGGTATCGCAGGTCAGCTCCATTGAATGAATGGAGCAGAGCTTCAAAACCAGGCACAGTCTGGAAATAGGCGTGCCACTGTCTTTGGTAAAAGGCAGACATATTTTATTAACCCTGGATAATCCATATAAACCACTTGAGAAATGCTCCTAAAATTGCTTTTATTGAGAGTTGATCCTGTGAACCCTTTGTGGATTCTTCACTGCACAATTAGGGGAAATATATCCAGACTATAGCGTCCCTTAGGAAAATGAAGAGTGACTTGTTTTTGGCTCTTTTCAGACAGCTGTAATGTCGTGGCATTTTAGCTTAGAACCAGTCGGTGTCTGTGTATGGCCGTATTCATACTTACGGTAATTTGTGCTTGCGTTTACACCAGGAAATTACCAGACCCTAAGAAACCTATTTTCTTAAAGTGTGGGTTCTTCAGGTTCGGTCCTGTGGTATCTCATTGTGATAGGACGAGTCATGTTGCATGTTTTAAGGCCCCGTCACACATAACGAGATCGCTAGCGAGATCGTTATTACGTCACGGTTTTGGGATCGCTGGAGAGTCATTTTGTGATCGCTGGGGAGCTGTCAAACATGCAGAACTTCCCAACGATTTCGGCCGCCCCAGCGATCTAACTAACAATCTCGGCGGTTGTTGAGACGCTTTCACACAGCAGCTATTTCAACGATCCACACCTTGATAGGGACTGTACTGTGTCACAAAGGCGTGCATAAAATTACTTTTCCGCGCCCCCTCATCGCCGATTGGTGGACGCTACTGCGTCAGGAACAAGACCAGATGTACTGTCAGTCACAGCCGGAGAACGCTACAACGATCCGCAAAATCAGGACTCAGTCGTATGAACGGATATCAACAGCCCGGAGAATTCTGCTAGGATCTGCAACCAGCACGAGGTCAGAAACAAAGGATGGAATCACTATTCTGTTGCCTTCTTTGTGCACGGCGGAAAATGAGAACGCTGTAGCGACCACCAATCGGGGACGAGGGGCGCGGAACAGTCCAATTTATGCACGCCTACGTGTCTCAGTTCTGAATCGCTAACGAGGTCGTTGATAAGGTGTCAAATACAGCGATGCACACTGCCCAGCGGGAGCGCAACGACCCAGGAATGGTCCAGGAAGCTTTGTAACGATCAGCGATCTCACAGCAGGGGCCTGATCGTTGCTACCTGTCAGACATAACGAGATCGCTATTGCGTGACGTATGACCGTGACGTATCAACGATCTCGCTAGCAATCTCGTTATAAGTGACAGGGTCTTTACTGTTCTTCTTATCAAATATTGTGGAATTTGCAATGAAGTCTCCTAAATTAGCACCTAAAGCAAATGTGAGCAGAGCTTTAGGGCTCATGCAGACATCTGTTGATCTCTATCCGATCTCAGCGGCTCTTCCCACCTGAGCGTGACAGCTTCATATATTTCTGAGTCTGTCACGCTCTGTTGGGGAGAGCCGCGTCCATTCATTGCAGTTTTAGATCAGACCGAAATCTACGGACGTCTGCATAAGTCCTTACAGTTTGCACTATTTTTTTTTTTGCTTATGTCTTTGTTAATAATTTTATTTCTTTATCGCTTCATTGGGGGACACAGGACCATGGGTGTATGCTGCTGTTGCTAGTAGCTTGACACTAGGCAAAAAAGAAATAGCTCCTCCCCCGCAGTATGTACCCACCTACAGGCCACCAAGCTCGCCAGTTTAAGCTTAGTGTCTGTAGGAAGTAGACTGGATCCTAACTGATCCAACCCTGTTGTGTTTTATTAATCCTTGTTCTTTATTTTTCAGATACATCTCTTCAGGGTTAACAGGTAACACTGCGTCCCCTGTTAACTCATTTCACAAGCGACCGAGAGAGCAGTGTGGCAACCCCCACATAGCCCACTCTCGGACCCGCTAGGCAGGACCTATCCCCTGTCACCTCTCTGTGTCTCAGGGTGATTCCTGGTGGCCAGTCCTTGCCTATTCCCCACCCCAGCCCCATCCTCGGAGCGGTCTGGGAGGGAGACGGTGGTCTCTGCGGTGACCTTCCCCAAGATTCTGGGGTTGACACCGTCTCCTGCACTGTCCAGGACCGGACAGTGCGGGAAGGAGGAAAAGCCAGGATTCCCCCTTATCCACGGAGGACCTCCTGTGACCATCCTCAGAAGGGGAGAGGAAGAAGCCGTATCGGGACCTTAAAAAAGGGACAGAAAGGTACATCTCCTGCTGTTTCACAACCGCAGGGCTCAGTCCCCCAGCGCTGCCTGCCACCTCTCCCCCTCACATCAAACATGGCATTTACTTCAGCAGCACTTCCCGGGCCACACCCCGTCTCCTCGTATCTTCAGCGTCCCTCATTCCCACCTCCTTCTTCCCCATTATGCGCAGCAAAACTGCCTGCGCTTTCTCCGTCGGGGGGGCGTCTCTGGTGGGCCGTCCCTTTTACCGGCGGGTATACGCCCCCTCCGGCAATCGACCAGTCAGGGCCGAGGAGCATTGTGACGCTTCCGCCACGCCCTCAAGCCCTCCCGCGGACCTATCAGCAGCCGGGTCCTTTAAGCCCACCCCCTTTCCTTCCACCTATCAGAGCCTCGGCGCCCCTCGTCATCAGGGCAGCGTGCTCTGCTCCTGCCCCGCCACTCTGCGCCAACACCATCACTCTGCCTGGCTGCTTCATCACTGCAGCTCTGCAACTCCGGCAGCACCACTCTGCCTGGCAACAGCGGCCCGCTCCAGCCTCACCTCCGGAGTTCCGACGGGGGACACAGAACCGTGCTTACTTCAGGATCGAGTAGGCTCTGCCCTGGCACCGACCCACACCCTTTCCTGCCCATAGATTCCCTCTTCTGCAGTATCCCTGGTCAGGCACATATGCTCAAACCCAGGGAGCTCTCTGTCCGTCCATCTCATATAGTCACATACTACGCCTGTGCTCTTTACGGTACTAAGTGGCCCTCGGGTCTCACAACAGCTTTCTGCTCGATCTGCAAACCTCCCGCCATGCTGGCACCCCAAGATCCCCCCGCCACCCAGGACGAAGGAACTCCCTCTCCTCCGGAGTGGGCTGTTGCTATGTCCCAGTCTGTCTCTAACCTCACCAAGGTATCTCAATCTCTGGTGCAGGTCCTAGAACGCTTGCCTATGTTATCCACGGCCACCAGTGCTCCGAACGTTCCCACGGACGGTTCACAGGCACCCCTGCCCCCTCCTCCCAAGGGCAGACTGAGAGCACGTTCTCAGAAACGGACTCGCACAAGCTCATCCTCAAGCTCTCCAGACTCCAAGATGCTCCCTGCATCTCACATCTCTTCCCCGGAGGTCGCCCTGGGTTCTAACTCGGCATCAGATTCAGACTCTGGTTCCGACACGGACCAATATTCCAATATCCAGGACATGATTGACAGCCTTATATCGGCCGTCAATCAGACTCTGCACGTTAAAGAGGATGAGAGCCCTTCTCAGGACTACTCCGTTTCCGCCAAGAGAATTAAGCGCCCAGCACACACTTTTTCTAACCAAACAGAATTTGACGGTGTCTTTCAGAAACAGTGGGAGCATCCAGAAAAGCGCTTCTCTGGAAAGAAACAGTTAGACATGCTATACCCATTTAACCATGACCTTCGAGGCTGCTGGCGCCTCCCTTTGTCCTTCCTTTGCCTCTACTTGTGTATCAAAAGAAGTGTCCGCATGGGCCAAACAGCTTAGGCAGGGCATCTTAACGGTGGCTTCCCACGACGATCTGGCTGACCTAGTGGATCAGATAACCCATGCAGGGAAATATCTGCTCACGGCGTCCCTCGACGCCGCTGCCTGCTCTGCCCGTGTCTTAAGCAATCTTATTGCCTTACGTAGAATTCTTTGGCTGAAGGCTTGGAACGCCGACCCGGCTTCCAAAAAATCTCTAACAAATCTTCCTTTTCAAGGCTCCAGGCTGTTTGGGTCTAAGTTAGACCAAATCATTTCTAATGCCACTTGGGGCAAGAGCACCTCCCTTCCCCAACCCAGACCTAAACGCCCCTTTCCTAGGAGATGTTTGTGACGCCTCTACTTGAAAAGCCCTTTTATTTTACCCTGGGTGATGGGGGACTCGGAGTCGGGTCCTGTGATGTAGAGATGGGGTGCAGCCGTGGCCCGGACCCGACCCGTGCTCAGGGCCGTCACATTAAAAGGAGATGGTGTGGGCTTATCCGGGTTGAGTGGTTGATTTACGACTACGCCACCTGTGGCACCTGGTGAAGGCCACCAGCGCCGCCGCAGTCCGCTGAGGCATGGTGTTATGGCGGCCAAAGTTCTTACTATTCCCCACAGGCGGAGCAGGGCCTCAGGGCAGAGGGACAGGATGGAGGGAGTAGTAGTAGAGGGAGACGAGCGCCGCGTCTCGCGGTGTGGCGCAGAAATAACAGTCCGGAGGCCATAGGGGTGAACTTCCAAGGCTTTACTCACTTTAGAGATGGCAGAAGGAAGGCGACTCCCTGCTCCCCGCGGAGTCCTGCGGTCACCAGAGACGGGGGTCCGACAACCTCCGAGTAAGTCCAGCATTCAGTCGGGACCCTACACCAGAGTGTTCCTGAACTACATACCGAATCCTTTCCTGTCCGTGTGTGTGCAAATAGGCCGGGTCTCCCTCTGAGCTCCTCTCAGAACAAGGGCACGGGTAGCAGCTCCGCTCCGTCCGATGCCCGGTGGGATCCTCAGGGCCTACCGGGCTTTCCCAACCAGGACATAGAGTAGCAAGGTCGGGGGCCGGTACCCCTCTTGCAGCCGGACTCCCTCTGAATATATCAGGTAGGCAAGGACAGGTGGCATACACCGCTCCATCTGCATCCTCCCTGGGATCCATTTGCTATGGAGCCAGACTCTAGAGCTCCGGGCCTTCTTGGTCATGGTCCTCGACCGGGCTGAGATATTCCTTATCTCCCGCCTGCCCATCATCCCAAGGCCTAGGGACTAGGGCCGTGTCTCCATCCGCTGCAGGCCCACACAGGATCCACTTTCAGGGTAGGAGATCACGTTCTGACACCAGTCAGGGTACACCCATAGTACAGCCGAGTACTGTCAGGAAACAGTCAAGAACCAGGAGCCAAGATGGCTTTCTATTAAACATAAAATTTGAAGTGTAACTAACTTATGAGTCCTCCACCCTCACCCACTAACTGGTTCCCCTAACTCTTGGTTCCCCAGTCTCCCTGTAAGCAGGAGGGCAGCACCTAGTGCATACTAGCCCCCTCTGGTGGAGAAGTGTGGTGTTGGATGCAAAGGTTGGGTCACGACTATCACACTGTTCTTACCTCAGAGGAGGAACACTACAGCTCCATTAGAGAAGTGCAGCATTCCTTTGGCGGTCGAACCCTCAGGGGCGCCACATGTTCCCTTCAGTTTTGGTCCTTTCGTCAGTTCGCTCAACCGAGCCCCTCCTCTCAACAGGACCGTACCCCAGCACAGCGAGAGACTTAAGCCTTCCTTTAGGCCCACTCCCAACTTTCGAGCAAAGGGTCGCTCCTCCAAGTCCTCTGGATCCCGTTCACAATCCAACAGATTTTCCCCAGCATGACGGGTCACTCCCACCTGGGACTTCTCCCAGGGTGGGTGGCTGCTTGCTTCTGTTCCGAGACTCTTGGGTCTCGTCAATAGAAGATGCCTGGGTCAAGGAGATTGTGACCTCCGGCTACAAAATCAAATTCAACGGCAGGCCAGGAGCACAATTTCTCAAGTCCTGCCCCCCACAATCATCTCTGCTTCCCGGCTTCCTTCAGGCCATCGCCTCCTTTCTGCGCTCAGGAGTCATAGTTCCCGTCCCCTTTCAGGAAAGGTTTTCCGGTTTTTACTCCAATCTTTTCGTTGTCCCAAAAAAGAACGGCTCAGTACGTCCGATCTTGGATCTCAAACCACTAAACCGACAAGTACACACTTGGCACTTCAGAATGGAGTCCCTCAAGTCGGTATTCGCCTCAATGGAAGCCGAGGAATATCTATGTTCAGTGGACATTCAGGACGCGTATCTTCACATCCCACTCTGCGCATCACATCAGAAGTTCCTTCTCTTTTCCTTCCAGAACGCACATTACCAGTTCACTTCCCTCCCCTTCGGCCTCGCCTCTGCCCCGAGGGTTTTCACAAAGGTAATGGCGACGGTCATGGCCATCCTACGAGCCAGGGGGATTGTAATTATCCCCTACCTCAACGATGTTACGGGTCCGGTAGGTGGAACCTCTGTGCTACGGTGCAAGGAGGGACCCAGAGGGGTGTAACTAAGTATCAACTCGGACCGACCCTGGTCGTACGGCGGCTAACGACTCCGTGACCAGGGAGGGACCGAGCCGAGGGATCAGGTGCTACTCTGGGGATGACCTTGTAAGGGAGCAGGTGACTCCCACAGTACAGATGGCAGGGACTGACCGGAATAGCTGGTAGACACAGCAGGCAGGCTGGTGAGCAGAAGCCTCCAGGTAGGCTATCAGGTAGACACGGCAAGTGACGACAGGAGTCTCTAGGTGGGCTGGCAGGTGGTCACGGCAAGTGACGGCAGGAGTCTCTAGGTAGGCACGGAAGGTAACAGGCAAGTGCTCTCAGGTGAGCGGGCTGGCAGGCACGGCAGGTAACAGGCTGGTGGGCAAGACTGGTAGTCAGGCTAGCAGCGGGACCTGAGGGCTGAAGCAGAGGTCAGAAACACTGTGCAACAACTTTTGCTCGGGCACCTCCATTTTGGAGGAGGTGCCTTATATATGGGAGGATCCTCAGCTATTGGCCGGGACTCCTCCGGACGGCGCGAGGCCCCTTTAAGAGGGAGGCAGCAGGAAGAGGAGCGCTGGAGAACGCAGAGCGGGGAGCGAGGAGGTGAGTGGGACAGCATCTCTTCCTAGCAGGGGGCAGAGACTCGATGCTACAGTACCCCCCCTTTACGCTCCCTCTTTTTTAGGCCAGAAAGGAATTTTTCAAGGAGAAGCGGGGCAAGAATGTTCTCCCTGGGTTCCCAAGTTCTCTCCTCTAGGCCAAACCCCTTCCAATCCACCAGAAAAAAGGTTTTTCCTCTTACCCTCTTAGTGACCAGAATGTTCTGTACCTCAAAAACGTCCTCAGCGGAAACCGGAGCAGGGGGAGTACCTGGATTGTTGGAAAAAGAGTTAAACACAACTGGTTTGAGGAGAGATACATGGAAGGAGTTGGGAATCCGTAAGGTGGCTGGGAGTTTTAACTTGTAGGCCACTGGGTTGATTTGTTTGAGAACTTCAAATGGACCGATGAACCGAGGACCCAACTTATAGGAGGGTATTTTGAGTCGGATATGCTTGGAAGAGAGCCAGACTTTATCTCCCGGGCGGAATTGAGGCGGATCTAGACGTCTCTTGTCAGCATGTTTCTTCATCTGCTCGGAGGACTGAAGAAGTGCGGACCTGGTATTTTCCCAAATGGTGGAGAATTCGCTGACCAGAGCCTCTGCGGCAGGGTTGTCCACCGAGGCGGAGATGGGAAACGGAATCCGAGGAAGTTGACCGTAGACCACGAAGAACGGGGATTTAGAAGTAGATTCGCTCTCATTGTTGTTGTAGGAGAATTCGGCCCATGGTAGGAGCTCCACCCAATCGGTATGGTGAGCGTTAACAAAGTGCCGGAGGTAGCTGGTAAGGATTTGGTTAATACATTCCACTTGGCCATTGGACTGTGGATGGTAGGCGGAGGAGAAATCCAGGGTGACATCCAGTAGCTTACAGGTAGCTCTCCAGAAACGTGAGGTGAACTGAACCCCTCGATCCGACACAATGTGGAGGGGTAGGCCATGGAGACGAAAGATATGATGGAAGAAACCCTTGGCCAGCTCCAATGCAGACGGGAGACCAGGCAGAGGGATGAAGTGGGCCATCTTAGAGAAGCGGTCGGCGACCACCCAAATGACTGTACAACCGGCAGAAACAGGAAGGTCAGTAATAAAGTCCATGGCAATGTGCTGCCACGGGGCAGCAGGTGCGGGAAGAGGCAGGAGGCGACCAGCTGGAAGATGTCTGGGAACTTTGTTGCGGGCACAGGACGAACAGGCCGAGACGAAGTCTACCACATCCTTACGCAGGGTAGGCCACCAGTAATGCCGGGTAATGAGTAGGAAGGTCTTCTTTTGGCCAGCATGGTCGGCTAGTTTAGATGAATGACCCCAGTGAAGAACCTTCTCACGATCTGGTACCACTACAAACGTCTTACCGGGTGGAAGACGAGTCAGATCCAAGGGGGCCACATTCATCACTTTGGAGAGGTCGATGATGTGCATAGGCTTCTCCTCTTGATCGGAGGACAGGAAGGATCGGGACAAGGCGTCGGCTTTGACATTCTTGTCCGCCGGGCGGAAATGTAGGACGAAGTCGAAGCGGGCGAAGAACAAAGACCAGCGGGCGAAGAACAAAGACCACCGGATTGAGTTTTTGGGCACTCTGGAGATATGCCAGGTTTTTGTGATCCTTATAGATGATCACCGGGCCCCTTCAAGCAGGTAACACCACTCCTCCAGCACCAATTTAACGGCTAACAGTTCTCGGTCTCCTATGGAGTAGTTGCGCTCAGACGAGGAGAAGAGTTTGGAGAAGAAGCCGCAGGTTACCATTCTCCCGGATGAAGACTTTTGGGTGAGCACCGCTCCGACTACGGAGGAGGAAGCATCAACCTCCAGGTAGAACTGTTTGTTGCAGTCCGGACGGTGCAGCACTGGGGCAGAGGAGAATTCTTGCTTTAAGGAAAGGAAGGCCTCTTCAGCTTCGGGCGACCATTCCTTGGGATTTGCTCCTTTACGGGTGAGCGCAGATATGGGAGCAGTCCGGGAAGAGAAGTGCGGGATGAAGAGACAATAGCCCAGGAATCGCTGAATCGCTTTCAACCCCTCAGGACGGGGCCACTTTAGGACAGCAGAGAGCTTCTCGGGATCCATCCGTAGGCCTGTCTGGGAGATAACATAGCCCAGGAATGGAAGAGAGGTCTGCTCAAAGAGGCACTTCTCGAATTTTGCATAGAAGTGATTCTGCCTGAGCCTAAGCAGGACCTGACGAACATCCCTCCGGTGTGTGGGAAGATCCGGAGAGAAGACCAGGATATCGTCCAGGTACACCACCACGCAAGAGTAAAGAAGATCACGGAAGATGTCGTTGACCAATTCTTGGAAGACGGCGGGAGCATTGCAGAGACCGAAGGGCATCACACGGTATTCATAGTGAATGTCCCGGGTTTTGAATGCCGTCTTCCACTCGTCTCCTTGACGGATTCGGACCAGATTATACGCCCCACGTAGATCTAGCTTGGTAAAGATCCTAGCTCCCTTAAGACGGTCAAACAACTCGGAGATTAGCGGCAGGGGGAATTTGTTTTTTACCGTGATTTGGTTGAGACCTCTATAGTCAATACAGGGGCGTAAAGAACCATCTTTCTTCTTAACGAAGAAAAATCCGGCTCCAGCCGGGGAGGTAGATTTCCGGATGAATCCCCTGACCAGATTCTCCTCGATGTACTCTGAGATTGCCCGGGTTTCGGCCGACGACAACGGCTAAATACGCCCACGGGATGGAGTGGCTCCGGGTACCAGGTCGATTGGACAGTCATATGGCCTATGAGGTGGCAGTGTCTCTGCTTCCTTTTTACCGAAGACATCTGCATAGGACCAGTAAGGTGCCGGTAGACTGGGTAAATTAGCTGGGGTAGGTGGAGGACGAGCCGGGCGAACCGGAACCAGGCAGGTCCTATGGCAATCCTGCCCCCACCGGAGTACTTCACCGGATTGCCAGTTCAGCACGGGTTCTTGTGTCTGGAGCCAGGGTAGACCTAGCAATAGTGAGTGAGAGAGTCCGGAAAGCACATGGAAGGAGATCCTCTCAAAGTGCAGCATTCCCACCTGCAGGGTTATGGGTTCAGTGACGAGCAGGATGTTCACCGGAAGGAGTCTTCCATCCACGGAGGCGACAGACAATGGTTCAGCCAGAGGTTTGGTGGGAATCCGGTATCTCTCTACCAGGGACTGGGAAATGAGGTTTCCAGCAGCTCCAGAATCCAGATGAGCAATTTCAAATTGACGGTTCTCTCCCCAGGAGATAGAGACAGACAAAGTCAGGGACGGAGAGGGCTTACTTTTGCCTAGGACGACCTCTCCGAACGGTCCTAGACACTGGAGTTTCCCGGCTTCTCCGGGCAGGAATGAAGTGCTCCTTACTGCCACAATAGAAACAGCTCCCCTCAGCTCGCCGTGACTCTTGGCAAGATTTGACCATCTTGGTCTGGTCGATCTGCATAGGTTCGGGCGAGTGCGCCCGGGGAGTGACTGGTTGAGAGGCAGGTCTCTAGAAAGTAGGAGCAAGGCGAGGAAACTTTCTCTCCCGGGTAGTCTCTTTGGTACATTCTTGGAAACGGATGTCAATCCGGGTAGCTAGTGACACCAGGTCATCCAGGGTGGTAGGAATGTCCCGACCGGCGAACTCGTCCTTAATCCGACCGGAAAGACCCTCCCAGAAGACTTACACCAGAGCCTCGTTGTCCCAGGCAAGCTCAGAAGCGAGGGTACGGAACCGTATGGCATATTGGCCCACGGTGAGACTCTCTTGGCGGAGACGTAGCAGAGAGGAGGCTGAAGAGGATTTTCGTCCTGGTTCATCGAAGACTCTCCGGAAAGCAGCGAGGGAAGATGATAGGTTGGACACCAGGGGATCCCCTCTCTCCCACAGGGGATTTAGTCATGCCAGTGCTTCCCCAGTGAGATGGGACATGATGAATGCCGCCTTGGCCCGGTCGGAGATGAACAGATGTGCCAAGAGTTCAAAGTGCCACGTGCACTGGTTCAGAAAACCCCGACATGAGACGGGGTCACCTCCAAAACGAGGAAGTGCAGAAAGCCGGGGACCTGGGCTGGATGCCGTGGTATTGGTGGGCAGCAGTGCTGCCGGAGCGGAAGTCCCACGACTCGAGGTGGATACAGGTGGGACAGACAGCGTGTCCAGACGGGAGTTGACATTCCGCAGGTAGTTCAGAATGGTTTTCTGTTGGGATCTCTGACGAGAAACCTCCTGGTATAGGTCCGTAAGTGAGGGGGCTTGGGGGCCACCGGGTTCCATGGCCCGAGCAAACTGTTACGGGTCCGGGAGGTGGAACCTCTGTGCTACGGTGCAAGGAGGGACCCAGAGGGGTGTAACTAAGTATCAACTGGGACCGACCCTGGTCGTACGGCGGCTAACGACTCCGTGACCAGGGAGGGACCGAGCCGGGGGACCAGGTGCTACTCTGGGGTCGACCTTGTAAGGGAGCAGGTGACTCCCACAGTACAGATGGCAGGGACTGACCGGAATAGCAGGTAGACACAGCAGGCAGTCTGGTGAGCAGAAGACTCCAGGTAGGCTATCAGGTAGACACGGCAAGTGACAACAGGAGTCTCTAGGTGGGCTGGCAGGTGGTCACGGCTGCCCGCAGTCTGACCTAGTCTGTGACTATCTTGTGTTCTCCCACCCAAGGGACTGCTTTAGGATGTCCCATGGTCCTGTGTCCCCCAATGAAGCGATAAAGAAAGAGGGATTTTTGGTACTCACCGTGAAATCTTTCTTGGAGCCTTCATTGGGGGACCCAGCACCCTCCTTGATTTTGGGCATATGTCCAGTTGGCCCTGTTGGGCATCTCATTTAGTTTTCACGGTTGTGCCCCGTTGGGCATTGCACAGTTGGTTATTTTATGTTTCTCCTACTTCTTTAGCCACTAATTGGTGAGCTTGGTGCCTGTAGGCGGGTGTATACTGTGGAGGAGGAGCGATTTCTTTTTTGCCTAGTGTCAACCTCCTAGCGACAGCAGCATACACCCATGGTCCTGTGTCCCCCCAATGAAGGCTCCAAGAAAGAGATTTTACAGTGAGTACCAAAAATTCCTCTTTTCTGTCTTTTCAGGCTAAATACAAAGATGCAAGAGAAAGGAGAAAATCAAAAATTAATTCTTTATATGAGTATATATTTGGGATATTATCACATAGACTTGATTTGGAATGTGATGCTATTGAAGAGTTTGTATTAGACGCTTCATCGGTAAGTTTCCAGGCTCACATTGCGCTCATTTGCCCATAGGTTAAAAAACACAAACGAAACATAGTTACAAATTAATCTGCCTTTTCTTTATTAAAGTTTCAGGAGTTTGATAATTTCTTCTCTGTTGGAGGATGCAGATCACTTTTCTTTTTCTATCAAGAAGCTGAAGTTCCAGGAATAGGTAAATTATTTCCGGTCTCATTTAAAAGTGGTTTATTCAAGAAAACCTTGGCTAGTGTAAATATGATAAAGGGCTCAAGCACTTTACAGTGTTTTTCGGATTTGTAATATATTGATCCTGAATGACGAGCTGGTGTGTTTTATGCCATGTAAAATTGCTGAGGCATACAGAGATTTACATTTTAATCTGTAGTCTAATTTGTTGCATATTTTATTTTACTATATCTTCTTTTCCTCATGAAAGTTAACTTCCGGTACAAGTGAATAATATATATGTTTTCTATGATTACTTACCAATCCAGAATACATACAAAGTAAATTGTGTCTATAATTAGAATGATTGCTACCATTGTTGATGCGGGGAAGCAAAATTTCAACATGATAACTAGTGACATTGATACCATACCTCCCAATCAGGCCCGGACTGGCCATCTGCCCCACCAGTGGGTTGCAGCGCTCAACTGTGCTGGCGGCTCCGGTTTTACTATTGCCGGCCTTTTATTTTATCTTGAGTCACTCTGCGCACACATGCAGTGTTCAGTACACCATGGCAGTGTACAATCAGCAGGATTGAGTGCCATCATCAGTAAGACGTTGTTTATGTGCAGAATTCCACCCTCGGCTATCCTGTCCTGTGTTGGTTGAAACAGCTCCTGCGAGCATCAGGTGGGCACCTTACTGCAGTTTTCACCTCAAGGCTCTGGGTAAGTTAACAAGATGGGGCCATGTGATGTATATACAACAGAGTCTCATTCTTTTCTATGTGATGTACAGTGGGTACGGAAAGTATTCAGACCCCTTTACATTTTTCACTCTTTGTTTCATTGCAGCCATTTGGTAAATTCTAAAAAGTTCATTTTTTCCCTTTAAAGTACACTCTGCACCCCATCTTGACTGAAAAAAAACAGAAATGTAGAAATTTTTGCAAATTTATTAAAAAAGAAAAACTGAAATATCACATGGTCTTAAGTATTCAGACCCTTTGCTCAGTATTGAGTAGAAGCCCCCCTTTGAGCTAGTACAGCCATGAGTCTTCTTGGGAATGATGCAACAAGTTTTTCACACCTGGATTTTGGGATCCTCTGCCATTCTTCCTTGCAGATCCTCTCCAGTTCCGTCAGGTTGGATGGTGAACGTTGGTGGACAGCCATTTTCAGGTTTCTCCAGAGATGTTCAATTGGGTTTAGGTCAGGGCTCTGGCTGGGCCAGTCACGAATGGTCACAGAGTTGTTCTGAAGCCACTCCTTTGTTATTTTAGGGTTATTGTCTTGTTGGAAGGTGAACCTTCGGCCAAGTCTGAGGTCCAGAGCACTCTGGAAGAGGTTTTCATTCAGGATATCTCTGTACTTAGCCGCATTCATGTTTACTTCAATTGCAACCAGTCGTCCTGTCCCTGCAGCTGAAAAACATCCCCATAGAATGATGCTGCCACCACCATGTTTCACTGTTGGAATTGTATTGGGTAGGTGATGAGCAGTGCCTGGTTTTCTCCACCCTTACCGCTTAGAATTATCACCAAAAAGTTCTATCTTCGTCTCATCAGACCAGAGAATCTTATTTCTCATAGTCTGGGTGTCCTTCATGTGTTTTTGTGCAAACTCTATGCGGGCTTTCATATGTCTTGCACTGAGGAGAGGCTTCCGTCGGGCCACTCTACCATAAAGGCCCAACTGGTGGAGAGCTGCAGTGATAGTTGACTTTGTGTAACTTTCTTCCATCTCCCTACTGCATCTCTGGAGCTCAGCCACAGTGATCTTGGGGTTCTTCTTTACCTCTCTCAAGGCTCTTCTCCCACGATTGCTCAGTTTGGTTGGTCGGCCAGGTCTAGGAAGACTTCTGATGGTCCCAAACTTCTTCCATTTAAGGATTATGGAGGCCACTGTGCTCTTAGGCACCTTGAGTACTGCAGAAATGCTTTTGTAACCTTGGCCAGACGTGTGCCTTGCAACAATTCTGTCTCTGAGCTCCATGGGCAGTTCCTTTGAGCTCATGATTCTCATTTGGTCTGACATGCACTGTGAGCTCTGAGGTCTTACATAGGACTTGATTTGGAAAGGCACACACCTGTCTATCAGTTTAATTAAGCACAGCTGGACACCAATGAAGGAGTAGAACCATCTCAGGGAGGATCACAAGGAAATGGACAGCATGTGACTTAAATATGAGCAAAGGGTCTGAATACTTATGACCATGTGATTTCAGTTTTTCTTTTTTCATAAATTTGCAAAAATTTCTACATTTTTGGTTTTTTTTCAGTCAAGATGGGGTGCAGAGTGTACTTTAAAGGGTTATTCCCATCTCCAAGATCCTATCCCAATATGTAGTAGGTGTAATAATAATAATAATATTAGCAAATAACTCCAATTAGAAATGTAGTATAGTATTTTTGATTCACTATCTGTCTTTCCTCTTGTGCAGGCATCGCAGGACCTTAAGTATCCATGGTTACGACCACAAGCAACTAGCTAACTAACTGTGACTTTATCAGTGGATACCTAAGGTCCTGCAATGCCTGCACATGAGGAAAGAGACGTAGCGAATCAAAAATACTGTACTACATTTCTAATTGGAGATATTTGCTAATATTATTATTATTATTATTATTATTACACCTACTACATATTGGGATAGGATCTTGGAGATGGGAATACCCCTTTAATGAGAAAAAAAAAATTAACTCTTTAGAATTTGCCAAATGGCTGCAATAAAACAAAGAGTGAAACATTTAAAGGGGTCTGAATACTTACCTACTGTATATACAGCAGTCTCTGCTTCCCATGTGATGTATATACAGCAGTCTCGGTGTTTCGACTTGTAAAAAAAATTAAAAAGTATTGGATTTCAAGTGTTTTTCACTGAGTTTTATTAATTTGTCACAATTGCATCTGCAGTGAGATCAGAACTAACATTACAGCAGGAGTGAACTTTCTGGTAACAAACATTTATAGCAGCAGTTGTCCTCTCATTCTGCAGTCAGCTTTACTGCAGAGCTATGCCTGGTTATAACCAGCACAGTACAGCAGAGTTGTACCTTGTCTTATTGCAAACACAACAATCACATTTGCAGTTTTCACAGTGTCAGCTCTGCTGTACTGCACTTCCCCCATCCAATATAATTCACGTTGCAACACTTTTCCTTTATTGGCTGTGATATCCTGAATATTATTTACTTACTGCCAACGAAGTTCATTTCTATTATTATAAGGCTGCCTGCCTACTATGCAGTTTTCAAGAGTTTTTGCCTTGGAATTTCTGCAATGAAAATGCTTAAAAAACGCTTGGTAATACGTGCCCCATGGTCCCCAATGATAATCCGCATGTTCTGTGCACATACTGCGGAAATTTCCGCTGCGGATTATCATTGCGGAAAAATCCGCAGCATGTCCATTATTTTTGCGGAAACGCAGCGTAATTGCCGCCATTGACTTGCATTGAATTGCATAATATCCGCATGACTACATGGGCACATGCAGATATTAAGCGATTCAATGTGCGGATGTTACCCGGGTCTGGAGAAGACGAGAGTCTCCGTCAGACCTGGGTACCATAGTACCTGTTAAAAAAAAAAAAGTAAAATAAAAAATAAACATTATAGTCACCTTCTGATGGCCCACGGTCTTCTCTCCGGTGCGTCCTGCGTCCCCGGTGGCTCGCGGTGGTGTAAAAGGACCTTCCATGACGTCATATAGTGAGTATAATGTTTATTTTTTACCATTTTTATTCTTTTTTTTAACTATTAACTTGTTCACAATTTATAAATCCATGCCGGCAGCATGGATTTATATAGTGTGATTAAGTTGTCAAGCACTTTTCCAAGTGATGCTAAAATTGCTTGGAAAAGCGCTTGATAACCCGCATGCGAAAGTGCATGCAAAAACACTTCACAAACACTTCTACCTGGCGGGAAAACGCATGTAAAATCCGCATGTGTTTTTCCTGCCAGGAAGAAGCGGAAAAAATATGCAGCATTTCTGCATCATGGGCACATAGCCTAAGGGTATGTGCACACGATGCAGAAATGCTCAGGATTTTTTCCTGAGCGTTTCTGCATCTCTCTGGCAGGAAAAAACGCATGTGGATTGTACATGCGGTTTCCTGCCAGGGACATGCGGAAATGAAGCGGTCTTCACTTTCATTTCCGCATGCGGGTTGACAAGCGCTTCCCAAGCGATTTTAGCATCACTTGGAAAGTGCTTGTCAACTTCACACTATATAAATCCATGCAGCCGGCATGGATTTATATAGTGTGTGATGTCAAAAAATAAAAAATAAATCTATACGTTACCATCTGATGGCCCCCGGTGTCCTGCTTCATCGGTCCCGGCTGCCGGCAGTGAAGACTGTAGGACCTTCCGACGTCAGCGTCACGTGACCCGTCACATGACTCTGACGTCAGCGAAGGTCCTTCATTCAACCGCGAAGTGCGCGGGAAGCCGGCAGGACGCAGCGCGGGCCGTCAGAAGGTGAGAATATATATATTTTTTATTTTATTCTTTTTTTTTTAATGGTACCTGGGTCTGGATGAGAGTCCTCTCATCCACACCCGGGTACCATCCGCACATTAGACCGCATGAAAAGCGCATCAACATATACAGTGATGCGGATTCCATGCGGTCTAATGCAAGTCAATGGCGGCAAAAGAGCAGCGTTTCCGCAAAATCAATTGACATGCTGCGGATTTTTGACCGCAGCGTTTACGCTGCGGAAAAATCCGCATCATGGGCACAGCACATGCGGATTTCCATTGGGGAACATTGCTGCCCTTCTACCATGCGTTTTTCATGCGTTTCCGCGGCGTTTACGCAACTGCAAAAACGCCGCGGAAACGCATGAAAAACGCATCGTGTGAACTCAGCCTAACTCTCAAAAAAGTTGCTAGCTACAGATGTATCCCCAATTGTGATTACATTGTGACTTATCACTATTCACATCTTCCGTTTTGTAAGATCTAATTCTGGATTTTCATTCACTCAGTCAAATTTTAACAATGACCAACCTAACAACATCCACAAAGGCATTTCAATAAATATATGCAATTTTTTGTACCACATGTAAAGAACCCAGTAACTGCAATTTTATTACTCTTTGTATGGTGTTGTACACTGTGTGCAGAATTATTAGGCAAATGAGTATTTTGCCCACATGATACTTTTTATACATGTTGTCCTACTCCAAGCTGCATAGGTTTGAGAGCCAACTACCAATGAAGTAAATCTGGGGATGTGCATCTCTGTAATGAGGAGGGGTGATGACTAATGACATCACCACCCTATATAAGGTGTGCTTAATTATTAGGCAACTTCCTTTCCTTTGGCAAAATGGGTCAGAAGAGAGATTTGACGGGCTCTGAAAAGTCCACAATTGTGAGATGTCTTGCAGAGGGAGGCAGCAGTCTTGAAATTTCCAAACTTTTGAAGCGTGATCACCGAACAATCAAGCGTTTCATGGCAAATAGCCAACAGGGTCATAAGAAGCGTGTTGGCCAAAAAAGGTGCAAAATAACTGCCCATGAATTGAGGAGAATCAGGTGTGAAGCTGCCAAGATGCCATTCGCCACCAGTTTTACCATATTTCAGAGCTGCAACGTTACTGAAGTATCAAAAAGCTCAAGGTGTGCGATACTCAGGGACATGGCCAAGGTAAGGAAAGCTGAAAAACGACCACCTTTGAACAAGAAACATAAGATAAAACATCAAGAATGAGCCAAGAAATATCTTTAGACTGATTTTTCAAAGGTTTTATGGACTGATGAAATGAGAGTGACTCTTGATGGGCCAGATGGATGGGCCAGAGGCTGGATCAGTAAAGGGCAGAGAGCTCCACTCCGACTCAGACGCCAGCAAGGTGGAGGTGGGGTACTGGTATGGGCTGGGATCATCAAAGATGAACTTGTGTGACCTTTTTGGGTTGAGGATGGAGTGAAGCTCAACTGCCAGACTTACTGCCAGTTTCTGGAAGACAATTTCTTCAAGCAGTGGTACAGGAAGAAGTTGGTATCGCTCAAGAAAAACATGATTTTCATGCAGGACAATGCTCCATCACATGCATCCAACTACTCCACAGCGTGGCCGGCCAGTAAAGGTCTAAAAGAAGAAAAAATAATGACATGGCCAGCCTTGTTCACCTGATCTGAACCCCATAGAGAACCTGTGGTCAATCATAAAATGTGAGATCTACAGGGAGGGAAAACTGTACACCTCTGGGAACAGTGTCTGGGAGGCTGTGGTGGCTGCTGCACGCAATGTTGATCAAAAACAGATCAAGCAACTGACAGAATCTATGGATGGAGGCTGCTGAGCGTCATCATAAAGAAAGGGGGCTATATTCATCGCTAATTTTTGGGGGGTTTTGTTTTTGCATATCAGAAATGTTTATTTCTAAATTGTGTGCACTGATATTGGTTTACCTGATGAAAATAAACAAGTGAGATGGGATTATATTTGGTTTTTATTAAGTTGCCTAATAATTCTGCACAGTAATAGTTACCTGCACAAACAGATATCCTCCTAAGATAGCCAAATCTAAAAAAAAAACACTCCAACTTCCAAAAATATTAAGCTTGGATATTTATGAGTCTTTTGGGTTGATTGAGAACATAGTTGTTGATCAATAATAAAAATAATCCTCTAAAATACAACTTGCCTAATAATTCTGCACACAGTGTATAACATCACCTTTAATGCAGAAGTTACAATGCTAGCAATTAAAGAAGTTGTGCGGTACTTTTTTTAAATTGCCCTATGTATTCAGCATGTGGGTATAAGTATATTTTGTAAATACCTTGTGCTGCTGATAATGCCTGTGAGCGGCTCTATCGGTGGCCGCTCACAGGCATCAAGTGACCCCTGCGCTGACGTCACGACAAGTGAGGCATCACTCAGTGCTAGGGTCCCAGCGGTGTCTGCTGGGTTGTGGGCGGGGTTATTCCCTGCATCACACCCAGCATCCACCGCGTGCTTTCCCAATGAATGGGGAGAGACAGAGCGCGCGGTGGATGCCGGGTGTGACACAGGGGAATAACCTCGCCCACAACCCAGCAGCCACCGGTGGAACACGGAAGAGGGACCCTCACCTGCAGCCTGGACTTTGTCGTGACGTCAGCGGATGTCAGAGCCGGCTGCAGCAGAGGGTCACGTGATGCCTGTAAGCGGCCAGTGATAGCGCCACTCACAGGCATTATCTGCAACACAAGGTATTTACAGAGATACTTATGTCCACATGCTGAATACATTGGGCAACTTAAAAAAAGTACCGGACAACCCCTTTAATGCAAGCAAATGTTCCTCTTTTTTTGGTGAACAAGAAGGTCTGAATAGATTTTTGTTTTATCTTTAACAGCACTTTTAACTAATCTATTGCAATAGACCTCCCTTTACGAAGTGCAAAAATGGGCTTCGTTCAAAACACAACCCCAAATTTGAGTCCTGTTTCAAAATTCCCCAATACTTGGGTATCTTTTTTTTTTAACTAACATAGAAAATTTATCATATTTGGTAGAAAACACGCACTTATCCTGTTTAGATTATTTTTTTGAGAACTCTTAGGAGGAACCCTCCCTATTAAATATATCTGCAAGTTCTTTATTATTTTAATATTCAAGGGATCCCTTAGCCACAAATTTATTTCTTATAGTATCAATTTCAGTATCATATCTCAGCTTACTAGACAAGATCCTACCAACTGTCATGAATTAGCTACGAGGAAGACATTTAACCCCTTCACGACTTTTGTCATACATGTAGTTCAAAAGTCGCGTCCCTTACTTTAATGCGGGCCCGCACACCGAGCCCGCATCTTTCCACGCACATGATGGATGATTTAGTCAGCGATCGCGTGCCTTTAACAGCCACGGGTGGAGCTGTTAACCTGATAAATCCCACAGTTTATCTCTGCCAGCGGCATTTACCATGTGCCGGCAGTGAAAAAAATTCAAAACGCCAGAATTGCGTTTTTTTGGCCTCAATAAAATGCAATAAGAAACAATCAAAACATCGTATCTACTCCAAAATGGTATCAATGAAAATGTCAGCTCAGGGCGCAAAATATAAGCCCTCACCCAGCCCCAGATCACGAAAAATGAAAATATTATGAGCAGGGCTGTGGAATCGGTAAGCCAAACCTCTGACTCCGACTCCACGACTCCGACTCCCTCATACACGGCTCATGTTTAAGTGATAAATTTACTGTAGCACCGATTCATCTCAGCTAAAAGTCCAGACCCTGAGATCAGGAACAGGACCGACATTTATAGGACATTTCATAACTTTCCCAAATTCTTATGAAAAAATATTCCCCACAAACTGCATTGAACGACTGTACCCAATTTATTATATATTTTAGGAGTCAGAAACTGGACCATTTTATATCGACTCCGACTCCACCAAAATGGGCTCCGACTCTGACTCTTATTCCACAGCCCTGGTTACGGGTCTCGGAAAATGGCGACACAAGCAAAAAAAAAAAAAAATTTTAATTGCAAACATCCAAATTTTTTTTTCATCACTTAACCCCTTTGCCCTCGAAGGTTGTTTGTATGTTAATGACAAGATACCAAAGAATGAAGCAAATAATTAACTATATGGCCAAAGTTAAAATTAGCAAATATTTTATTGAATACATGAAACAAACATAAATAAAATCAAGTTAAAAATGAGAACCACCACAGATGGAAAGAACAGGGTGGTTACAACTGGACGTAATAGTATGTATGAAACCAATGACTACATATATTCACAGATAACACATCAGGTAGATATACCCAAGAACAAAAAATCAATGTCACAATGACTGTCAGGGAAAGTCTGGGGTCGAAGCACTGTGAGAAACGCGCGTCGGGTTGGTGGGTGCCCGAAGTCTACACTCCATTAGGTAACGTTCTAACAGTTGTTTTGGCTTTATCATGTTACATTCTACTTCCAGGTGGTCTATCTAAATGGTACTCCAGAAATAATGTTTATACTGGTTTATACTGACTGTAATATACAGTATAATGGTTTACTGATTGTCATACAAGTTTTATTTACTGTGTATGCAGGTTCATGAAGTGTTCATTTAATATACCCTTGTCAATAATACCTATTAATACTTCCATAAGCTTATATCCCACATTATAGAACCAGTAATCTATGTTTGGGCCTTGATGAATATGCATAAACACTGACAGTCGTTGTGACACTGATTTTTTATTCTTTGTCTTGGGTATATCTACCTGCTGTGTTATCTGTGAATATATTTAGTCATTGGTTTCATACATACTATTACGTCCAGGTGTGGTGTTTTCATTTTTAACTTGATTTTATATATGTTCATTTCATGTATTCAATAAAATATTTGCTAATTTTAACTTTAACCATATAGTTACTTGCTTCATTATTTGGTGTCTATATCTTGTTTTTTAGGAAAACTAAGGGAAAAGGATGCACAACCTATATAATAAGTTAGGGTGCGACATTAATGTACCAACTGCAAGTAATCACTAAAGGAGAAAATAAGATGGTACATATACAAATATGCACACAAATAGTATAAAAATGCACATTTTTATTATCTTTTCTTGTATATCTTGTTTTTTGGCCCATCGGATCTAATAATATAGGTGTTTATTATGTTAATGACCAAACCAATTTTTACAATTCTGACCACTGTCACTTTATGAGGTAATTACTCTGGAACGCGTCAACGGATCCCCCTGATTCTGAGATAGTTTTTTCGTGACATATCGTACTTCATGATAGTGGTAAAATTTATTCGATATGACTTGCGTTTATTTGTGAAAAAATGGGAATATTTGGTGAAAATTTTTAAAATTTCGTAGTTTTCAAACTTTGAATTTTCATGCCCTTAAATCAGAGAGATATGTCACACAAAATACTTAATAAATAACATTTCCCACATGTCTACTTTACATCAGCACAATTTTGGAACCAAATTTATTTTTTTTGTTAGTAAGTTATGTGTTCTAAAAGTTCACCAGCGATTTCTCATTTTTCCGACAAGATTTACAATACAATTTTTTTTAAGGACCAAATCACATTTGAAGTGACTTTAGGGACCTTTATGACAGAAAATACCCCAAAGTGACATCATTCTAAAAACTGCACCCCTCAAGGTGCTTAAAACTACATTCAAGAAGTTTATTAACCCTTCAGGTGCTTCACAGGAATTTTTGGAATGTGGAAGAAAGCAATGAACATTTTAAATTTTTTTTCACAAAAACTTTACTTTAGACCCATTTTTTTTTTTTTACTTTCGCAAGGGTAGCAGGAAAAAATGGACCCCACAATTTGTTATGCAATTTCTCCTCAGCATGCCAATACCCCATATGTGGGGGAAAACCACTGTTTGGGCGCACGGCAGGGCTCAGAAGGGAAGGTGCGCCATTTGAATTTTTGAATGTAAAATTTGCTTAAATAATTAGCTTACGCCATGTTACGTTTGGGGAGCCCCTGATGTTCCTAAACAGTGGAAAATCCCCAACAAGTGACCCCATTCTAGAAACTACACCCTTCTAGGATTTTATCAAGGGGTATTGTGAACTTTTGAACCCATCGGTACGACACAGAATTTTATAACATTCGGTCATCATATTAATTATGTTGTCATTAGTCTTGAGTGCAAGTGCTCTCTACTTGAATTTGCATCGGGTACTCGGGTATGCACCATGTATCGCGGGTGCTGGAGTGACATGCTCGAGTCCCCGTCCGGCATATTTCACGGTTATTACACACCCAAAAAAAACCATACGGGAATTGCTCTTATATGGCAGGCAATCCCCGTGTGTTTCTTTTGGCTGTATAACAGCCGCAAAACATGCTGTTCGGTGACTCTAGCATGTCACTCGAGCACCTGCGATACTCAGAGCAAACCTGAGCATTTGCGCTCAACACTAGTCGCCATACCGTCAGCGTTTTTTTTTTCTTTACTTTTGAAAAAATCCTAACGCTAACCCCAACACAACCATACCCATAACACAACCACCCTACTCCTAACACAACCCTACCCCTAATCCTACCCCTAAAACAACCCTAACCCTAACACAACCCTAATTATAACCCTAACATAACCCTAGCCCTATTCCGAGAGATCCATTCACTATAATGAGGGAGCAGAATTACTCTGGACTCCGTCTGGCCTCTGTTTAGGGGTCTCCTTTTTTTCAGAGGTACACAAAACTGTGGCCGACGGCACTTTTATGCACGCCTAATAAAAAGACGGACACCGTGGGATCACAGGCCAGACGGCGTCCACGGTGCCTCCATCTGCCTCATTACAGGGAATCTTACGCCCGGGGGTTCCGTCTGAATCACGTATTTCAGAGATTTACACGGAAACCCCGGTGCAGGGTAATGTGAGCTGAGCCTTACTGCGATCTTTTGGAGGCAGAATGAACAAATCAGCAGCAGGTGAAGAATTGTTTTTATTTTTTACGCCGTTCCTTGTGCGGTGTGAGTGATTAGATGACTTTATTCTTCGGGTCGGTGCGATCACAGCGATACCAAATTCATATCGGGTGTTTATGATTGGCAGCTGTCACACACTAAAAAAACTTTTTTTTTTTTGCATATATACAGTGAAGGAAATAATTATTTGATCCCTTGCTGTTTATGTAAGTTTTCCCACTGACAAAGACATGAACAGTCTATAATTTTAAGGGTAGGTTAATTTTAACATTGAGAGATAGAATATAAAAAAAACAAACAAGAAAATCACATTGTATAAATTAGATAATTTATTTTTCATTTTGCAGTGAGAAATAAGTATTTGATCCCCCACAAACCATTATAAGTTCTGGCTCCTACAGATATATATATATATATATATATATATATATATATATATATATATATATATATGTATTTATTAAAAATTATTTTTACAACTTTTTTTTTTCACTTTTTTACTTAGTCCCACTATGGGACTTTCACTTTCTGCAGTCTGATCGCAGTTATAAGGTATAGCCGTGCAGGATCACTGCTATACATTATAACCTGTCAGTGCTGCAGACACAAATTACTTTGATCATGCACTGCACAGTAACTTGCTGGTGCCTGGTGACCCGGATGTCGTCATGGCAATGATCTGGACCCCGCGCTGTCAGCGGGGTTTTCGATCAAAGAGCTGAGGGGCTTCTGTCCCTCTGCTCTCTCGCTAAATCCTGCGATTGTACCGATCGCAGCATTTAGGGGGTTTAAGTCCCTGGAGCAGTGCAGGCACCGCTTCTGGCACTGAGTGTCGGGTGTCAGCTGTCAGAATCAGCTGACACCCGCATGGTGATTGCGCCCGCACAGCCTGTGTGTGGGTGCGATCGCCTGTGCGTAATAATGAGTACCTGGTCCATAAGGCCCAGGGCACAGGGACGTATTATTACACACAATGCCAGAAAGGGGTTTAATTAGAAAAAAAAAAAAATTATACATGTTTCATATTTGCATAATCGTAGTGATTTGAAGTCTTGCCTTATAATGAACATGGTAAATAAAAAAAAAAAACCTCCAAAAACAATTGTGGAATTGCACTTTATTTTGCAATTTCATCGCACTTGAAAAATGTTTTCCCGTTTCCCGGTACACTATGTGGTAGAATGAAAGGTGGCATTCGAAAGTACAACTTGTCCCGCAATAAACAAGCCCAAATATGGTTATGTGGACGGAAAAATGGAAAAAAGTTGTGCCTCTTGCACTCAGTGAGTGACAGGACACCGCTCCTGAGATGCAGCTCCGGAGCCGCAGATTCTCCCCGGCTTCTCAGCACCAGCGGTCACATGGATTACATGGATTCTTGGGAACAGACTACCACTACCCTCATCATAGTCCCTGCTGGTGCTGATGGCAGCACCGGCAGGGAACCATGATGAGAACAGCATTCAGCACCGGCGCCTGAGAACCGGCGCTACCTGTAGCTCTGATTCCCAGGCGCCCGTCCATGTGATCCTGATGCAGCACACGTGCCGCCCACGGATGCTACATGTAAAACACACACGGACACGGATCTCTCCGGTACCGGTCTTTCCCGTACTGGAAATATCCGGACGTGTGAAACCGGCCTTAAAGTGATCAGGAACATAATACATATAGTACACAATGTGTAGTCGAAAAATGACTAGTCCATCACACATCTTGTAGCTTCACCCGAGATTTATTGATATATAGATTGTTAATATCTAATGTACATAAGTATGTGACCAAAGAAGCATCAAGACTAGTGATGAGCGAGTATGTTCTGTTAACCCATTCGGCAAGTATACTCGGACAAGTACCGATTATCTTCAGCGTATTCGGTGATATGTTTGAATCGCTCCCGTGCGCATGATTTGCGACTGTTTGACAGCTTTAATACATGTGAGGAATGCTTGTTTCTTTCGCATTCCTCACATGTAATAAAGCTGTCAAACCATCGCAAATCAAACATATCACCGTCTACGCTGAAGATACTCGGTACTCGCCCGAGTATACTCGCCAAAAGTGTTAACAGAACATACTCGCCCATCATTAATCAAGACCCTTAACCCTCTCCAAAACATCCTTAAGACATCTATCTTGTTTTTTAACAATTGGCTGCAAGAGTAAATCTAAATGGCCAGTGGTTGTATCAAGGAATGGAAACTAGACACTCTTGGGCTTCCAGGGGGATTTAACCAGGATTTATGAATTTTAGGGAGTAAATATAATATCGGTACTCGAGGACAATTAACACAAAGACATTTTTGGATTTTATCAGAAATTATTCCTTCTGGAACACAATCGGCTATAAACTCATCAGTCTCCTTTTTGAATGATAGGGTAGGATCTGAAGGCGAGATTCCATACATTTTCATCAGATAATTACTTAAATGTTTTAGAGACATAGGCGATGTGATCAAGAACCACAATCACACCACCTTTGTCAGCTTTTTTAATCACAGTAGATGCAAGTGTCCAGTGCCTCCGTTTCTTTCTTAGGCTATGTTCACAAGTATCGTTTTGCTGCTTTTTTTTCTGCAGCTAAAACTTGCTCGTTTTGCAGTAAAAACACTGCCTTTAAAACTCCCCACTTTCGACGCTTTCGCAGCATTTTTTACGGCGTTCTTTTGGTGCGAATTACGTGTGCTTTGTCTACACTACATGTTTAATAAAGTTGGTTTTATTCACCAATGAACGCTGAAAAAACGTTACAAAAAACAGTGAAAACTTTTGGGTTTTAACCACTTCGATTCCTTTTTATGGGTGAAAAAATGTTGCAAAAATGCCGACGGTATTGACAATGCTGCAAATTTAAAAAACACTGCGAAATAAAAAACAAGTGTGCGCATGAGATTTCTTAAATCTTTTGCTGGTACTATAAAAAGCAGCTTCTTAGGCTATGTTCACACTTTGCATTTTTTTTTTTCAGCAGCCAAAACCTGATCTATTGGCAGTAAAAACGCTGTGTTAAAAAAGCCAGTTTTTTAGCATTTTCGCATCATGTTTTTGTCACCTATTTTTTTTATACAGATTCCTTCTGTGATTTGTCTACAATACATGTTTTAATAAAATTTGCTTTATTCGCCAAAAATGCTGCAAAAAACGCAAGTAAGCAATTTTACAGCATTTTTAGACTTTCTCAGTATTTTCTTATGGGTGAAAAAAAAAGCTGAAAGAACTGACATGATGCCGATATTAAAAATGCTGCAGTTTTCAATGCAGTCAGAAAAAACAACAACATAGTTTTCTAACAAATTTGTCTACAAAACTTCTAAAAATCAGTCAAAACTTCAAAGTCAGAAGCACACTCAATAGGGACAAAACCAAGGCCCATATCTAAGGCCACGTGCACATGTTGCGTATTTGGTGAGTTTTTTTACATCAGTATTTGTAACCAGGAGTGGGTGATAAATACAGAAGTGGTGACGTGTTTCTATTATACTTTTCCTCTGATTGTTCCACTCCTGGTTTTGGCTGCAAATACTGATGTAAAATACTGACCAAATACTGAACGTGTGAACGTTGCCTAATGCTTTGTTTTCAATGGGCTTGGAGTTGTATGTCGGCTGTTTTACCATTATTCTCCTGGTGATCTGAACTTTTAGGCCACGTGCACATGTTAAGTATTTGGTGAGTTTTTTTACCTTAGTATTTGTAAGCCAAAAACTATATATCTGTTTGTTTTTTTTTTCACTTTTAGAGAGCGGCCGAACCATTCCAGGAGCTGTAAAAGGAGGCACGATGAAGAGACTCCTCCTAGGAAGAAGTATGGATGAAGTATTCTCAGGACTTTGCCTGTTCTTTATTAGATGTAACAACAATATAATGATAACCGAGAAAAACATGCATGAGGTAAGGATTGTGCCAAGGGGTGGAAGTTCCAAGAGATTTTATACAGATAGTAATATAGTATAGAGATAGTAAAACATCAGCATAAATTGTTGTCTTCAGTGTGTTATACAAAGTCCCTTATTTTGGACGCAAACTAGGACGACTATAATAGAGAGGCAATTATCTGGTTTATAAAGTAAAAGGAAACTCGCATAGCATAGGGAAAATTATGCGAAGCCTGTGAAGATTAGATATCCAAAGTATGTCCAGATAGATTATTATTTTTTTTTTTCAACTGTAATTTTTATTGAAGTTTATAAATCTACATAAATAAGAGGATAAATTATTCCTAGTATACAGTCATTGTCATATGTATAGAAATTCACAATCTGTCATATATCATATACCATCTAATCAATACTACTGTAAATACAATCGGAGTAGGTAAGAAAGGAACCAGGTGAGGAGGGAAGATCATGGATGGAAATCTTGTCTCATCTACGACCCAGCCACAATTGACTGGACAAGATGTATCAGAATTGGAAGCAAGAGATCCGTTGTCTCTCGTCCATCATTCTAATGTTATAAAATAATTCTCAGTTTACAATCATGTACAGTTACTGGGTTTTGATAACATCGTTACCTCTACAATAACAAGACTTTAATATGGTACTCATGGGATCAGCATATTACTAAGATGTTATCAAATAGTGGTGAAATACCGAACTAGTTCTGCTCTAGACATCATCACTCAAATTATTCTTTGAGTCTCCTGAAGTCAAATACTCTGTATTATTCTGTATAGATGCAGAACTCACTGGGGGTTACAGTATCATACAGCCTTTGTCCTGAATCACATACAATTTGACACGTATTGTCTGTGAGAAGAAAAGCATGGATTACTGGAAATATAGCAAAATGTGGAGACTGTATCGCATGACATGGTCATTTTGTAGCTCGCTACACCGGTGTTCTGTACACCAGTATTTTGTGCCCGGAAGCTTAGTTGATAAATTTGCCGTTTATTACAACTCAACTTAACCACACTCCTATATCCAGATAAGTTTCACAATTGTTGGGAAGGGTGCAATTAAATTGGTAAACAGTTTTATTGCACTTTATTGCTATAGTTTCTGCCTCATCTTATCGCCGCAAATGCAGTGGTAATACCATTCATCTTACCTATTTGTAAGGCCTGATTCAAATGTCCATGTGTCACATACATGTACTACTTGTGTCTGTTTGTCACTTTTTTTGTTTTTATTGTCTATTCCTTTTTGTGAGAGTTTCTCGACATGTATCATGTGTTATTTTAAATGTGATCCTACATCTTCAGATTCCATATTGTACATGTAGGAGCTGCACTTCTCAGTGTTGGATGCCACAGAAGGATTGTTTTCTGAAGTTAGTGATTTACTGCGGAAGGTGTTTCTGCCGGCAATGAATGCTTTAGACAAATGGGGAGAGTTAACGCAGACGAGGCTCGGACACCGCGAGATACAGCGATTTAAAGACACTATTGAGCATTACTTGGCTCGTTTATTAGGTGAGTTATATCATAAGCCATTTATTGGTTGTTTTTCATGTATTATCTGATTTGCTAAACTTTTTCTTTACTGTAAGAATATTTGATATAAACGTAACCACGCGATATCTATAAAGGTGTGATACGTGTGGGAGTGCTGTCACTGAGTTACAATCATCAACCGGATGGTTGCATTTAGAAAACAGTTTTATAACGTATGTCAGTGATAGATGTTTTGGAGGATAATTACTGTAATATATTTACTGCAATGGGGAATATATAATAAAAAATTGTAAAATGTTCATATGGCCTGTTAACATAGGGAAGCTTGTTTAAAAGCCAAAAAACTTGTCTGGATCCTACAGCAAAGACATATATAAAGGGGATACTGAGGAAAAGTACTGGTGCAGATATTCTACTGATTGTCTGGGTGCAAAATACATAGCATATTACGTTATCTAGACTATATCTCAGCCACATATTGTGCACAAAATATCTGCAGAAACAACACAAAAATTTACCTGTGGTAAAATCTATTTTTTTTGTGATTCTAAACCTGCAGTATGTCAGTTTATATTGCGGATTTTCATCCCCAATTTCAGTTAAAATCTGTGGTTAAATGTACAACAGATTTTCTTTTTGTCCATTGCAAGTTATGTCCCTTCAGGAATCTTCACATCTGACATATTCACTGTGATTTTTTGTGTGATTTTTTTTTTTTTGGGTGCAGAAAATCTGCAGCGTCATGCAGTATCAAAGACGAGATTTTCTCCAATCTCCTTCATACATTGCAGAAAATTAATTTTAAATCTGCAATAATAAATTCTTACTTTGGAGAAAGGTAGAGAATTACAAATAATTTATAGTACCAATTGCCTGAAGGAAAATGGTTCTCATATTTAAAATAATAAAGTAAAACATTCTGTATATATCTATTAATGGTCTAAATCGTATTGACACTTCCAAAAATATCACAACATTAGCTTCCCTCTTTTGTTGGGTAAGGCCATATAAAATCAAAATATATCTTTATTCATACACAGATAATCCATCAACAGAATATTAAAAACAGGGGGAGACAGATGCTGAGATTACTACACTCACTGGGGGTCCCACAGCCTTTCCCAGAGGGAAAATACATTTGTATAAATATCTACAGTTGATATATATCTACAGGGTGGGACATTTATATGGATACACCTAAATTAAATGGGAATGGTTGGTAATATCAACTTCCTGTTTGTGGCACATTAGTATATGGGAGGGGGAAAACTTTTCCAGATGAGTGGTGACCATGGCGGCCATTTTGAAGTCGGCCATTTTGGATCCAATTTTATTTTTTTCAATGGGGAGAGGGTCATGTGACACATCAGGCTTATTGAGAATTTCATAAGAAACACAATGGCGTGCTTGGTTTTAACGTAACTTTATTCTTTCATGAGTTTTTTACAAGTTTATGACCACTTATAAAATGTGTTCAAAGTGCTGCCCATTGTGTTGGATTGTAAATGCCGCCCTCTTCTCCCACTCTTGACACACTGATAGCAACACCGCAGAAGAAATGCTGGCACAGGCTTCCAGTATCCGTTGTTTCAGACGCTGCACATCTCTTATCTGATGGTATGGTGTGGTATATAGGGTACAAAGATAGTGGGGCCATTCTTCATCAATGGAAACCTCAATGCCACTGGATATCTGAAATTGCTCCATGATGATGTGTTGCCCTCTTTATGCACTGAAGATGGCACGTTCCCTGAGTTTTTCCAACAAGATGGTCACCACGACATTATGGGTGTCAGGTCCGAGCATTCCTACATGAACAGTTTCCTGGAAAGTGAATTGGTCGTCGTGGGCCAGTTGAATGACCACCAAGGTCTCACAATCTGACCCCCTTAGACTTTTATCTTTGGGGTCATCTGAAGGCAATTGTCTATGCTGTGAAGATACGAGATGTGCAGCATCTGAAACACCAGATACTGGAAGCCTGTGCTAGCATTTCTTCTGCGGTGTTGCTATCAGTGGGTCAAGAGTGGGAGAAGAGGGTTGCATTGACAATCCAACACAATGGGCAGCACTTTGAACACATTTTATAAGTGGTCATGAACTTGTAAAAAATCATGAAAGAATAAAGTTATGTTAAAACCAAGCACACCATTGTTTTTCTTATGAAATTCTCAATAAGTTTGTGTCACATGACCCTCTTCCCATTGAAAAAAATAAAATTGGATCCAAAATGGCCGACTTCAAAATGGCCGCCATGGTCACCACCCATCTGGAAAAATTTTCCCCCTCCCATATACTAATGTGCCACAAACAGGAAATTGATATCACCAATAGTGTTGAGCATTCCGATACTGAAATATCGGGTATCGGCCGATATTCGCAGTATCGGAATTCCGATACTTAATTCCGATACTTTTACAATATCGAATACCGGAATCGGAAGTTCCCATAATGCCTGCGCTCTGCAGTGTCTGTGAAGGATGACAAGCTGGATGGCAGCGCTCAGCTGAGATCCAGCCTGTCATCAGAATGCCATCCCAGCGGGGGAGAATTCTCCGGATTGTTTAAAAGCCGGCGGGCGGTAAAAAGCCGCCGGCTTTTAAACAATCACACAGCCCCATACTGCTTCCCCGCAGCCTCCCACCCCGATCCTCCGCTCCCCTCGCCACCTCCAATCCCAATCGTAAGTTAGGACCGGGCGGGGAGCTAGCAGCACCAAGGAGCGGGGAGCGAAGGACCAGGGCGGGGAAGCCGGCAGTGAAAAGACTTCACCGCCGGCTTTCCCGTTCTGTGCTGCGCTTTCCCGCCGGTTATTTCAAATGAACAGCTGAGGTATCAGCTGATGCCGATCAGCTGTTCATTTGAAGTAGCCGCGGTGCCCTCAGAGGGTTCATGTGAGTTCATGCTTGACTGTGTCCGGCCAGGTACAAATAGGCAGCTGGTGGTTGGGGGCAGCCCGTTCCTGCCTGCTGTACCTGGCTGGACACAAATATAGTGCGAAGCCCCACGTCAATTTTTTTTTTATTTTTTCAGGAAATTCATGAAATAATTAAAAAAAATTTATGTGGGGCTTCGCCATATTTTTGTGTCCAGCCAGGTACAGCAGGCGGGAACGGGCTGCCCCCAACCACCAGCAGCCTATTTGTACCTAGCCGGACACAACAATATAGGGAAGCCCACGTTATTTTAATAGCTAGTAAAGGCTATGTATTCAGCTGGGGGCTGATATTAGTAGCCTGGGAAGCTCCGTGGGTATTACCCCCTTCCCAGGCTTCAAACATTTGCCCCAGCTGTCTGCTTAACCTCCGCTAGAGCCTAAAATTAAGGGGAACCCCACGCCAATTTTTTTTTAAATAAATCCTTTATTTTAACACTAAATGACAAGTACAGTAATCAACACCGTCACTGTACTTCTTATAGATGTGACTGACATGTTTCTATCTATCTAATCTATGTGTGATTCTCTATTCTTTCTATTCTAAATTGTCGGGTACAGATGCTGAATTGCCGGCCGGCTTTTTTAAAGAGATGGTGCATGAAAACACTATTATTTTTTTAAATAAATTCTTTACACTAAATGACAAGTTCTGTAAGCAACACTGTCACTGTACTTCATATATATGTGACTGACATGTTTCTATCTATCTAATCTATGTGTGAAGCTCTATTCTGTCTGTTATAAATTGTCGGGTACCGCTGCTGAATTGCCGGCCGGCTTTTTTAAAGAGACGGTGCACGAAAACACTAATATTTTTTTAAATAAATCCTTTACACTAAATGACAAGTTCTGTAAGCAACACTGTCACTGTACTTCATATATATATGTGACTGACATGGTTCTATCTACCTAATCTATGTGTGAAGCTCTATTCTTTCTGTTGTAAATTGTCGGGTACCGGTGAATGCCGCTGATGAATTGCCGGCTTTTCATGTCATTCTACATTATTCTTAGTTGTTTTCCTTCATGTAGAATTAACCTACAAGGAAAGAAAGGGTTTATTTTCATTCCGATATTTGTGTCCCATTGACTTGCATTGGTTTCCGGTATCGGAATCGGCGATATCCGATACTTTTTGGGTATCGGTCCGATCCAATCCGATACGATATTTCCTGATATCGGAGGGTATCGCTCAACACTAATCACCAACCATTCCCATTTAATTTAGGTTTATCCATATAAATGGCCCGCCCTGTATATTCAAATAGGACATAATCCTAAAATTGTATCCACTATCAAAATAGATTTTGCAGGTATCAGATAATCAGAGAAATACTTAAACATAACTCAGAAATAATTTCAGGATGCCACATGTTCAAACAATAAAGCGGACCAATAGTTCTGCAAATTGTCAAATGGTAGCAACAAAGGTGCAATTATTCAATCATAGGTAACTTATTCATATGATCAGCAATTAAATATAGTTTTCAAATACTGTCACGCAAGGTGTGGGAAAGACTTAGTGCAACACAAAGGGAAGAGGGAAAGGGAGCCCAGACTCTAAGGAAAGGGGGGGAAGTGGAGCCCTCCTAGGTTGATCTAGCGTTACCCTGTTTCCCCTAACGTCCCTGTATTGGCTTTTAACCAATCGCTGCATGTGTACCTGTCTTTCCCTGGCATTTGGCTCAAGATAGGGAAGGGAGGAGATGAGCACTAGTCGATCTCCACTAAACACTATATACAACAAGGGAGGACAAACAGGGGAAAAGTGCTTAGCTTTAGATGACTCCAGACAAATGCACAAACACATCCTCAAGCTCCAAAGAGGAAAAGGTACTGTACTTGCTAAGCCACAAGGAATAATGATAATCGCCGGCACCTCCCTTTAGAAAACACCAGGTATTTATACACCCAGGCCAGGGAGTTAATTAGCCAGAGGGAGGTAGCTGCTGGGTCCTAGAAACAGCCTCTAAGAAGATGTCTGTAATGCCAAACGTAGAGATCGCCTACAACTAACTGCAACTAACCTCCGGACACTCAGGACTGGGTTTCCCAGGATAAGATGTGTGGAATGAGCGAACCAATCTGGGAGCGTTCACCTCTGACGCTGAAACCCACATCTTCTCCTCTGGACCATAGCCTTTACAATGCACCAAGTACAAGTATTGTAGAGAACGACGTTGGAGACGAGAATCTACAATCCTCGAAATCTGGAACTCCAGATTACCATCAACCATTACTGGTGGCGGTGGTAGAGGCGAGGGCTCAAGAGGTTCCACATACTTTTGAATAAGGACCTATAGAACACGTTGTGGACCTTAAGGGCCTGAGGAAGTTCAAGACGAAATGCTTCTGGGTTAATGACGGCGGTTATTTTATAGGGACCAATAAACCTAGGTCCCAGCTTCCAAGAAGAAACTTTTAATCTTATATTCCTGGTAGACAACCACACAAAGTCATTCACATTCAGGTCCAGACCTGGCAAGCGTTTTCTGTCAGCCATTTGTTTATACCTGTCTCCCATGATCTTTAAATTACTCAGAACACTCTGCCATACCGAGGAGAGCGACGAAGAAAACCGTTCCTCCTCAGGAACTCCTGAAGCTTCTCCCCCACTAAAGGTACCAAACTGTGGATGATAACCGTATGCACCGAAGAACGGTGACCTGCCACTGGATTCTTGACGATGATTAATAATGGCAAATTCAGCCAGCGGTAGGTAGGATGCCTAATCCTCCTGATTTTCGGAAACTAAACACCTAAGGTAGGTCTCCAAATTCTGATTGACACGCTCGGTCTGTCCATTCGACTGAGGGTGGAAGGCAGAGGAAAAGGACAGCTGCAACCCCAGTCGAGAGCAGGATGCCTTCCAGAACTTGGAAACAAACTGGGCCCCGATCTGACGCCACATCAGAGGGAACCCCGTGAAGCTTCACAATCTCATTTATGAACACCTGAGCAAGTGTCTTGGCATTTGGAAGTGCAGGCAATGCAATGAAATTAACCATTTTACTGAACCTATCTACTACCACCAAAACCACCGTTTGCCTGCAGAAACTGGTAGGTCAGTATTAAAATCCATGGACAAGTGTGTTCATGGCCTACTAGGGATAGGTAGCGGAAGAAGAGTACCAGACGGACAGGTATGCGAAACCTTAGAACGCGCGCAAATACTACAAGCAGCTACATGCTCAATCACATCCCAATGCAACCCCAGTCACCAAAATCGACGAGAGAGGAGGTTCGCGGTTGCCTTACCATCTGGATGCCCAGCAAGCACAGAGTTATGATGTTCCTTAATTACTTTGCGGCGCAGATCAGATGGCACAAATAACCTTCCTGAAAGGCAGGAGGCAGGGGCGTCTCCTTGAGCCTCCAACACCTCACCCTCCAGTTCAGGATACAGTGGCGAAATGACTACTCCTTTTTGTAATATCGGGGCAGGGTTCTCATGGTCATCACCACCAGGGAAGCTCCCGGACAAAGCATCAGCCTTGACATTTTTGACCCCTGGACGAAAAGTGACAACAAAATTGAACCTAGTAAAAAAACAGGGACCATCTGGCTTGCCTAGGGTTGAGACATTTAGCTGACTGGAGGTATGACAGGTTCTTATGGTCAGTAATAACAGTAATAGGATGGACAGCCCCCCTCCAACCAATGTCGCTATTACTCGAACGCCAATTTGATCGTCAAAAATTCCCTATTACCCACGTCATAATTTCTCTCAGCCGAACACAATTTTTTAGAAAACAAGGCGCATGGACACCATTTACCAGGGGACGAACACTGAGACAACACAGCCTAAACCCGGACATCGGACGCATCAACCTCCACAATAAAGGGTTGGGAAACATCGGGTTGACTGAGTATAGGTGCAGTGGCAAAATGATTCTTTAAGGAAGAAAAAGCCTGGAGGGAAGCATCTAACCATTTGGAAAAATCAGACCCCTACTTCTTAGTCATGTTAGTAAGGGGTTTCACAATAGCAGAGTAATTTTGGATGAATTTCTGGTAAAAATTAGTAAATCCCAGAAAATGTTGTAGCGCCTTCAGGTTGTCAGGACGTTCCCAATCAAGGACTGCACGGATCTTCTCCGAATCCATGCGAAAACCTGAAGATAACAACAAGTACCCCAAAAACTGCACCTCTTGAACAGCCAAAACACATTTTCTCAAAAACGCCTTCCACGACAGCATTGGAGGATGTCGTCCACACCCTATTGGGGGACAGGAACACAGAGAGGTTAAAAGCCCCTCCCCACCATCAATCACCAGTGTTTTCCTGTCCCCCTTGGGGCATGGAGAGGTCCTGCAGTGCTGTCTGGCTGGCGGGGCAGCATTGGGTAAAGAAGTCATACGTGCCTGGCAGCGGTCTGTCGAGGTGCTCCTCCTCCCTCCATGCTGCTCCCGTTTGGGATGGCCCCGGTCTTCCTTCCACCCACAGAGGGTAAAGCAGGCCGGGGATCTTCATGCCGGAGGTCTGATTCAGCTCTCCGTTATCTCCCCCTTCCGGCTGTCTGGGCGCACACGCACAGGAAGTGACGTCACCGCAGGTCCTTGTCACTTCCGGCGTTTTGCGCTCCACGCTGGAACGCATGAGGATTGAGCACATTCCGGAGCCGACAGAGACCGGGAGTTGACCGGAAGGGGGAGGGAGCCGAGGTTCCTTGCTGGGGGCACGTTTCTTACCTATAAAAACCCGCCATGATGACGTCAGCAGTTAAGGCTATCTCCACCATGGAGGGTGACAGACCTAGTATCCCTGCATCTGCAGAGCCCAGCACGCCCCTGGCTACAGTAAGTAGTACCAGGGTTGGTCCCTAAGGGGTTAACTTAGTCTCTCTTCCTTTTAAGTTGACACTAGTTCCCCTCTGTCTAGTTACATGGGTATCCCTTCTCTTCCTCTCTCTTAGTAAGACAAGGCCCCCGCTCCTAAGACGGATAAGCGCCAACCCCGTAGATGTGGCATCTGCGCAAATAAGCTGCACTCATCCCATAGGAAGAAGTTATGCCAATCCTGTACGGACAGAATAGTCAAGGAAGAAAGCCCCTCATTAATTGAGGAGCTTAGGTCTCTTGTTAGACAAGAGGTCCAGGTCGTCAGACAGGAGGTCCAGGCTTCTATTTCGGCCTTGCCCATCTACTCCTCCTCCTCTAGGCCCTCTCACCCTAAGAAGAGGAAGATTCAGGAGTTTGACTCAGTGTTTTTTTCCATAGAGGCCAGTAACTCCGACTCTGTTGATCTTGAAGACAGAGAATCATTAAGCTCTGCCACAAAGATGGAGACTGGAAAATATTATTTCTCCTCGGACAATTTAGTAGAGTAGATTGACTCTGTCAGGGGTACTATGGGAATAGAGGAAGTTGAAGTTCCCTATTCCCTTCAAGATGAGATGTTTAGGGGTCTTAAATCTAAGAAGCAGACTGGATTCCCGGTTCATGAGGTCATTAGAGATCTCATTAAACAGGAATGGGAAACCCCAGAAAGCCATCTCTCCACCCCCCCCGGAATTAAAACATAGATTTCTGCTGGAGGCTGATGAGTTTACATGGGACATTCCTAAAGTAGACCTCCAGGTGGCAAGGGTGGTGAGGAAAACCACTCTCCCCTTTGAAGGATCCCTGGGATCGGAAAATGGAAAGTGTCCTCAAAAAATCTTGGTAAACTTCCTCCGCATCCCTTAAGGTCAACATCTCGTCAACCTGTGTTGCCAGATCCCTTTTCAAGTTTCTGGCCCAACTAGAAGACCATCTGTCACGAGGCACATCTAGAGAAGATCTATTAGACTCCAATCCCCTCCTTCAAAAAGCCACGGGCTTCTTGGCGGATGCCTCGGCTGAGTCAGTCCGGATTGCGGCTAGAGCTGCAGTTCTATCCAATACTGCTCACCGCTCTGTGGCTTAAAACATGGAGTGGGGATGTTACCTCCAAGGTGAAGCTCTGCTCCATCCCCTTTCAAGGAAAATATGTGTTTGGGCCAGCCCTGGATGATATCCTGGAAAAAAGGCCTTGGATAGGAAGAAAATCCTTCCTGAGCAAAAACAAGCTAGGAAACGTTTCTTTCCACTTTCTCAGAATCCCCCCTCCCAGTATAAAGGGAAAATCTGGGAGCTGGGACTATCCCAAAGGAGGCAAAGGACGCAACATCCTCGTGCCCCAACAACAGCACCAGCAGCAGGGGAAACAATGACTTGACCGGTGTCGGGGGTCGTCTCTCGGATTTCTTTCCTCAGCGGCAGGCAGTATCTTCCTGCCAGTGGATCCTCGATACTATCAAGGAGTGTCTCATGTTGGAATTCGAGACGCGTCCCCCTCAAGTCCTGAGGGTTACTACCCTTCCATCTCAGGGAGCTCAGGACCTGTTATCATTCGGTCTACAGGACCTTCTATACTCCCTAGTAATATCTCCAGTCCCCCCAGGCTGGGAGGGGACTGGTCATTACTCAAAGCTCTTCCTAATACGGAAACCTTCGAGTACCCCACGCATCATAATCAATTTAAAGTCCCTGAACCATCGTATCAATTACAGAAGATTCAAGATGGAATCCATAAGATCAACTATCCCATTAATAGGAAAAAAATATGTGATGGCAACAATAGATTTGATGGATGCATACTACCATGTACCGATTCATCCGTTACAC
This sequence comes from Phyllobates terribilis, assembly GCF_046119375.1. NCBI lineage: Eukaryota > Metazoa > Chordata > Amphibia > Anura > Dendrobatidae > Phyllobates > Phyllobates terribilis. Next base: position 658,484,115 of record NW_027362763.1, read on the forward strand.
AGGAAGTTCCTGCGCTTCGCAATCTCCTGGGACAATATAATAAATCACTACCAGTACAATGTACTACTATTCGGCATCTCCTCAGCACCCAGAGTGTTTACAAAGATTATGGCAGAAGTAATCGTGCTCATACAAAAGCAGGGTGTCTGTATAATCCCATACCTGGACGACATGTTGATCATCGCCCCTTCAGTGGAGACCCTCAATCTTCATGTATCCATGACCTTAGACACTCTCCGCTTGCGAGGCTGGATTATAAACCTCAAAAAATCGGAACTCCTTCCTTCGTCAAGGAGAAAATTCCTGGGTGTCATGCTAGATTCCATCAAACAAACCTCTTTTGTTCCGTTGGAGCATCAAATAGCCCTAAGAAACGATGTCTCAAATTTCAGACACCGGGAGAACCCAACTTATGAGAACAGCAATGTCCTTGTTGGGGTCACTGACAGCATGTATCCAGTCGGTATCATGGGCCCAGGCCCACTTGAGATTCCTCCAGGACATTATCCTGAAATCCTGTAACAGACAGAGGGACTCATTAAACAAATGGACCAGAACCCCTTGTCGGGTGAGAGCTTCTCTTGCTTGGTGGCTAAGCTCCAGGAATCTTCGGAAGGGGATCTCTTGGACCCAAGACCCTCTAATGACAGTCACTACCGACGCCAGCATACGACGTTGGGGGGCCAGGGTGGCCCAGACTCGGTTTCAAGGCAAATGGAGTCACGAGACAAGTGTCAAATCCTCCAACTTTAGGGAGTTGAAGGCAGTAGAGGAAACACTCATAGCCGCAGCCAACTTGGTCCAAGGGTCTCACATCAAAGTGTTCTTGGACAATGTGACTACAGTCGCCTTCCTTTGTCATCAGGGAGGCACGAAGGTAGACAGTCTGAAACAAGTTGCGGGTCAAATATTTTCTTGGGCAGAACAACATCTCCTATCGCTTTCAGCAACTCACCTGAAGGGCTCAAACAATACTCAGGCAGACTTTCTAAGCAGAAAGGACATCCAGCCAGGAGAATGGAGCCTGAATCATCAGGTGTTCCAGTCACTAGTAACAAAGTTGGGCCTTCCCGAGATGGACCTGTTTGCCAGTCGGATGAACTCAAAGGTTCCTCTCTTCTTTTCTCTGGACAGAAAAGACAATGTCATGGAACTGGACGCATTAGCTCATCCCTGGCATTTCAATCTGGTTTAAGCATTTCCTCCGATCCCACTACTATCAAGAACTATCCAGAAGACCCGGTTAGAGAAAGTTACCGCAATTCTAGTGGCCCCTCTATGACCCAAAAGGCCTTGGTTCGGAGCCATCACAGATCTTTGCCTGGAAGGTCCGGAAATACTTCCTCAACTCAACAACCTTCTCTCACAGGGCCCCCTATTCCACCCAAACCCTCAGTGGCTGAACCTTGCAGCCTGGTTACTGAAGCCGAGATCCTAAAATCCAAAGGTCTCTCAGAAAAGGTGGTAAGGACTCCTCAACAGAGTAGAAAACCAGTAACCAATGCAATATACGGCAAGCTATGGAAAACATTTCTATCTTGGTATACTCTGGAGGCTCCTGATCCCTTGTACCCTAACATCGCTCAAATCCTTGATTTTCTTTAGAATGGATTAGAGTTGGGACTTAAACCTAGTACCCTTAAAGTCCAGATCTCAGCCCTAAGTGCGGTGTTAGATCAAGATCTGGCCTCTCACAGATAGGTCAAGAGAGTCATGACATTGGCACTAAGACTTCAACCAAGAATTAAGATTCATGTCCCAACCTGGGATTTAAATGTAGTTCTTAAGGGTATAACTCTCTCTCTCCCTTCGAACCTCTATCCTCTAGCACCATACAGTCTCTCTCTGTCACAAGACTGCCTTTTTAGTGGCCATCACCTCAGCTTGAAGAGTGGGAGAACTGCAGGCTCTCTCCATCAGAGAACCTTACATGATTGTGACCGAGGATAGAATTACACTTCGTCTGGACCCTTCTTATCTCCCAAAGGTGGTTTCGGATTTTCGTCTTTCCCAGGAAATCATCCTTCCCTCCTTCTGCCAGAACCCTTCTAATTCAAAGGAAGCCGAGTTCCATCTTCTAGATGTCCCTTAATCATTCTTCATTATCTTCAACAAACTGAAGCATGGAGATTAGATCATAACCTATTTATCCAGCATTCAGGGCATAACAGAGGAAAGAAGGCAGCCAAATCCGCTATAGCTAACTGGATCAAGAAAGCCATCAGCGGAGCCTACATCAAGCAACAGCTAGATCCTCCGATAGTCCGAAGGCCCATTCAACCAGGTCCACATCATCTTCATGGGCCGAGAAAGCGGGCACATCCTCAGAGCAGATTTGCAGGGCAGCTACATGGTCTTCCTTTCACACGTTATCCAAACATTATAGATTAGATCTACCATCCAATAGGGATTTAGCCTTTGGTAGGAAAGTCCTCCAAGCTATTGTCCCTCCCTAATGAACTATCGTTGGTATTCCTCCAATGCTGTCGTGTGAGGACATTTCAAGAGTCTGGAATATGCCTTTTGGTTTGACCAATGCACCTGTGGTATTCCAGCATTTCATAAATAATATTTTCCATCATTTGGTGGGGAGGTTTGTGGTGGTCTATCTGGACAATATTTTGGTTTACTCACCTGATTTTGAGACACATCAGGGGCATGTTAAGCAGGTGCTCCAGATATTAAGGGATAACAAACTTTATGCCAAACTGGAAAAATAGAATTAGTCCTTACCGGTAATTCGTTTTTTAGGAGCCTTCCATGACAGCACGAATTTCCCTCCCTATGTGATTCTTGGATTTCCATATAAACTGTCAGGTAACCATTTTCCAGGTGATCTTGGTAAACACTGGTAATTGACAGTGGGGAGGGGCTTTTAACCTCTCTGTGTTCCTGTTCCCCAATAGGGTGTGGGCGACATCCTCCAATGCTGTAGGGAAAGGCTTTGGTCAAACCAAAAGGCATAACCAGACTCTCGAAATGTCCTTCCGGGGTATTGAACGCGGTTTTCGATTCGTCCCTCTCTCTGATTCTAACCACGTTGTAGGCTCCCCTTAAATCCAACTTGGAGAATAAATTAGCTCCGACAACCTGGGTGAACAAATCAGGAATCAGAGGAAGAGGGTGTGGATTACGGATGGTAATTTGATTTAATTCCCGGAAATCTAAACAGGGACGTAGACCGCCATCTTTTTTCTTCACAAAGAAGAACCCTGCCGCCACTGCGAAAATGAGGGTCTGATATGTCCCTTCTCCACACTCTCCGGGGGTCAGGATAATAGGACAGTCATAAGCACAATGAGGAGGAAAATCCTGACACCCCCTCTCAGAAAAAACATCTTCAAAACTAGACAGAAAAGCAGGTAATATTTTCATAGAGACAGTAGCAAGGGAAATATTTAAAAAGTTCTCATGGCAGTAATCTCCCCATTCAATAATCTCCCCGCTTGCATATCCACCAACTGATTATGTTTAACAAGCCAAGGAATACCCAAAACAATAGTTGTGGGAAGATTGTCCAGGACATAGCAAGGGATTATTTCACAATGAACTGACTCCTCCTTCAGTTTTACATTATGTACAGTCTGAGTAAATGCTTTCTGTGCAAGTGGCCCGAGTCGATGGCAAAGATGGAAATAGGTTCAGCTAAAGCACAACAGGCAAGACCATGAGTTTTCACAAACTCAGCATCAACCATGCTGACTCCGGCTCCACTGTCAACAAACACAGAAATTTTCTCGGTTTTGCTCTCTAGCACCACCTCTGCTGACAGGACAAAGAGGGAACTGCAGGTTGTTTATCTAACTCCTTATCAGTATCCTTTTGTTTAGGAATTAAAGGACATGTCCCAACAAAATGTCCCTTTTTCCCACAAAGAAAAAATGCACCTTTTTTCCTGCGAACCTCCGGGGTGAAGTATGATGTAGATGTGGCGCCCCTGAGGGTTCAGTCGCATCTCTCAGGACACCACTTCACCACTCAACACTACACTACTCCTGTCCTGAAGGGGGCCTAAATGCACCAGGGTGCTGCCCCGTCCCGGGATAGAGGAGATGGGGGGGAACCAAAGATAGGGGGAACCATGTAGTGGGTGAGGGTGGAGAACACACTTTTAGGAAACACTTAGGCATTCATATTTAATCTACGGCAATCTTAAATTCAAAGTCTTTGATTGTGGTCTTCTGCCAGGGTCCAGCAAAAGTCTTCAGCTGACTGAAGATACACAATCCTCGTACTCTGGCCTTGAGATTAGGAGCGGGTCAGAGTTGACCACTGTCTCTACCCGGTCAGGGTTCTGACCTAAGAAGGCCTAGGAGGGGAGGAGAGGAGATAGGCTCTACAGGCAAAAGGATTCCAGGGGGATACGGACGGAGTGGAGTTGCCACCTGAATTCTTTACTCTGGCCTAGTCAGAGGGATTCCTGCTGCAAGAGGGGTAACCGGCCCCCGATATCTGACTTTGTTACTTCACGTCTCAGTCAGAAAAGCCCGGAGGCTTAGTGGATCCCAAGGGGATACGGACGGAGTGGAGTCGCCACCTGTATCTCTTACACTGCGTTTATCCAGAGGGACCCGGCCTTACACCACGTTCATACCACACACACAGTCAGTAGAAGACTTAGTGGGAGAACTTAACAAGGAGAGGAACACACACCAGAGGGATCTCGACAGGTGCTCCTGATCTACCTGGGAAGTGCTGAACCCCCTTCCCGGTGGCCGCAGTATGCCGTGTGTAGCAGAGGGAAGCATTGCGGCTGAAAGTTCATCTAAAGTGAGTAAAGCCCCGGATGACTTGACACACCGCCTCTGCCTGTTATTTCCTGCGCGGCACTGCACCCACTATTCCTTCTCACACTGCCCTGAGGCCTGCTCCGCCTGAGCCGTCCCATCTTAGCTGCCCGTAACACCAGCCTCAGTGGACTGTCGCAGCGCTGGTGTCCATCACCGGAAACCGCAGGTGGCGTAGTCGAAATACCACTCATCCTTGAAAGCCCATTTAATTTTTAGTGTGACCGCCCTGGGCACGGAACGGGTCTAGGCCACGACTGCATCCCCCTCGACCCCTACACCGACCCGGCTTCGAGTACCTCAAGATCCCAGGGAGGGCGACTGAGGTGTCACACATAGAGACACCCCCAAACTGCATGGGTTCCTGCACCTCCCCCAGTACTGGTTCACCTCCAGACCGTTTCCCCAGCAGAGGTGCACAACCCCAACAAGAAGGCCCCGGAGAAGGTGGTCTCACCTCTCTATCCCGTAGGCTTTTTATCAAGACGTATGGCCAACGACATGGCAGCCTCCAAGGACTGGGGGGTTTCATATACTGCCAAGGCATCTTTCAACCTTTCAGTAAGCCCCTAACAAAATTGACTTCTAAGGGCTGAGTCCTTCCATTTGGAATCCATCGCCCATCTACGGAATTCCGAACTGTAAGTTTCCACTGACCGATTCCCTGCTGAAGGCGACAGTCTACACTCAGCCAAGGTGACTCGGTCAGGGTCATCATAAATGAGAGCCAGAGCCCCGAAAAACCCCTCCACAGACTGGAGACAAACCGAGTCCTGCGGTAAGAGAAACGCCCACGACTGAGGATCTCCCTGCAATAGAGAGATCACAATACCAACCCGTTGCTCCTCATTTCTGGAAGAGTAAGGATGAAATTTTAAATACAGTTTGCAGGCCTCCTTGAATACAAAAAACTTGTCCCTACCTCCTGAAAGCCTGTCCGGGAGGGCAACCTAGGGTTCAGGGTGGACATGCCTACCTGCAGAGACCCCCACATTGACGACCTGTAACCGCTGATGCTGCTGCTGAACCGCACAGCGGAGGTCATTCACCTCCAGAGACAGACGGCGGAACTGCTCTGCGAGCTCTGCAACTTAACCCATATCAAGGGAGAAAGGAAAGAAAAAAAGGTCCTCGCCCAAAAACACACAGAGAAAAAAAAAAACAAAGTGTCAATTTTTTTTTTTCCTTTTCAAAATGTGCTCGGCCGGCGATAATGTCACGCAAGGTGAAGGAAAGACTTAGTGCAACACAAAGGGAAGAGTGAAAGGGAGCCCAGACTCTAGGGAAAGTGGAGACCTCCTAGGTTGATCTAGCGTCACCCTGTCTCCCCTAACGTCCCTGTATAGCCTCAAACCTCGCCCTGTCTTTCCCTGGCTTTGGGCTCAAGCTAGGGAAGGGAGGAGATGAGCACTAGTCGATCTCCACTAAACACTATATACAACAAGGGAGGACAAACAGGGGAAAAGTGCTTAGCTTTAGATGACTCCAGACAAATGCACAAACACGTCCTCAAGCTCCAGAGAGGAAAAGGTACTGTACTTGCTAAGCCTTTACAAGGAATAATGAATATCGCTGGCACCTCCCTCTAGAACACACCAGGTATTGTACACGCAGGCCAGGAAGTTAATTAACCAGAGGGAGGTAGCCGCTGTATCCTAGAGACAGCCTCTAAGAAGATGTCTGTAATGCCAAACATAAAGATCTCCTGCAACCTACTGCAGGGCAACTGTCAGTCACCTTTGACACACCCGTGACAAATACTGACTGATCATGTTAATCCAGATCCAGAAATGAAAGTGCTGTGCAAGGAAAAGTGCTTAGCATAGTGCAATTGAAAATATATAATACACTGCTATCACAAAGTTCAAGTTTATGCATATGTAAAAAAAAACAGATAATAGAGGCAAGGTACGACCTAGTGGTGTAGCACGGGGCCCCAACGCTCTTTTCGCCAGGAGGGAGCTAAGGGAAAAGCCTGGAGGGAAAAGAACTTGTTGGAGGCAGAAAAAAACTTGACATGAGTGTTAAATGTCACACCCAGAAAGTATGTGCTCGGATGTTGTGAGACACGTCTTCTGGATCCAATCTTAAATCTTCAAGGAGACATGATAACTGGACAGTAAAGGGAAAGAATCGCTAGTGTGACCTGGCAGTGAGTGTGGCGATACATGTCACAAATGTTCACAACAGAGAGGAATGGCTCCAGTGACAATGGTTGGAAGAGATCCTATGGGAAATGTTCAAACACACACAAACTGAACCTCTTTAGTGCAAGTTTGAGTCATCCTGCTTGGGTACACAGAACAGGTAGTGGTAATCCTTGGACCATTGTGAATCAGGAATGGGAAAAATGAAACCTATGAGTTGGAGGGTGTAAATGCCTTGGGGGAAAAAGGTGGATAGGCGAGGTAGAGCCCTCAAAGTAGTTGAGAGCAAAAATCTGCTTGGGCACAAGGAGAACTCTTATTCTGCAGTCTACAGATACCTCCCTGACATGGGTATCGTACATGTGAGTAAGCTGAGTCTCTCACTAAAGAGAATTCCTCACCCATTCTATAGGAGGTTCTGGATGAGGGAAGACATTCACAAAGATGGGGTTTTAGAAGTATTCGGCATAGCAGGCTTAAACAGATGTGCCAGTAAGTTTCCACCTAAAATTAAAGCTCCACCAAGACCAGGAGGACTACTTTCAAAGGGAGCGAAACTTCTGCGAGCATGTACTGTTTTTGGGAAGAAATACACTCATTCACCCTGTGGCAACCATGATTATATTTATCTAGCCTGCTCCATATGACAAGAGGCCAGTAAGGGCTTATTAGGAGGAGTAGGTTACCTAAGTCTGAACTAGATTCCTTAGCAGTCTGATGTGCTGACCAAATAAACCATAAAAAATTGAGGCATGCAACAACCTTCGAGGAACTCTGCGGGGCTGCAGTCTGGCTGTGGTGCCACAATGTAGGTCAGACTGTACAAGCCTTACTGACTTAAGAGGTGGCAAAATGAGGATACAGAATGGACCCTGCTGCTGAAAAAATCCACCTTTGAAAGAGTGTTAGTCTTCTCATCAATGCAAGTCACTGCAAGATGGCGTATCAGGTAGATGCAAGGTGGAGGGCTTTGGATAGAAAAGCAATTTCAGGATTTCAACAAGCGTAGGGGGTGACAAGAACTGACTCCAGATACAAGATCTCAAACCTAGAGACGGGCATAAGCTTGATGTAATGTTACGATTCCCTGGTGAGGAGAAGATAAAAGTCCATATGGTCATCAAATGATTATTGTGCCGCTGGTGCCAACTGGAAGAAACTTTCCCAGAAGCCAAAGAGATGGAGCTCGTCTATAATATAGGGAGTGCCACTCACTGACTGAGTGAGGTCCTGCATGTCCGAGACCAGCTTGGCTTTCTGCTCAGACTCAAGAGTTTAGTGAGAAATGTTCTCCAAGGATTCTGGCTGAGCAGGAGGTAAGGCAATCAAGGGGGATGTTTGAAGACGACAAAGGCAGTCTATGGAAGAATATCCTGGCTCCTAATAAGGGAGCTGCGATGGGGGCTGAAAAAGGCCTGTAGTAAAAAAAAAAAAAAGCTAGCATTGGCAGAAATCTGGGATGGTGGACACTCTTGAACTGTATCAAGGACCTAACTGAGGCTCAATACCTGAGACTGATCCCAGACGCAGGGTAAGGCAGTGGACAACGAAGGGGCCAAACTGTCCGCTTGGTAAGTGTAAAAATGGGAATGATTGTACTAAGGGGCGCAGGATGCCATGACACCAGTGAACTAAGAAAAAAGGAACCCAAGAGGAAACTTACCCGAACCATAAGCAGGATTGATGCTGTGTCCATTGGTGGGCAGAGGAGGACCGGGTAGCAGGAGATGACCTCCAGAAATGGGTCTCTGAAGAAGATAGAGCCACAAGACAAACAGCAAAAAGAAAAGGGTTTTCCATTGATCCTCTGACCAAAACAGTGCACGAGGTGCTATTAAGGTTGAAGCACTCTTTCTCCAACACTTCCTGAGCTAATTAGGCTCGTGCTGAGTTAAGGAGAGAAGCTGGGGAGGTGGGATGAAGATTGCGGCCTAGCTGTGGAAAAAGGCAATGACCAAAGGTCCCCCCCCAATGGAACCAGAGCCCCCTGAAAGTGGCACCAACAATGCTAGAAGTGAGGAAATTGTGTCGGAAACGGCAACATAGAAGCATAGAATGCTCCCTCACATCCATGCAGGGGAAGTGTTCAGGTATTTTGTAATAAACTGAAAGGGAAGTAGTTGTCGACCTAAGGAAAAATCAATATATGAGATGCCCCCCGCACAGTTTGTTATAGTAAAAAAAAAATGAACAAATAATTTGTCCTCACCGTCCCCTGGTCCAGCGTTGAGTCTACCTGTGTAGACGGAATGCCCTGCTAAGAGCTCATTGATTGACTGCCGCACTGTCATGTCGTCAGCGCTGCAGTCAATACTTGTCACACTGGGAGCAGCGGTAGAGACTCAGCAATCGGCCCAGAAAAGTGAATAAAGTGCAGTTTGTTTTTTTAATAAGCCATTTCGGACGGGTGACTTGCAATATTGTGGCCCGCAGGGTGGTACTGTACTGTGAAGTGCATGGTGTGTCCTCCCCGGGGTGATGGGAAGAAGGTTGAGAAATTTACGACACCTAAAAGGAATAAATGAAAAAACATGCAGCAGGTCTGGTACGGGTCTGCCTCCTATGGACACTAGACTAAAACTGAGCTGCTTGATGTCCAAAAGGAGGATATGACTAACAAAGCAACGCCAGTACTTTTTTTTTTCTACCCAATTGATTGCTTGGACCCCCAGCAATCCTGAGGATCGCAGCGTGCAGCGATTGGCTAATCCCATAGACAATTAATGGAGAGAGTGCGGAGCATGCACATCTATGATCCATTCAGGACAGGGCAGCAGAGCTCTTGTCTCGGGTTTCTAAGCCCTGAAATCGGGATTCCTCTGGATCCCAGCTCGCAAACCTCCAGCTATGAGCAAATTATCTTTCTTTTGGAGGGGTTGTTGAAGGGGGTGGAGGAGGTGGGATTACCGTTTAACAAGAAAACAACTTCCCTACCTTAATGTTAACAAAATATTGGCTCACAGATCGATCGATTTTCTTTCATTAGGAGTGAAAACAACCATTGAGGGAGCAGTGACGCTCGATACCATTCAATCCATCAACTTTGCTACTTTGCAGTCCTTTGAAGGTGTAAGAGCAGCAGTGTCGGATGAAGCAATGATCGCCAGATGTGAAGGGGCGCTGACGGTGTGGCTCAGCCAGATCCAGAAGGTAATTTCCAGACATACAGCTATTCATGGAAAGTCCGGGGAACATTTCCTTTAGAATATGCTTGTATTCTGTCAGTGGTAGATACTGACCATATTAACCAATTTACAAATATATTTTTTGATTATTTATTGAGAATGATCGGTGTGCGATCCTAAACGTTACTAGAGTCTTGCCTATTAAGATCTCATAGCTCTTGTTCCACGGAGGCTACAGTATATATACATGAATGTCAGGGGATTCACAGTAGACTAAAGCAATAAGGCTGCTCCATCTATACATTAATAAGGGCTACATCTATAGCCAATCCGAAAACAAGACATTGATATGTACACACATGCGACAATTCTAAAGATAAAAGATGCGTTTTTACATGTGGTTTTGGTGCAGATTTTCCCCACTCATTTTTATGAGGGAGATCTGCAGCAAAAACATTGAAAGAATTGACACGCTGCAGATTTAATTAAGGCAAAAAAGGAGCTCACCACGCTTGCCAATCATGCAGATAGCCGAGAACATCGTAACCAGATGGTATTTAAATTAATGAAAACAAACAGTGTCCAGGAAAACTGTTAAAACTGACACTTTTCTGGCGAAAAACATCCTTAAAAAAGTTGGGCACAACTTTTTATTATGCCCCCAATGTATCCCCCCGGGGCCCATACGTGTCTTTGTAATTACCTTATGTTGCAGGTTGCGCCTGTGAGCGGCGCTATCGCTGGCCGCTCACAGGCATCACGTGACCCCCTCGCTGACGTCACGATAAGTGAGGCGTGACTCAGCGCCGGGGTCCCTGCGGTGGCTGCTGGTTTGTGGGCGGGGTTACCCCGCACGTCACACCCAGCATCCACCGCGCGCTTTCCCGATGAATGAGGAGAGGGAGAGCGCACTGTGGATGCCGGGTATGACGTGTGGGGTAACTCCGCCCACAACCTAGCATCCACCGGTTGAACGCGGAAGAGTGACCCTCGGCTGCAGCCTGGACTTGTCGTGACATCAGCGGATGTCGGGGGGGGGGTGTCACATGATGCCTGTGAGCGGCCACCGATAGCGCCACTCACAGGCAGTACCTGCGACAGAAGGTATTTACAAAAACACTTATGGGCCCCAGGGGAATACATTGGGGAGGGGATAATAAGTAGTGGACAACCCCTTTAATCATAGTATATAGAAAGAGTGGAATAAGTCACATTATAAAGCTGCAAGAAACCAATCACAGGAATCGACCAATGCAAAGCCAAAGCAGGTTACCATGTCAGAAACAATGCTAAAGTGTCTCACATACCAAAAAATATTGTCCAACTAATAATTAAAAAAAAAAATCATTTTTGAAATTCATACTGTGGGGATATTTGGTATTTAACCCCTTCATGGCCGATGACGTATAGGTTCGTCATCGGTCGTGTCGCTGTCTTTGATGCGGATTCTGGCGCTTAGTCCGCATCTTTTCCTGCACATGACATGTGATCGGATCAGCTGTCATGTGCTTCTAATATCTATGGGTGAATCCGCAATCCATCCACAGCTGTTAACAAGTTAAATGCAATTGCCAACCTCTAACAGCGGCATTTAACGCACCCTAGCCGGAAACTCGTCACAAGACACGCCCATCTATGCCCCTGTCACATGATCGCGGGGCGCCAATGGGTTATCATGGCAGCCAGGGGTCTGCAGAAGACCACCACGCCTGACATTGTAAATGTCGTATAAATTCCGGCCCATGGCCGGCGTTCATAGGAGATCATGATTTCTGCCACACATAGCAGTGCTGAAGCACAGGCGATCAGGTGATTGCAGCTTCAAGTCTCCTAAGGAGACTATTAAAGCCAGAAAAAAGTAAAAAAAAAAAAACTTTTTAAAAATATAGAAAAACACAAAAGCTCAAATCACCCCCTTTTGCCCCATTCAAAATAAAACAAAAAATTGGTAAAAGGCATAACGAGAAAGAAAATCTAAACTCCAGAATTATGTTTTTTGGTCGCCGCAACATTGCAATAAAATGCAATAACGGGCGATCAAAAGATCGTATCTAACCCAAAAATGGTATCAATATAAACGTCAGCTCGGTGCGCAAAAAATAAGTCGTCACCCAACCCCAGATCCCAAAAAAATGGAGACGCTATGAGTCCCGGAAAATGGCGACATAAGCAATTTTTTTTTCCTTACAAATTTGAGATTTTTTTCACCACTTAAATAAAAATAACCTATACATGTTTGGTATCTGCGTACTCATAATGACCTGGAGAATCATAATGGCAGGTCAGTTTTACCATTTAGTGAACATGATAAATAAAAAACCCAAAAAACAATTGTGGAATTGCACTTTTATTTGCAGTTTCACCACACATGGAATTTTTTTTTCCCGTTTTCCAGTACACTATATGTTAAAATCATCCAAAAGTACAACTCGTCCCACAAAAAACAAGCACTCATACAGCTATATTGATGGAAAGATAAAAAAAAGTTACGGCTCATTGAAGAAGGGGTGGAAAAAACAAACAAAAAAATCGCCTGGAGGAGAAGGGGTTAAAGTGAGACCCCCAAAAGCCTCTCTCATGGTCAGACATTTTTTCCAGCTCTCTTCCCTTTTACGGACATTTAACTTTTTCAATGCCTTGGAGCTTTAAATGTGTAGTGTCACTATTGTGCACATTTAGAAAGAATACCATTCATTTCTATTGCTAATGTGAAAAAGATGTTCTGCAACTGCAATATGTCTCTTTAGTCTCCTAATGATGCAGCCTACACAGCGTATGAGACACACGCTGCATTCAATACAGTCACCACATGATGAGAAAATGATCTATTGCTTGATTTTTACCATGTTGTAAATTGAAAAAATCTTCAACATGTGCACAGCACTTATCAGATCCAGAAATGCTGCAGAGAATATGCAACACCACAACTCCCCATAAGCTCATTGTGGGAACGTAGCGTTACAGGTATTTTTTTTCCTTTTTTTGAGCAGACACATTCTAAAATCCCCCTCAAGCATACATTTAAAACTCTTCCTAATTACCGTATTTTTCGGACTATAAGACGCACCGGACCATAAGACGCACCTAGGTTTTAGAGGAGGAAAATAAAAAAATAAAAATTTAAGCAAAAATGTGGTCATGATGCACTTTTAAGGGGGAGGGGGTCTTCTGCTGACACTGGTATAGGGGTAATGTCCCCCAATTCTGACAATATCCCCCATCCTGGTATATATGCCCCTTCCTTTTATACGTGGTGCCCATCTCCATCCTGGTATGCCTGGCATCCCTCCATCCTGGTATGCATGGCACCCATAATCCTTATCCTGGTATGCATGGCACCCCTCATACCTATCCTGATATGCATGGCACTGCTCATCCCTGTCCTAGTATGCATGGCACCCCTCATCCCTGTCCTGGTATGCATGGCACCCCTCATCCCTGTCCTGGTATGCATGGCACCCATAACCCTATCCTGGTATGCATGGCCCCCCTCATCCCTGTCCTGGTATGCATGGCACCCCTAACCCTATCCTGGTATGCATGGCCCCCCTCATCCCTGTCCTGGTATGCATGGCACCCCTCATCCCTGTCCTGGTATGCATGGCACCCCTCATGCCTGTCCTGGTATGCATGGCACCACTCATCCCTGTCCTGGTATGCATGGAACCCCTAATCCCTGTCCTGGTATGCATGGCACCCATAATCCCTATCCTGGTATGCATGTCACCCCTAATCCCTATCTTGGTATGCACGGCACCCCTAATCCCTATCCTGGTATGCATGGCACCCCTAATCCCTGTCATGGTATGCATGGCACCCCTAATCCCTGTCCTAGTATGCATGGTCCCCCTAATCCCCATCATGCTGCACATTAAAAAAAAATAAACACTCCTACTCGCCTTTCTTCTCTCCTCCAGCGCTGTGTCCGGTCTGCCTGCACTGATCTCTCCATGTGAGCCGCGCATAACGTCACTGCCATGCGCGGCTCACAAGGAGAGATCAGCTGCCGGAAGTCACTGCTCCCTACGCCGGGACTGTGTGCGCGGGGAGCAGTGACTTCACTCTCCTTCATAGCCGGCACACAGTGTAGCCGCGCAGCTGCTGCTGCCGGGCTATCTCCTGTGCCCGCTCATTAAAGGGCATGAATATTCACCCCCTCCCCACGCCCATGGGCATGGAGAGAGGTTGAATATTCATGCCCTTTAACAGTGGGCACAGGAGATGCCGGCAGCAGCAGGAGCCGCAGCGCGGCTACACTGTATACCGCTATTAAGGAGCATGAATATTCAGTGCTCCCCACGCCTATCTTTAGCAGCGGGGACAGTGTAGGCTGCAGCTGGCGGCTGCTGCCTCCTGTGACCCTCTCCTCCACCGCTACCGCTCCCCCCACACTCTACATATATATACACCCCACCCCCAACATTCGGACTATAAAGCGCACCCCCCATTTTCCTCCAAATTTTTGGAGGAAAAAAGTGCGTCTTATAGTCCGAAAAATACGGTATTTATATGAGAAATTCACTTTGCTGTTCCTATGAGAAGTTTTTTTTTTGTTTCCTAAAGAGGTTTTGAAAAACTGTTGGTGAAAAAGAAAATATGCAGTCACTTTATGAAGTAGATCCTGATGGAGCCACAACAAACTACGCACTGTCTTATCAGAAAACGTTTCAGCAAAAAGAGAGCGTTTCCCTGAAGCGATTTCTGTTTTTGAACACCTTGTGTGAACATAGCCTTATCGTGTTGCTTTTCTTTGTGCTTTCCTAAATGCAGGTTATGTCCGAAAGTGAACAAATAAGAAAAGAAGCAGATGATTTGGGTCCTATAAGTGAGCTGGACCACTGGATACGATTGTATGTGAGATTCAGCTTCATTATTGAGCAGGTGAAGGGAGAGAACTTTAAAGCCATCATCGCTGTGTTGGTTGTGGCTAAATCCAAGCTAATAAAGGTAAGATATTAGGTCTGCAGGAAGCCTTAGTGGTATCTAACTAGTTCAGGACTCGGCCATTTTCTCCTGGTGATGACCAGGCACAGTTTAGTTTATAGTATATGATGATTCAAAAAGCTGTAATTCTTTTTTTGTTCAGTTAATCAAAAAAATGTTTGTTTCTATTTCTTAGTGATTCATGGTGCTTTATATTTATAGTGTACGAGTGTCTGTTTTCATGTTTTGTTCTGCTTTCTATCAGTACCGTGCTCATTTTTATATTTTGTCTCCCTTTTGCTACACTCATTCTTATATAAGGGGGGAATAGTTTTGGTCACTTGGGGGCTAGCTGTTGTGGTTTTCCTTTTCTCTTTGGGGGCAGGGATAATAATTGTGTGTTTTTTTTCTCTTCCTTCCACCCACTACTCAGCACCAAGTGATCATTTAATCACAGGGACGTAAATATTAGGGGCAATTCTGCTTCTTTGATTGTATTCACAGTGCGATAGTCTGGGTGGACAATAATTTCCCTTCATATGCAACTGTACATATTTTCTCAGCAATATGATTGGGGGACACAGGACCGTGGGTATATGCCCCACCAACTGGGAGGCTCGACACATGGTGAAAAAAAGTGTGCTGGCTTCGCTTTGTGAGCTATACCTTCTCCTCCGACACAAGACAGTTTTTTGTCAAAAGCCGTAAAAGAGAAACGCATAATCCTACACCCAGGAGGAAGAGAACACATAGGCCACAGGCAACTAGAACAGACCCAGGGACAGGAGAACCAGGAATAGGGTGAGAACTATGTGCCCTATTGTAATCAACTGGAAAGGGATTTTATGTTAAGTACAAAAATCCAATTTTTTCATTAATAGCATTGGAGGACAAAGAACCGATTAGTAGCAAAAAACGAGTGTCCCAGTGTTCGTAGGTGACAGCCATGACACATGTCAAGTCTTCTGCACAGTGTTTATCTTTTTCATTTTTTTCCAGTTGGTTTATGTACCCCACCTTTGGTTCACCACACCAAGGAGTCCACACCACGCACTCCACAATATTGTACCTCCTGGCGGACGCGTTTTGCCGCCGGTCACCCTTTCCCCGATGCTGCTGCTGCTTGTTTTCTTTTTTTTCATTGGTGGGTCAGTGTATAATTGTGGGTGCTGACCTTCATATTTATTCCCCTGGGTTTCGCTCTATTGGAAATTCTCTTTTCAGAGCTTGCCCCTTTGTGGCGTTGACGCCTTTTTGTATGGTGTTTTTTGCACTACTTTGGCGTTTTTCCTATTTTTTTACGGACCCTCTGGTCGTGCTTGGGCCCTTCTACCATTCCTTGGCATTTTCTTTGTTCTGTTCTGCCAACAGTGCCAAGGGTGCACTGCCGATGAGAAGCCTGACCACTTGAGTCCGTTATTTTCCCCTTCTCCCATGACACCACCACCTGAGAGAGTATCCGCCCACCAAGGACAGGAACCTACTGAATAAAAAGGCGGTACCTCTCTTCCGCATCAGTTTTTGGTTCCTGTCCTTGATGGGAGCCTCTCTAGGTGGTGCCTCACCTACCTGTTCATGGGATCTGGAGTTGGATCCCGGGATCGATGCGGCCTGGAGGCCGTGAAGAAGCAGCTGATGGGTCCTCTGTTCCCAGCCCCATCTTGCTGGTACCTGGGTCTGCATGCGGGGGCGCAGCCTTCCGGGGTCCTCTCCCATGTGCACTGGGTCCTGCGGCCGGGTCTGCGAACGCACGGTGGCCGTGGCTGGGCAAGCCGGCAGGCAGGCCTTCCGGGCTACGCACGTGCAGGGTCGCGTCGCGCTCAGTGACGTTGCGCTCCGGAAGTCCGGGCTACGCACGCGCGGGGTCGTGTCGCGCCCTAGTATGAGTGCGCCGGAAGCCCGGGTCTGCGCTTGCGTGGGGTGCGATGTCCAGGGACATCCCCGCTTGCAAGCGCGCCGGGAGCCGCTGGTTCTGTGCACGCGTAGGAGGGATCCTGCGGCGTAGCGCGCCAGCTGGCATGAAGTAAAAAAAAAGAAAAAAAAAAGGAGTATAAGATAAAATTACAGCTCCTACTTTAAGCAAAAAGAGAGAGCACACTGCTGCCGGAAGGGGAGGGGCCCAAAGGAGGTGGAGCCCCCTTATGCTTTAAAAGGATGGGAAGCAGTCAAGATGGTGGTGTCTGCATCCCCGTCATCATGAGTGAGGAGCCGCAGTCACCTCGTCAGCAGCTGTCACCGCCGCAAGAGGAACAGCAGCAGCCACAGCCGCCTAAGCAGCGTAAACAGCTCAAGCAAAATGTGAGACAACCGGAGCATTGGGAGTGTTCCCATCATCAGAGCCACAGCAGTGGGGATCGTACGAGTGCCGGCAGAAGCGGTCAGAAGAAATCTCGTGAAACCTTCATGTGAACGGCAACCACCGCCTCCGGAACCAAAAAAGTGTAGTTCCAAGAATAAGAATAAGGAGTGTGCATTATGTAAAGTTAGCCTTCCCAGCTCCTACGCTAAAAACCTTTGCTCTGTGTAAGGCAGCGCTAGTCATCATAATGGGGGTAACTCGCTTCACCGGGTCAATTAAGCACACGTGCAATGTCTTTACGTTTTTCTCACAATGTTGCAGTTTATTACATCATAAGCCACAGTTCACCGGGTCCAACTCCGTGGCACGCCGACACACATAAACACAATGTTCATGAGCCAAGTGGCACACAGGCCCACTTGCTCCAGGTTACAGCTTATGGCAAGGTAATAAAGTAGCAATGTTCATATCACAATGTCCATATAGCACTGGGTATTACCTTTGCCAGGTTTAGCTGTCTCAGTCCATTACGCTTGCCACCACCGTGGCTTTGTGGCTTCCCAGGTAGGGATCTCTAGCCGTCGTTCCCTCAAAGGCCACTGACATCCACACAGGATCCAGGCTCTGCCTTTCAGGACTCTTACTCATGCCGGCTCTCCCTCAAAGGCCACTGACATCCACACAGGATCCAGGCTCTGCCTTTCAGGGCTCTTACTCATGCCGGCTCTCCCTCAAAGGCCACTGACATCCACACAGGATCCAGGCTCGACCTTCCAGGTACCAGGCTTCACTCCAAAGCCGCTGCCTTCCAAGGCCACTAGCATCCGCACAGGATCCAGTCTTTGCCTTTCAGGCTGCCAGGCTTCACTCGGCCTCACTAGGCCTCTCACAAACGGTGTCCCACACACACAGAGCACAGGCCTCACGCCTCACACCGAACACACCTGTCTCAAATTAAGCAGGGTTTATATATCCTGTGCACACATACACCCATACTGACAGGACCTAACTGTGTGCATCAGGACCTGTGTGATGTCACGGTCATGTGACCAGTCAGTTAAAGGGGAAGGCACATGGTCCGGTAAACACATCCTGGACCATTTACAGTAATGCTAGCAAGCTGCTGCATTACATATCCCCCCCCCTCTGTTCAAACTTGTGGGGTTGAACATATAATATACACAATAACATTATAACCCCCAGCTCACATAGAGACCATGTACTTTACAATTGTGCTACTCAGCCCCTGGAACCTTAGTCAACGACATTAGCCCATTCCTTAGGGACCTACCATTTGTCACTGTCACTGACTTTGTCAGGTCACCTTTCCGGGTCGTAACCTTGTCAGGTCTCCCCCGCTCCCAGCGGTCAGTCATACAGCGGTGTGACTCACATGCCCTGGTATCTAAGGTCCGGTCCGACTCCGTAATGTCCCGTCTTCTATTGGGTCGTTTGTATGGGCTTCTCAAACCTGAGTTACTGGAGGTCTCACTACCTCTAAACCCACGCCCACTACTCTCAGGACATCTTGAAAGGTCCCTAACTCCAGCTGTAGCTGTTCTGGTATTTAGGGGGCCCTTTCTCTGTCGGGTCTCACTATTTCTAGATGGCTTCCATCTTCTGCTGCTCAGATGATGCTGTCTATCTACTCGCAGTCTAGCGAGATTCAATTGTTCTACCTCCTGCAGGTAGGTCACTCGGTATTCAATCAGCATTTGTATATATTCTAGGCTTTCTTCTGTTCCTACAGCGGAGAAGGACACCATGCCGTCTTCGTCTGGTATCCAGTCCTGATGATCACATGGATTGCTTACTTTCACCACACCAGACTTCTTGACCATCATCTGCATGGCTCGACCGCTTCTCCCAATGAGCTTTCTCACCAGAACATGAGGCACCCGGATGACCTCTTCATGCAGACTGTGAGCTTTCCTCATCAGCTCCAGTTGTCTAACGGCTTGTTCCGTCTTCAACCGGAGAAACCGCTTCGTGCGAATACATCGCCAATGCATATCACTTAGGATTGCCACCCTCTTCACTGTGACTTCGGTCATGGACAGAACCACCAGCTGTTTAGCTTCGGAGGTCAAGTACACCTTACAGGCTCCCACAGCCTTCTTAAACTCTTCATGCACTTACTCACGGGTGCATTCTTCCCTCAAATCCTCGGGTACATCTATGAGGCATTTGTACCAAGACGTTTCGGACTCACCAGTAGTTTCCAGACGATTAACCAGCTCAGGGTTCAGGGACAACTGACTTTCAGCTTCTTCCCCCTGTATGCTTACCCTGAGCTGATTCACAGCTACAAATTCACGAATTTTCGTCTTGACCACTTCCACTTGATATTTATCTTCTGTTACCCTGCTCTTAGCTCTCCTCAGGTCCACCTTCTCATGGTATAAGGGAGTGAGTACAACGTGTTCGCCCTTTTCCTTCTCCAAGAAGGCCTCGTTCACTGAGTGATACTTTGTCAGGCGACTTTTGAGCCCGGAAACTTCTTCCTCTAGCTCCGCCACTCGCCTCTCAGCGGCCCGTCTCTGAAGCTCTTCCTGCTTCAACTGCTCTTCCAGCAGCAGAGTTCTCTCAGACCTCTCCACCTCCAATGCGCCCACTCGGCTCTCAATAGCCAGTCTCTCACGCTTCTCTTGCGTCTCCTGGGTTTGTAGCAACTCCTTGAGCTGCTTGAACTCGGCTCCGACATCCACCGAACCCTCCGAGCCCACATCACTCGAGGAGGTATCTGCTTCATACCTCCCATCACCAGCGGTCAACTCCTGGCCCTGGTCTGTGGCTTTTCCGATGGACTCCTCCATCCTCTCTCGCTCAGCTTCCATCTTGCTGACTGTTTCCTTAAGGTACGTCTCCGCCTTCTGGAGAGTATCACAGGACATCTGTAGCTCCTTCACCGGAGCTTCCAGATCTAGGGTCTTTCCCCGGAGACCATCATTCTCCTCACGGGTGTCTTGCAGAGTGGTCTCAACCACTTGGCGCACTTGCTCTGCACCCGCCTTATCCTCCTCTAGTTTTTCCTTCACCTTGAGGAGATCCTCATAATCTCTCTTACTCTGTTGCAGTTCCCTACTGCGTTCACTACACTCCTTCTTGGAGTCACACAGCTCCTGGTTGAGCTGTTTGCGCAGACGTTCTAGGATTTGTTCACGTCCAGAAACACCATCCTGCCGCGCCTCCTTCTCAAGCTTCAACTGCAAAACCTCATCCTTGATTTTGCGGCGGTCCTCCTTAATTGCGTAGAACATTTCCTTCCAATGGTTAATTTCCGCGTTGCTTCCCTCCACGTCTCGCTGCCAGTTCCTCATAACCTGGTATATTTTCTGCTGCTCAGACTCCAGGTTCAGCTAGTCTGAGGACACGTTCCCCAGGTTTTCACATAACTGCTGTATGTCAATCTGACACTGCGACCTGATAGGCTCCAGCTCTTGGTCATGACTGGCCGCCTCCCCTTTCAGGGCTGTCAGATCCTGACTCGTCAGTCTCAGTACCGTACCGGAGGTTGCTACGGGCAACGTCATCTCCTCTTCTACCTCTAAAGGAGGATCCACACTTGAAGCATAGGCACACAGTACTATATTGTCTTTATTTTCATTTTCAGGAAGTACTACCGGAGCAACCTTTTTGTGGCCCTTGCGCCGTCGACGACGAGAGGGGGACTCTCTCCCCTCGTCTAGCCCCTCCTGACTGAACTTACTTTTTACTTTCATAGTGTCACAGTCAGCTACGGGGTCTGTGTCACTCCCCATGGTGTTGTGGACTAACAGGTCACCTCCCACTTTGACGTCACCCCCTTCTACTGGAGTTACCCCGTTATCAACGGTCACATTGTCATTTTTAGGAGGTACCAACCCACAACCAGTAACAATTTTCAGTTTTCTACACTCCACACTCTTGTGAAAATCCGCCCCTTTTTAGACTCCGCCCCCTTTTTAACAACCACACCGGCAGGGTAATTTTTACACAAAAAATCAGCAGTAGTCTTAGGACTCAGTTCACAACATCTCTTACCACCTCCCCGGGCACTCTGGGACAACACTGGCGCCCCCGGAGAGTCCATAGAATGGTCCACTGCCGCCATTCCATATGGTGCCCACAGCTCCTGCGGTTCCTGCACCATGTCCAGTAAAAGTTTCCCAAATACCTGCTCCGGTCCCAACCGGCCCTTCAACCGCTCAATAGCTCCAGACAGATCTGCTGCTTTGCTCACAGCCATCGCGGTACGCTGTTCACACTAGAACTTCACCGCTCTCCCGGAAAAAATATTCGTGGCCCCGCCGAGCCACAGCAAACCAGGTTTGAGTGCGACGCCAATCTTCGCAACCCCGCCGAGTTGCCGCAAGATGCTTTATCCACACTCGTCGTCCTGTGCCGTTGCCCCTAGCAACCGGGTTGTCGTTGCCGTTAGCAACCGGGCTGCAGCTGCCGCATCCTCGAACCATATGTAAGGCAGCGCTAGTCATCATAATGGGGGTAACTCGCTTCACCGGGTCAATTAAGCACACGTGCAATGTCTTTACTTTTTTCTCACAATGTTGCAGTTTATTACATCATAAGCCACAGTTCACCGGGTCCAACTCCGTGGCACGCCGACACACATAAACACAATGTTCATGAGCCAAGTGGCACACAGGCCCACTTGCTCCAGGTTACAGCTTACGGCAAGGTAATAAAGTAGCAATGTTCATATCACAATGTCCATATAGCACTGGGTATTACCTTTGCCGGGTTTAGCTGTCTCAGTCCATTACGCTTGCCACCACCGTGGCTTTGTGGCTTCCCAGGTAGGGATCTCTAGCCGTCGTTCCCTCAAAGGCCACTGACATCCACACAGGATCCAGGCTCTGCCTTTCAGGACTCTTACTCATGCCGGCTCTCCCTCAAAGGCTACTGACATCCACACAGGATCCAGGCTCGACCTTCCAGGTACCAGGCTTCACTCCAAAGCCGCTGCCTTCCAAGGCCACTAGCATCTGCACAGGATCCAGTCTTTGCCTTTCAGGCTGCCAGGCTTCACTCGGCCTCACTAGGCCTCTCACAAACGGTGTCCCACACACACGGAGCACAGGCCTCACGCCTCACACCGAACACACCTGTCTCAAATTAAGCAGGGTTTATATATCCTGTGCACACATACACCCATACTGACAGGACCTAACTGTGTGCATCAGGACCTGTGTGATGTCACGGTCATGTGACCAGTCAGTTAAAGGGGAAGGTACATGGTCCGGTAAACAAATCCTGGACCATTTACAGTAATGCAAGCAAGCTGCTGCATTACATCTGATTGTATCCAGAAAACTGTAGCTGAGGAGTCCCCTAGTTTTTCTATGGATTTAAAAACCTTGATCCAGACGGAGGTCAGGGATTCCTTTAAAAGCTTGACCTCTAGTAAGAGGAGGAAGCAGAAAAGGGTTTCCTCGGACTCAGAGGAATCAGTAGAGTCCCGTTTCATGAGGGAATATCCTTCCAGCTCTGACCTCTCTTCATCGTCTTCATGAGAGTCTTCGGATGATGATGGAGGACGTAGGCCTTGTTTTTCGGCGGACAATACTGAAAGATTAGTCAAGGCTATTAGAGTGACTATGGGTATTGCCGATGCCAAAGCTCCCAGAACAGTTCAGGATGTCATGTTCGGGGGCTTAGATCAGAAGAGGAGACGCACATTCCTAGTTAACAAGAGGATCAAGACTCTTATAGATAGGGAATGGAAAAAAACAGAGAGGAAAGGCCAGCTGCCTTCTTCTTCTAAGCGGAGATACCCTTTTGAAGAGGAGGATGCAGCTAAGTGGGACAAAACCCCTAAAATTGATGTGGCCATCGCAAAGTCCTCGAAAAGATCCACACTGCCTTTTGAGGATTTGGGGACCCTAAAAGATCCTCTTGATAAAATGGCGGAGTCTTTTCTTAAACAGGCCTGGGAGTCATCAGCAGGGGCTCTGAAACCGGCAGTGGCAGCCACCTGCACCCCCAGGTCTATGATGATCTGGCTTCAACAGTTAGAGGACCAGATCAAAGTGAATGTCTCTAGAGAGAAAATTCTGTCAGGTCTTCCTTTTTTGCAGGGGGCGGCTGCATTCCTTGCAGATGCATCGGCAGATTCAGTTAGGCTGGCTGCCAGGTCAGCAAATCTTTCTAATGCAGCCCGTAGGGCATTATGGCTCAAGAGCAGGCCAGGGGATGTGCAGTCAAAATCTAAACTCTGCTCAATCCCTTGTGAGGGGGACTTTCTTTTCGGGAAGGCCTTAGATGACATCCTGGATAAGGCCGCGGACAAGAAACATGGGTTTCCCACTGTGTCTGTTCCCCGATATAAGAGCTCCTTTCGGAAGAGGAAATACAGTCGGAGCAAGTTTCCCAGAGACCAAAGTGGTTGGAGAGACAGGAAGCCGAATAACAGGCTTCATGTTCGGGGGTCCATCCTCCAAGAATAAGAAAGCCCCTAAGTGATGGACCTCCCCAGGTGGGAGGAAGGTTGTCCCACTTCCTTCCCACCTGGGAAAAATCTCGTCCAGTGCTTGGATTTTAGGGATAATCAGGAGGGAGCTGAAGTTGGAGTTCAAAAACATTCCCAGAAACACCGTCAGGATTTCAGCCCCCAGAGGCCTAACGGAGCAGATGGCACTGCAGCAGGAAGTACTCACTCTGGTTGTGAAGGGGTTTCTAGTAGAAACACCTGTACCCGAGCAAGGGAGAGGGTTTTACTCAACTCTCTTCCTGATAAAGAAGCCGGATGGCTCCTTCAGAACCATTGTCAACTTGAAGAAGCTGAACGACCATTTGATTTACTGGCCATTCAAGATGGATTCAATAAAATCGGCCATAAAAATGGTGTTTCCACACTGTTATATGTGCGTCCTCGATTTGAAGGACACTTACTACCACGTCCCAATCTTTCCTGCACACCAACAGTTTCTGAAGGTAGCTGTACGGTTCGGCAAGCACATAAGGCATTTTCAGTTTGCAGCTCTTCCCTTTGGCATCTCCATGGCTCCAAGGGTTTTCACAAAGATTATCCTGGAAGATATCCTAGTCATCCCTTACCTGGACGATTTTTTAGTGATGGGCAGATCAAAACAACTCTGCGCACTGGCTCTGGCAGAAGTCATGGCCAGTCTAAATGGCCTGGGTTGGATGTTAAATTTAGAAAAATCGAGACTAGACCAAAAAAGCTTCAGTCATTTCTGGGTCTCATTTTGGACTCGGAAAACCAGACTTGTCTTCTGCCAGAGGACAAGAAACTGAAGATCAGTTCCCTCATATCACGCGTAATCAGCAATCCATCCATGACCTTGAGAAATGCAATGTCTCTATTGGGTATAATGACATCTTGTATCCCAGCAGTTCAGTGGGCCCAGTTCCATTCCTGATGTCTTCAGCAGGAGATCCTGACAGCAGACAAATGGCTCAGAAGTCGCCTGGATGGAAGAATATCCCTCAAGTTTAGTAATCAACTCGCTGGACTGGTGGATGAATCCGATAGATTTATCTCTGGGGGTTCCTTGGTCTTTCCAGGTGTCAGATACAATTACGACAGATGCAAGCGCAGAAGGCTGGGGAGCTCACCTGAGAGATCATTCAATTCAAGTCCTCTGGTCGGACAGCAAGACTGGTCTCTCCTCCAACATGAGGGAGCTGTTGGCAGTCAGAAATGCGCTAGTAGAGTTCAGTTCTCTTCTTCAGGGTCATCATATCCGGATAATGTCGGACAACCGAACGACAGTCGCCTACATCAATCGTCAGGGGGGTAACAGATCCCTTCCTCTGATGTTAGTAGCGGATCAGATCCTTCGTTTTGCGGAGAGTCATCTATTCACGCTCTCGGCGCTGCATATAAGAGGAGAGGAGAACGTAAAAGCCGATTTTCTAAGTCGACACATCTTGAAACAAGGAGAATGGGAATTGAATCCAGCTGTATTCCAGCAGATTGTCGGCCGATGGGGATAACCTCAGATAGATCTGTTTGCGAACAAACACAATCGGAAAACCAAAATCTTTTGCTCCCTGAATCCAAAGGAGAAGCCGTTTGCGGTGGACGCGATGCAAATTCCTTGGGACTTTACCCTGGCCTATGCCTTTCCCCCTCTAATGCTGATTCCTACTATCCTAAGAAAGATCCGAGAAGAACAGTTTAGGGTTATATTGATCGCCCCGTTTTGGCCCAAGAGACCATGGTTCACTTGGATAAAGAGAATGTCCCAAGCGGATCCATGGGTTCTTCCGGACACCCCAGATCTCCTCAGGCAGGGCCCAGTCTTCCATCCCCAAAGATCGGGCCTGCATTTGACGGCCTGGATTTTGAAAGGTCACTACTAATGCAGGAGGGGTTTTCTCCAGGTCTAGTTGCTACTCTACTGGCGAGTAGGAAGCCGGTGACGACTAGGATCTATGGCAGAACCGGGGCTAAATTTCTGTCTACCTCGGATCAGTCCGCCAAAGGGAGGGTTTCTATTGGGGCCTTCCTGGAATTCCTTCAGAAAGGCTTAAGCATGGGGTTAGCCACCAGTACCCTTAAGGTACAAGTATCAGCTCTGGGGGCACTATATAATTGCGACTTGGCAGTGAATAGGTGGATCATCAGATTCATTAAAGCTTGCAGTAGATCTAGACCCATTCCTACTCTAAGGATGATTCCTTGGGACCTTAATCTGGTTCAAGAAGCGCTAACCAAGCCTCCCCTTGAGCCTTTAGAGGAAGTTTCGGAGAAAATTCTAACCTTAAAAACAGCCATGCTGGTAGCTCTAACGTCAGCTCGTAGGGTTAGTGATCTGCACGCGCTGTCAGTTAACCATCCGTTCAGTCAGGTGTGTATGGATAGAGATTTTACAGAGCCCATGACAGCACCCTATTAATTCCCTCCCCTTTATGACTTATGGTGTGCACTTCTTAGGGTGTTTTATTAAGAAATGTTTAGGTGGTAGTTATGTACTAACCTATTTTTCGGAGGCCCTCTCATGCTCTGAAACAAAAACTGATGCGGAAGAGAGGTACCGCCTTTTTATTCTGTAGGTTCCTGTCCTTGGTGGGCGGATACTCTCTCAGGTGGTGCTGTCATGGGCTCTGTAAAATCCCGTTACCAGTAAGTAACTAGGATCTTTTTCTCACGGTTAGGCCATGGCCCCACTATAAGTATTCGGTCAGTATTTTTTCTCAGGAGTGGGAGCCAAAAGAAGATGAGAAACAATTAGAGAAAAGGTATAATAGAAACAAGTCACCAATTTAGCATGGCTCCCACTCCTGAGAAAAAATACTGACCGAATACTGAGCAAATACTGATAGTGGTTTTAGGTCACTACTTTCTTCCCACCCTCTTGGTAGCCATGTCCCCTCCTGACCACCAGGCCTCGCTCTGTGGGGAAGTCAGACAGTGGTATGCTAATCAGTGCTTTTAGCGCTGTTTATTTTGGGAGCGATTTTTGTGAAATTCAATAAAATCCACTCTATGGCTTCTCTCAATGTCTTCTTGGGTCGCAAGGTAATGCAGTCCACTTTCCGCTAGGCAGTAGGCATGATCAGCTACCTTTACTTTTTTCCCACCCTCCTGGAACTGCTTTAGGACGTCCCTCAGTCCTGTGTCCCTTGAAGGGTACCTGTTCTTCCCAGAGACAACCTCTTCCTGCATGGAGCTTTCATGGACTGCTCCTAGTGGCGATTCTCCTGATTCCTGTGATATCAGTTGGACAGAGCAGTTCCTCCTCTTTGGCTCTGCTCTGGCAGGGAGCAGAGAGCCGTCAGGCAGTGGAGTGCCGGCTTTCTATCTACATGATATCAGCAGTGATCATAGAATCATAGAATCATAGAATGGTAGAGTTGGAAGGGACCTCCTGGGTCATCTGGTCCAACCCCCTGCTCAAAGCAGGATTCACTAGATCATCTCAGACAGATGTCTGTCCAGCCTCTGTTTGAATACGTCCATTGAAGGGGAACTCACCACCTCTCGTGGCAGCCTGTTCCACTCATTAATCACCCTAACTGTCAAAAAGTTTTTTCTAATATCTAATCTGTGTTTCATCCCATTGCTTCTAGTCTTTCCTTGTGCAAATGAGAATAAAGATGATCCTTCTACAATGTGACAGCCCTTGACATATTTGTAGACAGCTATTAAGTCTCCTCTCAGTCTTCTTTTTTGCAAGCTAAACATTCCCAAATCCTGCAACCGTTCCTCATAGGACATGGTTTGCAGACCAGTCACCATTCTGGTCGCTCTTCTCTGAACTTGCTCCAGTTTGTCTATGTCTTTTTTAAAATGTGGTGCCCAAAACTGTACACAGTATTCCAGATGAGGTCTGACCAAAGAGGAGTAAAGACCGATAATGACTTCACGTGATCTAGACTGTATGCTTCTGTTAATACATCCCAGAATTGTATTTGCCTTTTTTGCTGCTGCATCACACTGTTGACTCATGTTCAGTCTATGATCTATTAGTATACCTAAGTCTTTTTCACATGTACTGTTGCTTAGCTCTATTCCTCCCATTCTGTATATGCTTTTTTCATTTTTATTGCCCAGATGTAGTACTTTGCATTTTTCCCTGTTAAAAACCATTCTGTTGGTTGCTGCCCACTGCTCCAGTTTATTTAGGTCTTTTTGAATCCTCTCTCTCTCTTCTCTAGTAATAGCTATCCCTCCTAGCTTTGTGTCATCAGCAAATTTAATCAGTTTACCCTCAATTCCTTCATCTAAATCATTGATAAAGATGTTGAACAATACAGGTCCCAGGACGGAGCCCTGTGGTACCCCACTTGAGACATTCATCCAGCTGGATGTGAAGCCATTTACAACCACCTTTTGAGTCCGATCACTAAGCCAGTTATGAATCCACCTAACAGTTGCCTGGTCCATTGCATACTTGGTCATTTTTTCAATAAGGATGGTGTGAGATACTTTGTCAAATGCTTTGCTGAAGTCAAGATATACTATATCTACAGCATTTCCCTGATCCACCCAGTCAGTGATTCTGTCATAGAAGGAAATTAAGTTAGTCTGACATGACTTGTTAGTTACAAACCCATGCTGACTCTGGTTAATCACTTCATTCTTATCCATGTACTTACATATATGTTGTTTAATAATTTGTTCAAAGATCTTTCCTGGTATAGAAGTCAGACTCACCGGCCTATAGTTCCCTGGGTCCACCTTCTTCCCCTTTTTGAAGATAGGAACAACATTTGCTCTTCTCCAGTCTTCTGGGACTTCTCCTGTTCTCCAAGAATTTTCAAAGATTATGGAGAGTGGTTCTAAAATTTCTTCTATGATCTCCTTCAGTACTCTGGGGTGTAATTCATCTGGACCTGGAGACTTGAACTCATTTATGTTAGCTAAATATTCCCTCACAATCTTTCTGTTTACAGATAACTTGGATTCCTCTATTCCTTTAAAAGGACAGTGAAGATCAGTTGATGTTACATTTTCTTTCTGAGAGAAAACAGATGCAAAATAGGAATTAAAAAGTTTGGCCTTCTCAACATCCTCTCTTACCATTTCTCCATTTTCATCCTGTAAAAATCCTGCATCGCTGACACAGCAGAGCGGAAGTGAAGGAACTGCTTTGTCAACGTGACGTCACAGGGATCAGGAGAATTGCTGCCAGGAGTGGTCCGGAGAGATTGTTGCATAGTAGAACAGGCAGATACAGACTGTGCCTTACTTACCAACTTGATAAGTACTGTAGCTTTGTTCTCAATTTGGACGTGTATGTAAGTTGGAATAGGACCGTGAAAAATAAACCATAAACTAATACTCACCACTGATTTCTGCCGCCGCTCCGCTGTTCGTGGCTCGCTATCTGGTCTTCTTTCCATCGTTGCGCGCAGCATTTCTGGCCTCCTCACTACTGATGAGGACTTCCGGACTTGTCTAGGGCTCAGCGGTTACTGCGCATCATTAGGTCGCAACGTCAATCTTGTGACCTCCGAGGCCTGAATGCAGCCAGAAGTCTTAGAGAAGTGGTGTGCGATGGTGGAAATAGAAGGACCAGATGGCGAGCAGCCTCTCCGGCTGATCCTCTTCTTTCATCATTGGGCGTGCTACATCTCCAGCCTCTTCACTATCATACAATCCTAGAATATTAGCGTTGGAAGGCACCTCCAGGGTCCTGGTGTCCAGCCCCCTGCTCAATGCAGGAGTCACTAAACATCTCAGACAGATGTCTGTCCAGCCCCTGTTTGAAAACTTCTATTGAAGGAGAACTCACCACCTCTCGTAGCAGCCTGTTTCACTCATTTTTTCTAATATCTAATCTGTATCTTCTCCCTTTCAGTTTCATCCCATTGCTTCTCATGTTTCCATGTGCAAACGAGAATAAGGATAATCCCTCTATAGTGTGACAGCCCTTGAGATATTTGTAGACAGCTATTAAGTCTCCTCTTAGTCTTCTCTTTTACAAGCTAAACATTCCCAAATCCTGTAACCGTTCCTCATAGGACATTGTTTTCAGACCAGTTACCATTCTGGTCGCTCTTCTCTGAACTTGCTCCAGTTTTTCAATGTCTTTTTTAAGATGTAGTGCCCAGAACTGGACACAGTATTCCAGATGAGGTCTGACCAAAGAGGAGTAGAGGGGGATAATTACTTCACGTGATCTACACTTTATGCTTCTGCTAATACATCCCAGAATTGTATTTGCCTTTTTTGCTGCTGCATCACACTGTTGACTCATGTTCAGTCTATGATCTATTAGTATACCCAAGTCTTTTTCACACTTGCTGTTGCTTAGCTCTATTCCTCCCATTCTGTATTTGTTTTTTTCATGTTTCTTGCCCAGATGTAGTACTTTGCATTTTATCTTGTTCAAAACCATTCTGTTAGTTGCTGCTCACTGCTCCAGTTTGTTTAGATCTTTTTGAATCCTCTCTCTCTCTTCTTTAGTATTAGCTATCCCTCCTAATTTTGTGTCATCAGCAAATTTAATCAGTTTACCCTCAATTCCTTCATCTAAATCAGTGTTCCCCCAACTCCAGTCCCAAAGGACCACCAACAGGTCATATTTTCAGGATTTCATTAGTATTGCACAGGTGATGGAATTATTGCCTGTGCAGGTGATGCAATTATCACCTGTGCAATACTAAGGAAATCCTGAAAACATGATGTGTTTAAGGACTGGAGTTGGGGAACCCTGATCTAAATCATTGATAAAGATGTTGAACAACACAAGGCCCAGGACAGAGCCTTATAGTACCTCACTTGAGACATTCTTCCAACTGGATGTGCAACTATTTTTGACCACTCTTTGAGTCCAATTACTAAGCCAGTTATGAATCAACCTAACAGTTGCCTTGTCCATTCCATAGTTGGTCATTTTTTCAATAAGTATGGTATGAGATACTAGTACTAGATATACTATATGTACTGTCTTTCCCTGATCCACCCAGTCAGTGATTCTGTCATAGAAGAAAATTAAGTTAGTCTGACTTGATTTATTAATGACAAATCCATGCTGGCTCTGGTTAATCACTTCATTCTCATAAAGGTACTTGCATACATGTTGTTTAATAATTTGTTCAAAGCTCTTTCCTGGTATAGAAGTAAGGCTCACAGGCCTGTAATTCCCTGGGTTCATCTTCATCCCCTTTTTGAAGATGGGGACAACATTCTCTCTTCTCCAGTCTTCTGGGACTTCTCCCACTATAGACCAGGACTTCCAATTGTGACGAGGCGCAGAAGTCACTGCTCGTTATAGGGTCACGACCTTATGATGCGCAGTGATCTTCAGGGTTTGCACGTAGTCAGATGTCTTGAATATGCAGCGTGCTATGGCAGAAAGAAGACTGGACTGTGAGCAGCAGGGTGGCCGAAGAGGTGAGTATTATTTTTATTTTTTAACCAATTCTCACCTTGCCTTAAAGGTCTTTTTTCCGTCGTCTGGTGGAACACATCTCTGGCCTCCTCACTATGGACCAGGACTTCTGGACACATGTAGGCCGGAGCTTACTTCACTTTAGATGCGCCTGGTCTATAGTCAAGAGGCCGGAGAGGTCAGTTTTAGTGTTCCTTCACTTTTATCAGTTCTCCTTGCCTGTGGCCTATGTACGGTTCCTCCCCGTGTTTAGTTCTTGTTGGTTTCCGGTTGTTTTTGTATTTTGGTTCAGGATCTTTCCTACTGCTTTTGCCATTAAACTGAGCTGCCTACTGTTTAAGGAAGGTGGTATTGCCAACCAGGCGGAGCCAACACTTTTTTTTTTTGTGTGGAGACCGTATACCCTCAGTCCTTTGCCCCCAATGTATTCAACCAAAAAGCATTTTACAGTAAGTACAAAAATCCAATTTAATGTATATCTATACTATCAGCAATTTTCTAGAAAATAAACTAAAGTGCTTCTGTGCAGGTTGTTCTGTATTATTATACCTGACTCTGCTTTCATCTGCACAGACGTGGAAAGAGCTAGATCTCAGGATCACAGATGCAGCCAACGAGTCCAAAGACCATGTCAATCTATTGCATGCCCTCGAGCAGGCATGTCAGCCGCTTTATACTCTGGACTTGGTAAGATTTAGGATAATACTCAGAAATGCTGAGCATATCTGGAAATGCCAACTCTACCTAACAAAGTCAAGCTTGCTGTCTAAGTATATTCCAGAAGAATAATAGCTGTGGGCGTTTCAATGCTGATATTTGGAGAGAAGAATATTGAGAGCTCTTTGGTAGCTGTAGGGTTTTTTTTTTGCGCTTATTTTTACTTATTGCAGAAAAATCATTCTGGTCAATGATCTGATTTCACAAAAGAATAGTTTATCCAATCATTGCGATTTATAAATGCTAATCTCGAGTATGTGACCATCCAGAGGCTTTATCATTCAAGATTAAAGCCTGTGTTTTTTGGCTATTGGGTCCAGAAAATGTGTTTTTCTAAAATGGTATTCTACATCATGTCATACAATACTGACCGTCACATTTCTGTACCAAACCACAGAGGAATCCAAGTCTGTCTGCATTATTATAATCACTTAGCTCTACACTGAAATGTTGCGGCATATCAGAGAAGACATTCTTTGAAGCCCCACTATGCTGGTCACGAGGAGTGGGACAAGGACAAGCTACCGGGACCTGCCTACTTGACCAGTCATCTGAGATACGAGGAGTGGGACAAGGACCAGCTGCCGGGACCTGCCTACTTGACCCGTCATCTGAGACACGAGGAGTGGGACAAGGACAAGCTGCCAGGACCTGCCTACTTGACCAGTCATCTGAGACACGAGGAGTGGGGACAAGGACAAGCTGCCGGGACCTGCCTACTTGACCAGTCATCTGAGACACGAGGAGTGGGACAAGGACAAGCTGCCGGAAGCTGCCTACTTGACCAGTCATCTGAGACACGAGGAGTGGGACAAGGACAAGCTGCCGGGACCTGCCTACTTGACCAGTCATCTGAGACACGAGGAGTGGGACAAGGACAAGCTGCCGGAACCTGCCTACTTGACCAGTCATCTGAGACACGAGGAGTGGGGACAAGGACAAGCTGCCGGGACCTGCCTACTTGACCAGTCATCTGAGACACGAGGAGTGGGACAAGTACAAGCTGCCGGGACCTGCCTACTTGACCAGTCATCTGAGACACGAGGAGTGGGGACAAGGACAAGCTGCTGGGACCTGCCTACTTGACTAGTCATCTGAGACACGAGGAGTGGGACAAGGACAAGCTGCCGGAACCTGCCTACTTGACCAGTCATCTGAGACACGAGGAGTGGGACAAGGACAAGCTGCCGGAACCTGTCTACTTGACCAGTCATCTGAGACACGAGGAGTAGGGACAAGGACAAGCTGCCCGGGACCTGCCTACTTGACCAGTCATCTGAGACACGAGGAGTGGGACAAGGACAAGCTGCCGGGACCTGCCTACTTGACCAGTCATCTGAGACACGAGGAGTGGGGACAAGGACAAGCTGCCGGAACCTGCCTACTTGACCAGTCATCTGAGACACGAGGAGTGGGACAAGGACAAGCTGCCGGAACCTGCCTACTTGACCATTCATCTGAGACACGAGGAGTGGGGACAAGGACAAGCTGCCGGGACCTGCCTACTTTACCAGTCATCTGAGACACGAGGAGTGGGGACAAGGACAAGCTGCCGGGACCTGCCTACTTGACCAGTCATCTGAGACACGAGGAGTGGGACAAGGACAAGCTGCCGGGACCTGCCTACTTGACCAGTCATCTGAGACACGAGGAGTGGGACAAGGACAAGCTGCCGGGACCTGCCTACTTGACCAGTCATCTGAGACACGAGGAATGGGGACAAGGACAAGCTGCCGGGACCTGCCTACTTGACCAGTCATCTGAGACACGAGGAGTAGGACAAGGACAAGCTGCCGGGACCTGCCTACTTGACCAGTCATCTGAGACACAGTCCTCGGGCTGCTTTTCAAAGTAGGGTTTCTCTGAAATGCCACACCATTACAGTGTAAAATATCCACAGTTACAATACAGACTCTGATTCAATCTGCCCAGGAAGGAAGTTTCATTTAAAAATGTTAGTGAATGAATCGAGTACATTTAAACTGAAGTCAAGGTAACTTTTTCTGACCCATTTTTCGTGTCTGATAGTATGGAGTTGTCTAATCCCCACATTTCTAGTGTATTCATGCCAGAAACTTAGACCGCAGAGATCGATAAATCTCCCATAATTATCCATTAAAAAGCCACTTTGGAAACACCCTGACTTTATATTTATGTTCTACATCCTCCATAGGGATGTACAGTATATGTTTATTGGGTGTCATGCGATAATTTAGACAAAGTAGAAGTGCTAAGCTGCATTTTTGTACACATGTAGCTTTGTTTTAGTTCATAAAGTTTATTTATAACCATAAAATATATTTTTTTTTGCTGAATATTGTTTTTTAACCTTATAGGCTTCAATGGTTATTGGCGTTCCAAAGCTGCTGAATGTGATGCAGGCCATCTATAGTGTTTCTACATACTACCAAACATCAGAACATATCACAACACTTTTCATGAAGGTAAATTGATTGGTTTTCTAACTTTAAAACTTAAATAGACTGATAGGATACGTTCTGGATTCTGCTCGGAAAAAACACATGAAAAACCACTTCAAAGAAGCACTTCTCCTCCCATCAATATTGTTATCCTCTTAATATATTGCAGTCATTATATTATATAGCACTGTGTACTTACAGTTGCTCATTTTGCTTTTTTGCCCAGTTAATTCTTCTCTTTTCCATCAGGTCTATTAGATCAGTTGATTAAAAACTGAGGAGCTGAATCCGTATTAATAATAATAATAATAATATTATTATAGGCTCTATGTAGAAACAGAAGGTCAGTTTTCCCTGTATGAGTCCTAAGTCACTGCAAAAGTCCCTGCACGAAGAGAGGGAACAGCTGGGTCAGGAGGTGGAGAGAGGAATGATTTCTGCAGGGACTAGAGACTTCCTGTTTCTTCACAGAGCAGAGAAGAATTAGTTTGGTATAAAGTCAAAAAGAGCAATTGTAAGTACCCAATGCTGCATAATATGGTGACTGCACTATATTAAGAGTATAAAAACTTTGATGGGAGGTGGAGTGCTTCTTTAATTGCTCTTTGAATAAGCCTCCATTTAAATGAAAAAGCAAATGTTACTGTGCCCATGGTACTGTGACATCTGTGCCGATTTGTGTCTCCTAAGTTCCTGCTTTGGCTGCTTGGTAGCATGGCGCCTTTATTGCTGACAACACGTGACAGTGACAGCTTTTTCCTGGGCCGCTTAATCAGGACGCTATGTAGTAAATTTTGGTCTGGTTCTGATCACTCCTTCCTGAGAGCTGTGGCTGAGGCTGTCGGATATTTAAACTCCTGAGGCTCTGCCTTCCACTGCCAGTCAATAGTTCTGCTTATCTGGTCTGTAGGTCTGATCTGGGCTCTTGTTGTGTTGTCCTACTTTATCCTGTGCTTTGGCCTCTGCTTGTATTTAGATCACCTGCTTACTTTCTGATTTTGTCTCTGATGTGACCTCTTTGAATCGACCCTTCTTACCACTGGCTCCCTCCAGTGGTGGCAGCTGACTCTGTGACCCCACAGCCCCAGGGGTCCCTGCAAAAGTAAAGATCCCTGTACAGGGGTTAGAGGGTGAAGGTCAGGGCAACCCATGGGATCTGGTAAGCAGAGTGGCTTGCACTAAGCCTGTCCATGGAAGATCTATTAACAGGTTCTAGGCTTCCACGAACAGTGCTATCATGACAGGTACTTCTTTCTTCCAATGTTTTTTTTTTTCCTACTTGTAAAAAAGAAAGTAATATGTAAATTCTTAATGCATTTCTACTTGAAAAAAAACTCTTCACATTTGACTTGTATATGAATTTAAGTAGGAAAAAATGCCGCATCAAAGGAAGCGCTATAAAACTTGGATTTTTAAAGCACTGATTTAATGTGTTTTTTTTCTAGCCAGAAAAATCCATGTCAAAACATTTTTGTGTAAACATATCCTAAGGGTGTGTGCACACAGTGTCTTTTTGTTTAGCGGAAACTCCAAGTTTTTGATGAGTTTTAAGTTTCTGAGGAGGATTTAGAGAGTTTCTTCCCAGTGGGTACGTGCACAAGACGGCTAAGGTGGTTTTGCCGCCATTCTTGTGGTTTCAATATCTGGATGTTTTCTGCTAATTCTTCATTTGCGACTTTTCCAAATTTTTTTTTTTTTGCAATGCTACTTCACAACCCTAGAGGAGTACAAAATCTGTCTTCATTTTTTTTTGTTTTTTTGAAGACTACCATACATGATTTTAAGGCCAACAAGAGAAATTTGTGACATTTTACTCTATAAAAAGTTCCAAAAAATGCAAAGATAAGTATATTTAAATTTGCGCCAAATTCATTGAACTTTGCTTGCCATTTTCATAAATTTGGCACCAAGTCCACCAGGAAAAAAAACAAACAAAAAAAAACCTAAACCGAAACACAACTTAAAATATGAACGTCATGGCCTATCATACAGTTAGTTGTTCTGCAAGTTTCACAAATTCAATGTATGGGGGTGAAATCAGCAGTGATCCTGCCACAAAATGTGCATGCGGCAGGATGAGGACGGCTCCTGTGATGTTCGCGGATAGCAAAGCTTATAAAGGTGATGAGGAATTGAAATACAAAGTACATTACCGTACAAGGGTTTGTAAAGCCAGCTTAAGGTTATGTTCACACATTGCAGATTTTGGCCACATATTTGCATGTGGAAACTTTGCAGAGTAATACAGTACCAGGTAAGTAGATGAGATGTTGGTAAAATCTTATCCACAAGTCATTGGAGAGAGTGAGATCTGCTGTAAACCCTCAATGAAATCTGCATGTAACACCTGTAGAATTTGCTGCAAATTAATCTGCAGATAAGTGACAGAAACACTATTGAAAAATCTGCAACAAATCTGCTATATGTGAATATACCCATACAGGCTGTGTATACTCCGAAGCTGCCCTCATATAATATTGACAATCATTGGAAACAGTCTACAAACTCATTGACAGGCTCTCCCGTAGGCCGGAGTCACACTACTGATAAAACATAACAAAGAACTCGGCTCTGTGTTATTCTATGGGTTAGCTCAGATCAGCGATTATTTTCTCATGCCGATTCGATACGGGTGGTGCCAGTTTTCATGCGTACTGGAGACACTTACACACTGAAAGGGTCTGCGCACATGTCAGTGTTTTTTCACGGACCGTGTGTATGTGGACAAAACACGCTGACATAGTACCATCGTTTTTAAGGAAGACTAAGTCCATCTAGTTCAACCCATAGCCTAACATGTTGATCCAGAGGAAGGCAAAAAAAAACCATGTGGCAAACACTAAGCTCCACATTGGGGAAAAAAATTCCTTCCTGACTCCGATTTTTGCACGCTGCACGGGCTGCAAAACGTCCAGCACACGTGCACACTGATGACACAATGATGCCATCCGTGTGTCATCAGTGTGACCATGTACTAGCGCCTGGGAACCAGCGGTACAGTTAGCGCTGTTCTCAGGCGCCGGGGGCTGAAGGAACCTCTCATCATTGTCCATTGCTTGAGCTGTGATCAGCACCAACAGGGGACAATGTTGAGCGTAGTATTCTGCCCCTGCTGTCTCCAACAAGTATAAAAATGAGAATAAAACAAAAAACTAATTATACTCACCTTTACACCTAAATCCCTGAAGCCATTGTCCCATGTAAACAGACCAAAAATAAAAAAGAACAATATCCCTCACCTGTCCGAGGTTTAAATAATCCAGTGTCCCACGCAGTAATCCATCTGACCGACATTTCTTCATCAGCATGTGCGGTGGCTTGATGCGGCTGAGCATGCTGAGGGGCAGGGGAGAATGACTCGATGCAGCGAGCGCGCCCCTGAACTGCGCTGAGCTCACTGAGCGGTGTCCTGTCACTCAGTGGTTGCCACACGTATGCCACACAGGTACACACGGACACGGATATCTCCAGTACTGGAAATATCAGGACGTGTGAAAGAGCCCTTACATCTGTGTGTTACCGTCTGAGAGAGACTTTAATAGCTACTGTACGTCTGATCTGCAAAACAGATGAGAATGAGAGTTGCTCTGAATCGCACGGATTAGAGACACGGATCCGTGTGTATATGGCTCAACGAAACTTTATAGGTCAGTGTGCTGTCCGAGAACGCACAGCACTAGAATGTGTCACACGGAGGTGTGAATGTAGCCTTAGATGGCTGCACTGTCCCTAGTGCTCTGACTATAAACAAGCATGGGATGCTGGGGGGATTTCAGCTCTGCAGCTTTAAAATGGTGATAAAATGTGGACATACAATAATTTGTTATTCTTATAATTTAAATTGTATTTCTAGGTCACGAATCAAATAATTACTGCCTGTAAAGCATATATTACTGAAAGGGCAAGACTAAACATTTGGGATCAAGATGTAAGAACTGCAATGCTTAAAATCCGTGTAAGTAATGAAATTTTAATGTAATTTATTTCTATACAATGTCCATTTTTCCCGTATGGAAAGATGGAAGTTTCTTGATCTGGTATCAGATCTTCTTTTTTTAATCAGACATCCATTTTTCATTTAGCTGTTCTATCGGTGTATTTCGTAGATTAAGCACCCATGCGGTATAATCTATAGCATGTGAACATGCCCATAAAATGTGTCAGTTCATTGTCCATAAAAAACACTAACGTGTGAATGAGGACTTGACTTACATTCAGCTTCTTTTTGACTTGAGCTGCTTTTTGTCGGCCCTGTTGCTTAGATCCCTATCTGGTTGCTTTCCTCACCTTGGGAAGCTGCCTGCATTTCCTTTAAAACCCGTATGTTTAAGGCTAGGTTCACTTATCTGAGTTTCTAGGTCCTTGGTAGGACTGCGATGCTTGGACTTGCTGCGGGTCTGAACTCTGGAGCCTCTTTTCTCCTCTGCAATGTGGCCGGTGCAGCACAGCCGGGGACTTGTGACGTCGCACTAGAGTGAAAAGTTGAGGCCCTCATTTGCAGTATGCACTACTATTCTTATCCTACGCAAAAGTGAACATGGGCTGACAGTGGAAAATATAAAAATGATTATTTCATTTCTCATTAATACCATTGGGGGACTCAGGAGCTTTGGTATAAGCCCACTAGGAGTCTTGGCACTAGGTAGGAAAAAAGTGCTGCCTCTGCCTGGTGAGCTATATACCCTCTCCACGGACATCAGGCAGCTCAGTTTTAGCCTAGTGTCTGTAGGAGGCAGACATGAGATGTATCAGGTCTTCTGGATGTTTATTTTTTCTGTTAATTTTTCAGGTGGTGCATTTGTCCCCCACCTTAGGTCACCACCCAAGGATGGACACACCATGCACTCCTCAGTAGTGGATGGCTTATGGACCTGAAGAGACTCAGCAGATTTGCATGGAATTCCTGTATCTGTGGCTGCATCACTAGACTGGGTGTATACCTCTCTTTACATATCCCGTATCTTCACATAGTCACCTCTTAGTTCCTCCGGTTATTTTTTTTGCTTTGAGGTCATGCTATTCATTTCCAGCTTGTTGCAATTCCCTTGAGGCTAACAACAGCTCCCAAGGTTCCTCACCAAGGCGCTCGATGCTCTGATGGCACTCTTCTGAGACAGATGGCTTCTGAACTGGGCCAGCGAAGGGAAACCAGACGTAGCCCCCACTTAAAACCTTGTTTGGGATAAATGGGTGGATGAGCTGTATGTACATTATGATGTTGCTTGATACATGATTTCTCTGGGATGGATGTTGTAAATATTTACTTGGGTGAGGAGGAATTTGTACAACTCAGCAGATGAGCATGCACTCTGCTGCTTTATACAGACTCCCTCTCACCGAAGGTGGTCCGTAAAGGAGGAACTCTGGACCCCATGCAGATCAGGGCACTTTTATCCTCTTTAGAATGAAGCAACAATATAACATGCCTAAACCGCCGTGCATC
This sequence comes from Phyllobates terribilis, assembly GCF_046119375.1. Classification (NCBI taxonomy): domain Eukaryota; kingdom Metazoa; phylum Chordata; class Amphibia; order Anura; family Dendrobatidae; genus Phyllobates; species Phyllobates terribilis. The sequence continues at coordinate 658,523,784 of NW_027362763.1, forward strand.
AGTCATGAATTAGGACTGTCACACCATTATAACAAGGATAATATCGTTCCTTCTACGGTTCTCGGCTATCAGATGCCATCTGATTTATACTTTATCACTTATCCTGTGATAGACGATAACTTATCTTCACTGAGCTCCCCCCTTTATGTGACTGTGCCACTTATAAATCTTCTTTCCTGCTGTGATTGAACTACTAGCTGGTTCGCTCATCTGCAATTTTCAGACAGCAAAAAAAACATTTGTCCAACTTGTCTGCAGCTTGCTTTCATGTGACTTTTTTTTAGAGTTGCAGATTTACTGTAAAAACAACATGCAAGTCGCAGTCACATGTGATTGATATTGAAGTCTATGGCAAGTGAGTCTCATGCAGCAAGCGTGTAAAAAAAAAAAAAAAAAAAAAAAAGTCAGATTTTTATCTGTATTGTCATCTGTATTTCTCCCTTGTGTCACTGGCATGTCCTTTTTTAACATCCGTTTTTATACATAAGCAGCTAATAAAATGTACGAGCCCAAATTCCGTTCTATAGGTTAATAATTGCAATGTATATGTATAAAAAAATGAGTGCAGTACAAGTGATCCATAAGGGATCCTTTTTTTTTTTTTTTTTTCCTTTTGTGCACCCATAGATTTTAATGGGTGAGTCTCATCTGTAAAACAGATCTGTGAGAAGACTTTCATCTGAACGGCCCTATAGAATAATATTGGGCAGTGAGGCCTTGGAGGGGTCTCGCTTCTGAAGTATCTCTTTCTCTATTTTTTGATGTAACAGTTTTAGTATTCTGTTTTGTTTTTTTATAGATTTTACATTCGTGTTGTAACTTTTTCTGCAGGAATGCACCTTTCTGATTCAAGAATATCAGGAGTGTTTTAATAGAAAACAAAGAGACAGTAAAATACACAATGAAAAAGCTTTTGATATGTCAGAGATCTGTATATTTGGAAAATTAGACGCTTTCTGTGAGCGGACTGATAAGGTACATAGTAAGAATGACGTGTGTGTGTGTGCCTGGATTACATCTTGTAATAAAATTCACATACTTAGAGATTCAATTAAACACGATACCAGATTCATGTAATGTTCAGATTATAAAGACACGCAGCAGTACTTTCTGCAAGATTATAAAGATTTGATCCGAATTATTTAACAACTGCAGCTTTCCCTATCTGTCATTACCTCTGTTTTACCCTGTTGACTTAAGTGTAACAAAAAAATATTATCCAAAAGTATTCGTGGGTAATACATTTTTAAATCTTAAAAAAAATACTTGTGGTTTTATTGGAGGCATGAAATCATTATTATTCTCTTGGTTTTGCAGGAGAATAACAACATACGGTGTATGCTGGGTGCTGGTATATGCTTATGCATAGTTTCTTCACTGCCAGTATATATGTGTATGGTATCAGGACTGCTGGTATATATTTAAAGGGGTTGTCTTATCTTCTAAAATGGGAAAGATTACAATTTACTTCTTATTAAAAATCCCTCCGTTCCCAAGAATGGAGGGATTCTTAATTCTATAGTTTATTTCTTATTACCTAGGTTACCGGCCACCTCTGCAGTCTATCCTAAATGGCCGCTTTCCTAGACAATCCCCCCAACGTGGACTCCCAGACCTGTTGTCAGCACCTCTTTAGGGTAATTGAGAAGCCGGACCATAGCAGCCATCTGTTTTTTTTTTTCTGTTTTTATAGATTACAAAAATGTTGTCGATTGTGCAGACCTACTCGGCTTTAAGCAAATGTACGATTGACGGAATCAATTGCTTCAATGAAAGGTTTACAATGATCTACCAGGACATTAAAAGAAGGACATGCAACAATCTGGACATGAAGAAACCGGAATTTGATGCTGATTTTACAGAATTCATGGAACAGATGAATGATTTAGAGGTAAATCACAATAAGGCCACTGTCGCCAATGACATTTTTCCAGTTTTTCATGGAAAGATGGTAGAAAATGTCTGATTTCACTGAATTTTGGGTTCTGTCATTTAAGTGGTGTTTTAAGATACCGTTATGTGATCTTGTAAAACTTTTTTTGGCCATAACCTGCTCAGTTCAACTTCAAAAAACTGCATTTAAAGAAAATGGCAAGCATGTATTAAGGAAAAAAAGCAAGTTTAAAACATGTTAAAAAGAAACCATTAAAACTGCTTTATATGACAGACATTTTTCAAAGCAAAACCCTGCGTGAATGAGGTCTTGGGGTGTTTTTCCGACAAGCCATACCCTAAAGCTTGAACTTAGGCTGCATTCACACTTTGTGTCTGAAGTGCATTTTTTTTTGAAGGAGGGAGAAGGATTGGAAATATTTTAAAGCCGCAGCATTTTGCAGCAATTTTTCCATCTCTTTTTTTTTTTTTTATTCACTTTCCTTTTTTTTTATGACCACAAAGGAACCCTAATACAATTTAAACTTTGTTCTTCTATTGGTAACAATAATTTTTAGATATTATACATGTGATTTTTGTTGTTCTTGTTATAGTTGTCAATGCTTTCCTTTTTATTTTCCTGCTTTTATTTATGTTACTTCACATATTTTACCCCAGTAAAGTCACGAAAGATCTTTGGGGGGCATTACAACATTTAGACGTTTTTATTTTTTTCCATCTTCCTTCATCTGTAACCATGGCTGGTAAATTAGCCACACTTAGGCCACGGCCCCACTATCAGTATTTGGTCAGTATTCGGTCAGTATTTTTTCTCAGGAGCGGGAGCCAAAACCAGGTGAGGAACAATCAGAGAAAAGGTATAATAGAAACAAGTCACCAATTCTGCATTTATCACCCACTCCTGATTTTGGCTCCCACTCCTGAGAAAAAAATACTGACCAAATACTGATAGTGGGAGCGTGGCCTTATTATTATGTAGACACAGCTCTTGTTCGAAGCTTTGTATACAGTGATCAGGAAGGCAGAGATGGTAATAAACCATCTCTGCCTTCTCTTTGGAGAGTCCAGCTGCAGAGTAATATAAGGATCACCTGGAAGTTTTACGTCTATAGTCGGTTTGCAAGTAATTATTATTATTTTTTTTTCATTATTATTGTTTTTGCACTTTTATTTTTTTTTAGTTACTTTTAAGCTTTTCTTTTCTTCCACTGCTATTGTATTAAATAGTAACTTGTCATGTTATACTTTATGTTCTTCACTGGAGCTTTAGCTTTCTTGATCACAAACTGTCATAGAACATTGCTTATTGATGATATTCACATGGTTATATAAGAATAACACTAAAATGAATGGAGCGTGTGGTCATGTGTTTATCTGAATGATTAGGAGCTGCTCCGGGACTTTATGATTAATCGCATTGGAAGAATCAGATCCCCACAAGAAGCGATCCAGCTTCTTCACAGGTAGGAATGCAGAACGACTAAAATGAGCATTCATGTGTGATACAATCTGCTGTGTGTCATCCAGTGGTCAGGGTATAATATGCTACAAATAGATGTAGATACTACATTAGCGAGTAGTTTATACCAATGTGCCTTCATGAGCTAAATTGTATATCACAGTCCCCGATCCATCAGGATGTTTTCGACAGTTTTATGGTGTAACACTGCTTGAAATTTTACAATTTTCTGCTCCGTGTAAAGTTGTGCAACAGTTTTGCCACTTTTTGTAGTTCTTACAGTTCTGCCCACTTTTCATGGGCCGAGCTCTGGCATCACAGCTCCTGGCCGAGCACATCCGACTAAGTCCGTCATAATTTACCAGTCGCTGACCACAGTACATTTCTCATTTCTTGCGGTTGGGCACAGCAGTTGTCAGATGCTCCAAAGTAACTAAGAGCCGCACACCTATTAATGAATTTACCCTAACGCACAATTAAAACTGACAAGCAAAATGCTAATCTTGATGAATCGGATATTTTCAGTTTTCAGACTGGGACTATCCTGCCTACACTTGTTTTTTTTTTCTAGCTAAAAGATATGTTTATATAATTACAGGATAATATAAAACTAATATACAGTGGCTTGCGAAAATATTCACCCCCGTTGTTTTTTTTTGGGTTTTGCTTCCTCACAACCTGGAATTTCACAGTTTTTTTGAGGGTTTGCATCAGTTCATGTAAAGATACTGCCGATAACTAACTGTGAACATTTGGTTTTCCTTCTATTGTGAAGCAAACAACAAATAGGACAAAATAACTGAAAACTTCAGTGTGCACAACTATTCACCCCTCTAAAGTCAGTACTTTGTAGAGCCTCCTTTTGTGGCAATTATAGCTGCAAGTCGCTTTGGATACGTCTCTATGATCTTTCCACATCTTGCCACTGGGATTTCTGCACATTCCTCTGCTCCATCTCCTTCATCTTAGATGGTTTCCTCTGTTGAACAGCGATCTTCAAGTCAGACCACAGATTTTCAATTGGATTAAGGTCTGGGCTCTGACTCGGGCGCTCCAGAACATTTACATGTTTCCCCTTAAACCACTCGAGTGTTGATTTTAGCAGTATGCTTTGGGTCATTGTCTTGTTGGAAGGTGAACATCCTTCCCACTCTCAAATCACTGACAGGCTATGTGTACACTGCATTTTTTATGCGTTTTCGTGGTGTTTTTTCCGTACGGAAATGCACCAAAAATGCTAGGTAATCCGTGTGCCAGCTAATGCAATGAGAATCCGCAAGTGCTGTGCACATGATCAGGAATTTTTCTGTCAGGATTGTCATTGCGTTTAAATCTACAGCATGTCAATTCTTTGTGCGTTTCTGCATCGTTTTTCACCCATAGACTTGAATTGAGTCAGTCAAATCCGCAGCAAAAACGCAGGTATAATAATATTTACGGATTTGCTGTGGATGTTTGCTGCGTATTTGACTGACTCAATTCAAGTCAATGAGTCAAAAACGCACAAAGAATTACCCGCGGGAGACTACTCCTCCTATTATCTGACGGCCGCTCCCGCTGACAATAGCGGGAGTAGGCGCGGCTGAGGAAAGAAGTAGTCTCCCCAGCCGGCGTCTGTGACCTGTGTAAAAAAATAAATAAATAAAAAAAATAAATCAATAGTAAAATAAAATCACCTTATATTCACCTGTCCACCGTCATCACGAATGTCCAACGTCGATCCAATCACCTGGCAGCCGGCAATACACTGATGGGAGCGCGATCGCTCCTGGCAGTGTACATCGCTGCGCTGCTGGGGCTGAGTTCACCTGAGTTTATTAGCTGAAGGTCAGCTGACGAGCTCCGGAGACCTCACTTAAGGCACTGGTGCTGTGTGAGAATTTTCCCACGCAACATTGATGCAGTAAGTGAGGTCACCGGAGATCTCAGCTGATCTTCAGCTATACTCTGACAGGAGTGATTTCACTCCTGTCAGTGTATACAGTGCTGTCTTCTACAACAGATGTGGCTGCTGTAGAAGTGACCTGGATCGCCGTGGGACACTGGATTCCGTTATGACGGCGGACAGGTGAGGGATATGGTTGTTTTTTATTTTTGGTTTCTTACAGGAGACGAGGGCTTTAGGGATTAGACGTTAGGTGAGTATACAGTGTTTTTTATTTTTAAATAAAAGATTAAAACTGTGTGGAATTTTATTTAAAATAAAAGACTTTATTCTGGCCATGTCTTTATTTAAAACCCGTCAAAAACCTTACTATTAGGTTAGTAAATGAGGCATCTTATAGATTCCCTCCATTAATAACCTGGGCTTCATGTCTTCCACCAATACAAGGCTGACAAGAACCCCAACCTTATTACCCCACTTGCCACCGCACCAGGGATGCGCCAGTTCTGGGGCCGCTGAGGGCTGATAGTATTAGCCTTGGAGGGGGCTAGTATCTATGGCCCCTTCATTGGCTATAAATATCAGCCCGCAGCTGTCTGCCTAGCCTTTGCTGGTTAGATTTTATAGGGGGACCCTACGTCAATTTTTTTCTGGGGTTCCCCTAAAATCTAGCCACTAAAGGCTAAGCAAACAGCTCTGGGCTGTTATTAATAGCCAGGGAACATTTTTTGGCTAATGGCTCCTTCCCCAGCTACTATTTTCAGCTCCCAGCGGTCGGCTTTACCTCTACTGGTTATGAAAATGACATGGGAACCCATGACATTTTTTTTAATTTATAGGCTATGTGCCCACGATCCGGACATAGCAGAGCTTTGGACACAGCATATTTTGCTGCATCCAAAGCGCTGCGTTCTAGTGAACACAGGTAAATTCCCATGTGTTCACTGAACCATGCTGATTTACCACATTCAATACATTCTAGTGGTCAAATTTCTGTTGCGGACACTAGTGACTCCGCAAGTGAATTTGACATACTGCGGTTCTGAAAGATGCACCGCATGTCAGTGTCCATGGGTGATCCGCAGCCTCAGATGCACGCATAGTGGACATGGGATTTCTAGAAATCCCATCCACTATGCTGTAACATCTGGCCTCTGCTGGTTTGATGCTGCATAAACACGCATCTTCAAACCCGCAGCATTTCCTGATCATGGGCACATGCCCAAACTTACCTGCAGCATGTCAATTTCTGTAGCGAAGACGCTAGTCTCCGCTGCAGATTTTGACCGATTGAAATGTCATTACATCCAGTGGGTCTGCATATATTGACAAAACAAGTGCGGCATTAGAACACAGCGTTTTGGACGCTGCGAAAATACGCTGCGTCCAAAGCGCTGCTGGTTGCTGATCGTGGGGGTGTAGTGGCTAACGATTGTGAGCTGTTATTAATAGCCAGGGAACATGTCCTAATGGGCCCTTCCTAGTTTAAAAATAGCATCTCTCAGCTGCCCCAGAAATGACTTGAATGGGAATTAATGCTAATGAGATTAGGGTTTACGGGATTAAGTGTTGCCGACACCAAACCCTTTGTTGAAGAGGTGTCAACCAAACACCCTCATTACTAAACAAACCTGTAAGAAATGAGTTAAATAAACACACGCCCTGAAAGTAAAACACTTTTATTTGAAATATAACAGACACATTCTTCAGGCTATGTACGCACGATCAGGATTTGAAGCAGAATTTTCCTGAGCATTGGCAGGAAAAACGCTGTGGGAAAAAACACATGTTTTTGATGCGTTTTTTTCAAGCATTTTTTGACGTGTTTTTGTACATCAATGAATGCTTTTTGGAGCTAAATAAAGTTATTTGGTGGGACATTGCTTTAAACCTTGGATTGCCATTAGAACTGGGGTGAGCATATTGATTAATTTAAATGATTTAAGAATGTGTCTGTTGTATTTCAAATAAAGTATTTGCTCTGTGTCTGTGTATTTATTACACTCTTTACTTTAATTAGGTTTGGTCATGAAAGGGTCTGATTGACACCTTGTCATCACCAAACAAAGGAGCTAGGTGTCAGCTAGTCCCATTCACCCAGTCTTCATTAGCATTTCTATTCACGTAATTTGTGCGCCAGCTGTGAGCTGCTATTTTTAGCCTAGGAAGGTGCTATTAGGCAAACATGGTCCCTGGCCATTATTAACAGCTCACAGCTGTTTGGTTTGCCACTACGTCCCCACGAACAGCAAGAAGCAGCACGTTGGACGCAGCATATTTTTGCTGCATCCAAAACACGGTGTTCTAATGCCGCACTTTTTTTGTCGGTACATGTGAATCCACCGCATAAAATGACATTTCAATCAGTCAAAATCTGCAGCGGAGACTAGCGTGTCCGCTACAGAAATTGACATGCTGCGGGAGAGTTTGGGTACGTGGCCAAGGTCAGGAGCCGCTGCAGGTTTGACTCTGTGTGTTTATACAGCGTCAAACCCGCAGCGTCCAGATGTTACCGCATAGTGGATGGGATCTCTAGAAATCCCATGACCACTATGCATGCTTCAGAGGCTGCAAATCACCCGTGGACACTGACATGTGGTGCGTCTTTTAGGACTGCAGCGTGTCAAATTCTCCTGTGGAGTTGCTTGTCTTTGCAACATAAATTTGACCACTAGAAAGTATTGAATTCGATAAATCTGTATGGTTCAGTGAATACATGTGGATTTACCTGCGTCCAATAGAATGCAACGTTTTGGACGCATCAAAAAATATGCGTCCAAAGTGCTACTACGTCCGGATCGTGGGCACAGAGCCTAAAATTAAAAAATAAAATAAAAAATGGCGCAGGCTCCCACGTCGTTTATAACCAGCAGAGGCAAAGGGCCATTAGCCAACAATGTTCCCTGGCTATTAATAACAGCTCAAAGCTGTTTGTTGAGCCTTTACTGGCTAGATTACAGGTGGACCCCAGAAAAAGTATTGATGTAGGGTTCCCCTATAAAATCTAACCAGCAAAGGTTGGGCAGACAGCTGCGGGCTGATATTAATAGCCAGGGAAGGGACCATGAATACTAGCCCCCTCCACGGCTAATAATATCACCCCTCAGCAGTCTCAGAAATAGCGCATCCATAAGATGCGCCAAATCTGGCGCTTAGCCTGCGCTCTTCTCACTGCCCTGTAGCAGTGGCGAGTGGGGTAATGAGGTTGGGGTTCATGTCAGCCTTCTATTGGCGACTGACGTGAAGCCCAGGTTAGTAATGGAGGCCCTCAATTACTAACCTCGTAGTAAAGTTATCGGCGCTTTTTCAATAAATACACGGCCGGAATAAAGTATTTTAATGAAATAAAAAACACGTTTTTTTAAAAAAAAAAAAAATTATTGTACGCTGTCCGCGAATCCCTCGATCTTCTGAAATAAACGTAAAATAACAAACAACCATATCCTTCACCTGTCTGCCGTCACGACGCAGTCCACGATTACCACCGATTGTCCCTGGGTCACTTCTATAGCAGTAACATCAGCAATCACGTATGTCACTGCTGTAGAAACCAGCAATGTATACTGACAGGAGTATAGAATCACAGCTGGCCGCCAGGGAGAGAGCATCGCAAGGGACTGGGGGGCGCCGGACAGGTGAGTATAAGGGGTTTTTTTTTTTACTTTTTTTTCTTATTATTTTACTGTTGTTGGTTCCCGGCTCTGCTGAGGAGAACTACTGCTCTCCTCAGCAGCGCCGCTCTCACTGTTATCAGCGGGAGTGGCGGTCGGATGAGAGGAGTAGTACTCCTCCTCTGCCGACCTGGGTACCACCCGCACCGCGTTTCCTCCGCAACTTCGCGCCTATTGGCTTTAATTGAAACGCATCAAATCCACAGGTATAAATATTATACCTGCAGATTTGATGCGGTTCAATTATAGTCAGTTGCCGCAAATTTGCGGCGGAAACACCCGCACAATGATCATACTGCGGTTTTTACCGCAATGGTAATCCTAAGCGAAAATTTACACATCCTGTGCACAGCACATCAGGATTACCATTGGTATAGCTGATAGACCTATTAACAGGCGTTTTTGTAGCGTTTCCGTGGCAGAAAAACCGCCGTGAAAACGAATCAAAAACGCTTCGTGTGCACTTAGCCTCAGTTATTTAAATTAACCAATATACTCACCTCAGGTCCAACGGTAATCCAAGGGTTAAAGCGATGTCCCAGGTTTTTTTTTTTCCAAATATCTTTGTGACAAAACAGTTTATAATCTTAATCAGCCAGACCTTTAGATTTGTTAATCCAAGATAAATTCACTATTATCTTTGTGTTGACTTGTAAATGTATGTGTATTTCTATGTCCAGTCAAGAAGGACCGAAGGACCGACCAGTATTTGTATAACCCTGATTGTTGTCTTCTCTTTGTTGTGAAAACAATAATGTTTGTTACTATGCTAATTGCATATTATACTAAAGCAGCTGAATGTTGATTTAAAGAGCCCCCCCCCGCTATGCCAACTATGTAAATTGATTAGCTCAGAGACCTGAGTGAGCCCTGCACCTTTACCTCTGACCTGTGACTGATGACCTTAGCCACATATGTAAATATAGAAAGGGTTTTTCTATCCCGCTGCAAAGAGAATTGAAAGAGACTTTACAAGGAAAAAAAAAAGTTCAGAGTCTCTCAGACCATCAGCTTAGAAGTATGGCTTTATCCAAAGAGACACAGATTTGGATTCTACATGATTCTAGCCTAAGGGTATATGGCCCTGACTGGGAAGATTGGGATCTGCTCCATTGACCATCAGAGAACCCATGGATACATTTAGGGAGACCAGGTTGGGACGATGAATATTGATATGTTGTTTGGGGTTGCCAGGTGGGACCCTCCGGCACCTGGAACCTATGGAGACATTCGGAGAAGCCAGATTGGTACCAGCCGGTCATCTGGCCTCATGGAAACTCTTGGAGAGGCCAAGGTGGGACCTTCTAGTCTCCTTGCCTTGTACCTCGATGGACTGTCAGCTTCCTAAGCTTGCCGTTACCTCCTCTCTTTGGGGGCCGGCCAAAAGCGGGGGACCACTGGTAGAGGTAGTTGATCCTGGAAGTCTCAAAGTCGCAGCTGTTCTATTCCCAGGCAGGCAGAGAAGGAAGGGTGAAACTGTGTAATGTTGTACCATCTTGGGCGTTAGCTGGAACTGTTCTATCTGCTTATTGTCCGTTTTGTGGTTCAATAAAATATTACGCCAGCGGAAGACCCCGGGTCTTCAGTCTTTATTTAAATCCAAAAAGCATTCTTAGCTGTACAAAAACGCATAAAAAAGTCTCAAAACACACTCAAAATCACGGCAAAACACGCTTTTTTCCTGCAGCAGTTTTGCTGCCAAGAGATGCAGAAACCTTGTAGAAATTTCTACAATCAATTACTGAACGTGCACATATACCCACAGACTGAAACAGGTTTTCCTCAAGAATATCCCTGTATATCGCACCATCCATCTTCCCCTCGACTCGGACCATTTTTCCTGTCCCTGCTGCCAAAAAAACATTCTCTCTTTCGACAATTTTTTTTTTTTTTTTTAAACCTTGTTTTTAATGAAAATAAAGTTTTGATACATTAACGCGAAGATGACTTGAAATATACACGACAAGGCTGTTATAAGATGGCAAATGCAATTTTTAGTTATTTGATCCCATAAGTTTAATTAATGTCTATATTTTTCTCACTTCACCAACTTACAGTCATGGCCAAAAGTATTGAGAATGAGACAAATAGTAATTTTTCCAAAGTTTACTGCTTCATTTTTTGTAATGGCAATTTGCATATACTCCTGAATGTCAAAGAGTGATCAGCTTAACAGCAATTACTGTACTTGCAAAGTCAATATTTGCCCAGAAAATGAACTTTAACCCCCAAAACACATTTCAACATCATTGCAGTCCTGCCTTAAAAGGAGCAGCTAACATCGTTTTAGTGATTGATCCATTAACACAGGTGTGGGTGTTGATGAGGACCGGGCTGGCGATCAATCAGTCATGATTAAGTAAGAATGACATCATTGGACACTTTAAAAGGAGGCTGGTTCTTGGTATCATTGTTTCTCTTCAGTTAACCATGGTTATCTCTAAAGAAACACGTGCAGCCATCATTGCACTGCACAAAAATGGCCTAACAGGGAAGAGTATCGCAGCTACAAAGATTGCACCTCAGTCAACAATCTATCGCATCATCAAGAACTTCAAGGAGAGAGCTTCCATTGTTGTCAAAAAGGCTCCAGGGCGCCCAAGAAAGACCAGCAAGCGCCAGGACCGTATCTTAAAACTGTTTCAGCTGCGGGATCGGACTACCAGCAGTGCCAAGCTTGCTCAGGAATGGCAGCAGGCTGGTCTGAGTGCTTCTGCACGCACTGTGAGGCGGAGACTCTTTGAGCAAGGGCTGGTTTCAAGGAGGGCAGCAAAGAAGCCACTTCTCTCCAGAAAAAACATCAGGGACCGACTGATATTCTGCAAAAGGTACAGGGAGTGGACTGCTGAGGACTGGGGCAAAGTCATTTTCTCTGATGAACCCCCTTTTCGATTGTTTGGGACATCTGGAAAACAGCTTATTCGGAGAAGAAGAGGTGAGCGCTACCACCAGTCTTGTCTCATGTCAACTGTAAAGCATCCTGAAACCATTCATGTGTGGGGTTGCTTCTCAGCCAAGGGAATCGGCTCACTCACAGTCTTGCCTAAAAACACAGCCATGAATAAAGAATGGTACCAGAATGTCCTCCAAGAGCAACTTCTCCCAACCGTCCTAGAGCAGTTTGGCGCCCAACAATACCTTTTCCAGCATGATGGAGCACCTTGCCATAAAGCAAAGGTGATAACTAAATGGCTCATGGAACAAAACATAGAGATTTTGGGTCCATGGCCTGGAAACTCCCCAGATCTTAATCCATTGAGAACTTGTGGTCAATCATCAAGAGACGGGTGGACAAACAAAAACCAACAAATTCTGGCAAAATGCAAGCATTGATTATGCAAGAATGGACTGCTATCAGTCAGGATTTGGTCCAAAAGTTGATTGAGAGCATGCCAGGGAGAATTACAGAGGTCTTGAAGAAGAAGGGGCAACACTGCAAATATTGACTTTCTGCATTAACTCATTCTAACTGTCAATATAACCTATTGGTACTCATAATATGATTGCAATTATATTTCTGTATGTGATATATACATCAGACAAACACTAATAAAAACCAGAGGCCAGCAGATCATGTGAAAATATAATTTTGGTGTCATTCTCAAAACTTTTGGCCATGACTGTAGACTATTCAGCGCTGATGTATCACACACCAACCGGATGACAAAAATATTTACACACAGGTTGTAATGTAACTAGATAGGGAAAAGCCAAGGGGGGGGGGGGGGGGGGGGGGGTGAATACTTTTGCAAGACATTGTAATCCAAATTTGTAAATGACAATAAACACTTATTAACATTTTCCATTTTTGTATATTGTCAGCCAATATTTACAGACTATGATGGAAATCATATATTGTATTATTAGAGCACATCTACACTGAATGTGAGAGCCTCTGTACCCGCCTAATATTGTGCAGCTATCCCATCTCCCACCTGTTTAGGCCTGCTCGCCACATTTGCTATGAAGGTGTTCTGTGGTATCTGGCACCAAGACTGGTGCAGCAGATTCTGGTAGAACTTGTGCACACGGGATTATTTTTTTAGGGCATTTTTTTTTTAGTGGAAACCACTTCAGGAATGACTGCTTCTTTGAGGAGTTTTTCGTTTCTTGAAGCAGTTTTAAAGACGTTGTCCACTACTATAGAACATGCCCCCCATCGATGTAAACGGTGGAAATAAGACTTTTAGCAAATGCACTGTCAATATTGCCTGTGAGCCGCACAATCGCTGGCCGCTCACAGGCATCACGTGGCCCCCCGGCTGCAGCCTCCTCTGGCACCGGCTGATGTCGCGTCAACTTGACATCAACATCACACATCTTAATTTGGAGCGTCTAATTCTAGCGGACTCTCCATCAGTACCAGGAAGCAAAACACCAGTCTTTATAAATTGGGGCCTAATGTATCTATGTGGTTCATTTATCATAATATTGTAATCCATGAGACTGGAAAAATATTCTGCGCCTAAACCTGATGGACTGATCATATGGCAGCGCTGCATGATGTGGAATACCACGGATCACAACATCACATCTGACACTGGAACCTGATTGTGGCATCAGCGTCATAGCTAGAAAAGATGGCAGATTGTCAGGGGATCAGACCTGTTTACTATAGTGTGAATATTGATTACATAGTTGAGATCTATCAGCTTCGGTGATAAATGATTAAAGTGAGATGAGATCCGTCAACAGCAGCATGTGCAATGCTGGTGAAGTGAGATGAGATCCGTCAGCAGCAGCATGTGCAGTGCTGGTGAAGTGAGATGAGATCCGTCAGCAGCAGCATGTGCAGTGCTGGTGAAGTGAGATGAGATCCGTCAGCAGCAGCATGTGCAGTGCTGGTGAAGTGAGATGAGATCCGTCAGCAGCAGCATGTGCAGTGCTGGTGAAGTGAGATGAGATCCGTCAGCAGCAGCATGTGCAGTGCTGGTGAAGTGAGATGAGATCCGTCAGCAGCAGCAGCATGTGCAGTGCTGGTGAAGTGAGATGAGATCCGTCAGCAGCTGCATGTGCAGTGCTGGTGAAGTGAGATGAGATCCGTCAGCAGCTGCATGTGCAGTGCTGGTGAAGTGAGATGAGATCCGTCAGCAGCTGCATGTGCAGTGCTGGTGAAGTGAGATGAGATCCGTCAGCAGCTGCATGTGCAGTGCTGGTGAAGTGAGATGAGATCCGTCAGCAGCAGCATGTGCAGTGCTGGTGAAGTGAGATGAGATCCGTCAGCAGCAGCATGTGCAGTGCTGGTGAAGTGAGATGAGATCCGTCAGCAGCAGCATGTGCAGTGCTGGTGAAGTGAGATGAGATCCGTCAGCAGCAGCATGTGCAGTGCTGGTGAAGTGAGATGAGATCCGTCAGCAGCAGCATGTGCAGTGCTGGTGAAGTGAGATGAGATCTGTCAGCAGCAGCATGTGCAGTGCTGGTGAAGTGAGATGAGATCCGTCAGCAGCTGCATGTGCAGTGCTGGTGAAGTGAGATGAGATCCATCAGCAGCTGCATGTGCAGTGCTGGTGAAGTGAGATGAGATCCGTCAGCAGCAGCATGTGCAGTGCTGGTGAAGTGAGATGAGATCCGTCAGCAGCAGCATGTGCAGTGCTGGTGCGGCTGTATTATTGCGGTTTACCATACTGATGCAATGCACAGTACGGTACAAAAATCAGTTTTTCACATTTTATCTTTAGGTTTCAGGGGTTGAAGATCCCGGCCCTGGATTCCCAAGTTCCTAATATCATTCAGTGTATTCTCCAGAACTACATGGAGATGCTTCAGGCCACGAAACACGTGAGTCATGTAATATAAGTATTCCCACTGTCGTGATGTGGGGTGTTCGCCGCACCTTCACTGCCACTTCTCACAGGCTTGTTTGGATTTCGGTTTCCTTCATATTTCATTGTTTTGATAAAAAGGAGGAACAAGGAGCAAAATGGTAAAGAGCAATAGAAATTTTAATAATTAAGTTCAATAAATAAACATCATCACATAGGCAATATAGTCATAGCATGGAACGACAGAAAAGTGCATACTATCCGGAACACCCAGTACTCATAAGCTCATAACCCCCAGACCATTGCATTGGGTAAAGGCAAAGCCTCTTGAGAAAGCCAACAAACTGCTAGGCGAAACGTACGTTGGGGCTCTTTCTTACCACGGTTTACCACCTTCCCAGCGCTCTCCATCTATCCCTTGGTAAGGCATTTGTTACTTACTGACCAGGGCTACATGTTATTATGGCAGACTCCTGCCTTAAATGGATATTGTGTGTACCCCTGGTTATATTTGATTTCTTCTTTTTTGCCTGCCGTCCTCTTTCCCATCTTCCTTGCCTTTACCCAATGCAATGGTCTGGAGGTTATGAGCTTATGAGTACTGGGTGTTCCGGATAGTATGCACTTTTCTGTCGTTCCATGCTATGACTATATTGCCTATGTGATGATGTTTATTTATTGAACTTAATTATTAAAATTTCTATTGCTCTTTACCATTTTGCTCCTTGTTCCTCCTTTTTATCATGTTCTTTGGAGTTGGTATATTTAGGCTGATTCTGGCACTGTCCAACTGCATCAGCCATGTTTCTTTCTGCCTTTTTTACACATAGGGCCGTTCTGTATGTTCTATATTTCATTGTTTTGCAGTGTTTTTCAAAGCTTTTAAGATTAATTGGAAACTGGTAGCAAAGCGTGACATTTTTTTATTTTTTTATTATTTCAGACGTGCTATTTTCATGTGTGCTTTTTGTCATAGAGAAGCTGGGAATCCTGCCCCATCTAGGAAAAAAAATCCCTGTTTGTAGTGCTGTTTATACCGTACAGACTGTTCTTTTTTTTTACCTTTTATAAACAATACATCAAATTGGCTTTTTTTTTTTAAATAAAGAAAACACCATTTGGTTGGTTTCACACTTCAGTATGAGCCAGTTGGAGTCGGGTCCAAAAACACACAACCTTTTCATGCATCTCAGTCCTACTTACTTACTTGGACTACGAAACTCCTCAAATGTGTGAAACCGGCCTGCCTGCTGTGTTTTTTTTTTAATCTCAGAAATCACCAGCGGCCCTCCTGCAGTGCTGCCCACTGTGACACCACCACCCCCACTTATCACCAGCGGCCCTCCTGCATTGCTGCCCGCTGTGACACCACCACCCCTGATTATCACCAGCGGCCCTCCTGCATTGCTGCCCGCTGTGACACCACCACCCCCACTTATCACCAGCGGCCCTCCTGCAGTGCTGCCCACTGTGACACCACCACCCCCACTTATCACCAGCGGCCCTCCTGCATTGCTGCCCGCTGTGACACCACCACCCCTGATTATCACCAGCGGCCCTCCTGCAGTGCTGCCCGCTGTGACACCACCACCCCCACTTATTACCAGCGGCCCTCCTGCAGTGCTGCCTGCTGTGACACCACCACCCCTGATTATCACCAGCAGCCCTCCTGCAGTGCTGCCCGCTGTGACACCACCACCCCCACTTATTACCAGCGGCCCTCCTGCAGTGCTGCCCGCTGTGACACCACCACCCCCACTTATCACCAGCGGCCCTCCTGCATTGCTGTCCGCTGTGACACCACCACCCCTGATTATCACCAGCGGCCCTCCTGCAGTGCTGCCCACTGTGACACCACCACCCCTACTTATCACCAGCGGCCCTCCTGCATTGCTGCCCGCTGTGACACCACCACCCCTGATTATCACCAGCGGCCCTCCTGCAGTGCTGCCCGCTGTGACACCACCACCCCCACTTATCACCAGCGGCCCTCCTGCAGTTCTGCCCACTGTGACACCACCACCCCCACTTATCACCAGCGGCCCTCCTGCATTGCTGCCCGCTGTGACACCACCACCCCTGATTATCACCAGCGGCCCTCCTGCAGTGCTGCCCACTGTGACACCACCACCCCCACTTATCACCAGCAGCCCTCCTGCAGTTCTGCCCGCTGTGACACCACCACCCCCATTTATCACCAGCAGCCCTCCTGCAGTTCTGCCCGCTGTGACACCACCACCCCCACTTATCACCAGCAGCCCTCCTGCAGTTCTGCCCGCTGTGACACCACCACCCCCACTTATCACCAGCGGCCCTCTTGCATTGCTGTCCGCTGTGACAACACCACCCCCACTTATGACCAGCGGCCCTCCTGCAGTGCTGCCCGCTGTGACACCACCACCCCCACTTATTACCAGCGGCCCTCCTGCAGTGCTGCCTGCTGTGACACCACCACCCCTGATTATCACCAGCAGCCCTCCTGCAGTGCTGCCCGCTGTGACACCACCACCCCCACTTATTACCAGCGGCCCTCCTGCAGTGCTGCCCGCTGTGACACCACCACCCCCACTTATTACCAGCGGCCCTCCTGCAGTGCTGCCCGCTGTGACACCACCACCCCCACTTATTACCAGCGGCCCTCCTGCAGTGCTGCCCGCTGTGACACCACCTCCCCCACTTATCACCAGCGGCCCTCTTGCATTGCTGCCCGCTGTGACACCACCACCCCCACTTATTACCAGCGGCCCTCTTGCATTGCTGTCCGCTGTGACACCACCACCCCTGATTATCATCAGCGGCCCTCTTGCATTGCTGTCCACTGTGACACCACCACCCCCACTTATCACCAGCGGCCCTCTTGCATTGCTGTCCACTGTGACACCACCACCCCCACTTATCACCAGCGGCCCTCTTGCATTGCTGTCCACTGTGACACCACCACCCCCACTTATCACCAACGGCCTTCTTGCATTGCTGTCCACTGTGACACCACCACCCCCACTTATCACCAGCGGCCCTCTTGCATTGCTGTCCACTGTGACACCACCACCTCTGCTCATCACTACCAGCCCTCCTGCAGTGCTGTCCTGAGTGACACCACCACACCCGCTCATCACCAGCGGCCCTCTTGCATTGCTGCCCACTGTGACATCTCCACCCCCCTCTTCACCAGCGGCCCTCTTGCATTGCTGTCCAATGTTACACCACCACCCCCACTTATCACCAGCAGCCCTCCTCCAGTGCCGCCCTGAGTGACACCACCACCCCTGCTCATCACCACCAGCCCTCCTCCAGTGCTGCCCTGAGTGACACCACCACTCCCGCTCATCACCACCAGCCCTCCTCCAGTGCTGCCCTGAGTCACACCACCACTCCCGCTCATCACCACCAGCCCTCCTCCAGTGCTGCCCTGAGTCACACCACCACTCCCGCTCATCACCACCAGCCCTCCTCCAGTGCTGCCCTGAGTCACACCACCACTCCCGCTCATCACCACCAGCCCTCCTCCAGTGCTGCCCTGAGTCACACCACCACTCCTGCTCATCACCAGAGACCCTCTTGCATTGCTTCCCACTGTAACACCACCACCCCCACTTATCACCAGCAGCCCTCCTGCAGTGCTGCCCAGGCATGGATAGCAGGTGGTGGTGATGTGCATGCTTTTGTTCTTTTTTCCTTCTGATTTCAACAATTTGTAACTTTTGAAAAAAAAAAACAGCTACATTTTTGCACAAATGTACTTCTATTTACTCCTCCCAAACTGATTTTTTTGCCCTCTGAAATTTGGCAATATTTTAGCATAACATGCAATTATTTTATTCCAAAAAGGCAAAAGACAAAAATATACAGCATTTTTTTTTTTTGCACAAAATCCACGAACCACCTGCACAATTTTGAAGCACACAAATGATGAATCGGTCATTTTGTCTGTTCACCATTTGCAACTTTTCAAATGTTGCAACATTTTTGCTCGGTTGTAGTCCAGTAGCCTCCTTAAAAACAAAATCTGGCTAATTCTGTTTTTGCGCAGTGTGACGTTGTAAAATATAGTGCAATTTTTTGCTCTGAAAGGGCACAAAAAGATTAAGCTGCAAAGAGCATGTTTGAGTTTGCACAAAATTTATCAACCCATGCGCGCCATTTTGAGGAATTTGGTACAAAAACCGCAAGGAATGCCGCAAAAGAAAAAAGAAAAGTCATTTAAAAAAAACAAACAAATAAGATAATGAATCGGGGCCTATATGGTTACAATGTAATAAGCTCTGTGTTACTTTCTTCAGCACTATGAACATTACAAGAAGGATCCCCCTACTGTCAGGAGCATGCCCCCTGTGGCTGGACGGATCCAATGGTCGAGACAGCTGTTCAGAAAGATAAATGAGCCCATCACCTATCTGAAGGTGGGATTCACATTCAATATTTCATTATGCTCTCAGCTGCATATGGAGCCATAACCAGGTTCCAGTGCTAATGATTAGGTTATGATCTGCACCCCTGCATGCCTCTGTAGCAGACCTGGGCAAAGTGCGGCCCACGGGCCACATCCGGCCCTCTGTCTGTTCCAGTTCGGCCCGCGGACCGAGACAGACGAAGGGCTGAAGCAGTGGCCCACGGGTCGCACCGTGCCCTCCCCCTCGCTGTCGCCGCCGCCTGACCCTGTCTCCATGTGCACACCGCTGACTGCATTGGTAGAGGAGGCCTCCAGCCCCTTCCTCCGCCAATCAGCTTGTGAAGCAGTTGACACGATGACGTCATTGCGTCAGTTCATCGGAGACAGGAGCAGAGGCACAGCACCGGGGAAACGGGAGCAAGGTGAATATGTGTGTTTTTTTTTTTTAATGTGTATGGGACTTTTGGCTGGACATGGGGAGACTATAGGGGTCTGTTGCAGGACCTGGGGAGACTATAAGGGTCTATTACAAGACCTGGGGAGACTATAGGGGTCTATTGCAGGACATGGGGGGGACTATAGGGGTCTATTGCAGGACCTGGGGAGACTATAGGGGTCTATTGCAGGACAGGGGGAGGCTATAGGGGTCTATTGCAGGACATGGGGAGGCTATCGGGTCTATTGCAGGACATGGGGAGACTATAGGGGTTTATTGCAGTACATGGGGAGGCTATAGGGGTCTATTGCAGGACATGGGGAGGCTATAGGGGTCTATTGTAGGACATGGGGAGGCTATAGGGGTCTATTGCAGGACATGGGAGGCTATAAGGGTCTATTGCAGGACATGGGGAGGCTATAGGGGTCTATTGTAGGACATGGGGAGGCTATAGGGGTCTATTGCAGGACATGGGAGGCTATAGGGGTCTATTGCAGGACATGGGGAGGCTATAGGGGTCTATTGCAGGACATGGGGAGGCTATAGGGGTCTATTGCAGGACATGGGGAGGCTATAGGGGTCTATTGCAGGACATGGGGAGGCTATAGGGGTCTATTGCAGGACATGGGGAGGCTATAGGTGTCTATTGCAGGACATGGGGAGGCTATAGGGGTCTATTGCAGGACATGGGGAGACTATAGAGATCTATTGCAGGACATGGGCAGGCTATAGGGGTCTGTTGCTGGGCATGGTCAGGCTATAGGGGTCTGTTGCTGGACAAGGCAAGGCTAGGGGGGTCTGTTGGACGTGGGGAGGCTGGGGCTCTCATACTGGACATGGGGAGGCTGTGTGGGGCTTTCATGCTGGACGTACGGAGGCTATTTCGGGCTCTCATGCTGGACGTACGGAGGCTATTTCGGGCTCTCATGCTGGACGTATGGAGGCTGTTTGGGGCTCTCATGCTGGACGTATGGAGGCTGTTTGGGGCTCTCATGCTGGACGTATGGAGGCTGTTTGGGGCTCTCATGCTGGACGTATGGAGGCTGTTTGGGGCTCTCATGCTGGACGTATGGAGGCTGTTTGGGGCTCTCATGCTGAACATGGGGAGACTGTGTGAGGCTCTCATGCTGAACATGGGGAGGCTGTGTGAGGCTCTCATGCTGGACGTACGGAGGCTGTGTGGGGCTCTCATGCTGAACATGGGGAGGCTATGGGGCTCTCATGCTGAACATGGGGAGGCTATGGGGCTCTCATGCTGGACGTACGGAGGCTGTTTGGGGCTCTCATGCTGAACATGGGGAGGCTGTGGGGGTGTCATGCTGGACATGGGGAGGCTGTGTGAGGCTCTCATGCTGGACGTACGGAGGCTGTGTGGGGCTCTCATGCTGAACATGGGGAGGCTATGGGGGTGTCATGCTGGACGTACGGAGGCTGTGTGGGGCTCTCATGCTGAACATGGGGAGGCTATGGGGGTGTCATGCTGGACGTGGGGAGGCTGTGTGAGGCTCTCATGCTGGACGTACGGAGGCTGTGTGGGGCTCTCATGCTGAACATGGGGAGGCTATGGGGGTGTCATGCTGGACGTACGGAGGCTGTGTGGGGCTCTCATGCTGAACATGGGGAGGCTATGGGGGTGTCATGCTGGACGTACGGAGGCTGTTTGGGGCTCTCATGCTGTTCGTGGGGAGGCTGTTTGGGGCTCTCATGTTAGATGTGGGGAGGCTATGGAGCGCATACAGAATATAGAAGGGGCTATATTCGGGTTCAAACGGTATATAGGGGGATGTCAGCATACTTCTGCTCAATATTAAATCATGCAATTAATATAATAATTATAATTAATATATTGATATAAATATGGAGCAGAATTAATTTCAGCTTATTGGTTCGGCCCTCCACAACTATCAGTCTCTCATGTGGCCCCTCGGGAAAATTAATTGCCCACCCCTGCTCTATAGTCATTGCTGTTATAGGGGTTATCTAAATCGGCAGAGCCACTGAGCTCAGCGATTGGCTGCAGAGCTGTCGTCATGACTGCATCCGATCAACAAAGACCAGCGCAGCGGCAGGGAGGCAGTGCTGGACCTAGGGAGGGTAAGAAAGACTCAGTATGTTAATTTTACACATCACTGTTCTTACGGGCTAAAACTAGCTGAAAAAGGATGACCCTTAACCTTCTATACCAATTATAGCTGTACACAAAATATGAAAAAGATTTTACACCTGTAAACTTGTATTAAAAATAAAGTAATAATTTGTTGTGGTGCTGAAAATGTTCCTAATGCAGATTGTTTTGTTAATATTTTCCCCTTTCTAGAATAATTCTGACATGTTGACAAGTCCCGAGGGTAAAGCCGCGGTGCAGCTGCATAATAACATCGGTTATGTATTGGTGGAGTTTGAGGTCTTGCACCACAGAGCTTGGTATGAGGACATCTTCAGCGACCTTCAAGTTGGTAATTCAGCTTATTACAGGAGTCCGCGCTGCTTGTAGGCAGAAGACATTTATTTTTCCAGTTATTCAATACATGTCTAATGTCTTTTATTTTGTACAGCCCTTCAGGCAAAGCTATTGGTTCGCCATCCCGACACCAAGCAGGTCTTCATTAATTTTGATCCTAAGTTTCTAGAGATTTTCCAAGAAATAAAGTGCATGATAAAGATGGGTTTAGATGTTCCAGAGGAAGCGGAAGTATTTCTGAAAATAGAAGCGGAACTGAACTCAAATCATCTCCAGCTGGAAGTAAGTGATGTAAATGATACAGTTATATGAAAAAGTTTGGGCACCCCTATTAATCTTAAGCTTAATGTTTTATAAAAATTGGTGTTTTTGCAACAGCTATTTCAGTTTGATATATGTAATAACTGTTGGACACAGTAATGTTTCTGCCTTGAAATGAGGTTTATTGTACTAACAGAAAATGTGCAATCTGCATTCAAACAATATTTGACAGGTGCATAAGTATGGGCACCCTTATCATTTTCTTGTTTTAAATACTCCTACCTACTTTTTACTGACTTACTAAAGCACTTTTTTGGGTTTTGTAACCTCATTGAGCTTTGAACTTCATAGCCAGGTGTATGCAATCATGAGAAAAGCTACTTAAAGTGGCCACTTGCAAGTTTTTCTCCTGTTTGAATCTCCTCTGAAGAGTGGCATCATGGGCTCCTCAAAACGACTGTCAAATGATCTGAAAACAAAGATTATTCAACATAGTTGTTCAGGGGAAGGATACAAAAAGCTGTCTCAGAGATTTAACCTGTCAGTTTCCACTGTGAGGAACATAGTAAGGAAATGGAAGAACACAGGGACAGTTCTTGTTAAGGCCAGAAGTGGCAGGCCAAGAAAAACATCAGAAAGGCAGAGAAGAAGAATGGTGAGATCAGTCAAGGACAATCCTCAGACCACCTCCAGAGAGCTGCAGCATCAACTTGCTGCAGATGGTGTCACTGTGCATCGGTCAACTATACAACGCACTTTGCACAAGGAGAAGCTGTATGGGAGAGTGATGCGAAAGAAGCCGTTTCTGCAAGCATGCCACAAACAGAGTCGGCTGAGGTATGCAAAAGCACATTTGGAGATGCCAATTTCCTTTTGGAAGAAGGTCCTGTGGACTGATGAAACCAAGATTGAGTTGTTTGGTCATACAAAAAGGCGTTATGCATGGCGGCAAAAAAACACAGCATTCCAAGAAAAACACTTGCTACCCACAGTAAAATTTTGTGGAGGTTCCATCATGCTTTGGGGCTGTGTGGCCAATGCCGGCACCGGGAATCTTGTTAAAGTTGAGGGACGCATGGATTCCACTCAGTATCAGCAGATTCTTGACAATAATGTTCAAGAATCAGTGATAAAGTTGAAGTTACGCAGGGGATGGATCTTTCAGCAAGACAATGATCCAAAACACCGCTCCAAATCTACTCAGGCATTCATGCAGAGGAGCAATTACAATGTTCTGGAATCGCCATCCCAGTCCCCAGACATGAATATCATTGAACATCTGGGGGATCATTTGAAGAGGGCTGTCCATGCTCGGCGACCATCAAACTTAACTGAACTGGAATTGTTTTGTAAAGAGGAATGGTCAAAAATACCTTCATCCAGGATCCAGGAACTCATTAAAAGCTACAGGAAGCGACTAGAGGCTGTTATTTTTGCAAAAGGAGGATCTACTAAATATTAATGTCACTTTTCTGGTGAGGTGCCCATACTTATGCACCTGTCAAATTTTGTTTGAATGCAGATTGCACATTTTCTGTTAGTACAATAAACCTCATTTCAAGGCAGAAACATTACTGTGTCCAACAGTTATTACATATATCAAACTGAAATAGCTGTTGCAAAAACACCAATTTTTATAAAACATTAAGCTTAAGATTAATAGGGGTGCCCAAACTTTTTCATATAACTGTATATAATTGGTTGTACTCACCTGTAGTGAAACCTTCTGCCTAAAGACAAGACGAGAAGGTGCAACCATGAAACCAAAAATGCATGTAATTAGATGCAAGGGAATTTGGAATATTTTATTCATTTATTTTATTCGCTTATTTAGCTCCATTAATTCTATCTGCAAAGAGTTTCCACATTCTGGTTTTTTTTTTTTATGCAGTTTTTAAAAGCAAAGCCAGAAATGGATTGTAAAGAACAGACTGAAGGGCAGATTTATCACGACTGGCATCTTGTATTCCGCTCTTGATGTGTGAAATTCATCAAGATGCACCGCCATGGTCTGGAGTAAATTTCTGCTGTAATTACTCCAGTTTTGTGGTGTGAATTATAAAAAGGTTGATCATGTCATACAAGTCCATGCACCCCTCCCCAAGATGATCTGTTCACCTTTCAAAAAGTTGGCGTAAAAATGAGAAAAATCAAAGTTGCTACATTTTTTTTTTTTTTTAACATTTGCATCAGTCTCATGTTAGTTTTCTGACGCAAACTGCTTAAATCAGGCCCTGACACTTTTTTCTTTTTTGAACTTACCATTGTCTTTGGCTTCAAAAAAACCTGATAGCCTAAAGAAAAAAAAAATCACACAGGGAATGTAATGGTAAAATCATTTGTGATTGCATGCAGGTTTTGACAGGTTGGGCTGATTGAGCAGTTCACTGACCCATGAGTTCAGTGTCAGGTATGCAACAAAACAATTATTAAAGCCTATGATCACCATTGACATGCAAAAAGTGATTTCTCGGTCACTTCATTGGGGTTTCCTTTAATTAATAACATTGCATTGTTATTAATTGCAACATTGTTTCAGCCTGCCGTAGTCTTTATTCATTCATTCATTTTAGATCCCCTGATACATAGTGTGCAGTCTGATCCAGCTTTGAGATGCTTCTCTTATGGGAGTGTCCCTCCCTGTAATACATGCTGGATGTGAGGTCAGGATGCTGCTATCTGCACTTGCTGCCCTATAGTACTTTTCTTTTCATGTCTGTTTTCTATGCCCGTCTGAGATACTTTCACCCCTGGCAACTGCAGAATCTGTGCCCAACCCCTCCTGCTTTTTCTAGTGGAGAGAAGAGCAAAAAGCAGGAGGTCTGACGGATTCTGAACATTTTTCCAAATCACTCATCTTCATAAAGGTTTTGCAAACTCACCTGTAGTAGCGAAATGTTAGAATTATTTTAATGAAGAGTATATTGAAAGTTGCATTTAGGAGGAAAATAAAAGAAAAAAAATTGTGTGGTAAGGTGTCCATAGCCTTTAACCCCATACCGCCCAAGGCAATTTACACCTTCCAGACTCGGCCAATCTTTTCGATTCTGATGTGTCACCTAGTTTTAATATCTTTGGGAAGCTTCTACATAGATGACTTTGAGATTTGTTTTCTTTACACTTTGTACTTTATTAGTGGTAAATTTAGGTTGTAAAATTTGATACTATTTATGAGTGTCTGAAAATTCAGAATAATTCTCGTTTTTCACATGTTGAGCCCTTGAAACAGATAGTTAGGTCCTCATTCCCATATGATACTTTTCCTATGAGCCGGATTACAGTGGGGAAAATAAGTATTTGATCCATTGCCAATTTTTCAAGTTTTCCCACCTACAAAGAATGGAGAAGTCTGGATTTTTTTTTAAATTTACACTAGGACACTTTTTCTGCCCATTAGAGACCTGGACATTTTGGATTCTACATGTTATCCCTATTCTTACAAGTACACTGCCCTGATGAATTCTCCTTAGGGAGAAGGAAACGTGTCGGGAGGGATTTTTGTGGGGTAACAATATTGGTACTACACTTGGGTACTGCCCGTGTTAGGGCGGGAGTCTATACAAGGGGCACGACAGGGTAGATTACTTGATCCCTTGAGAATATGGCTCCAGTGCGTTGAAGAATGGGTGAGATCCATACATGTCTTGTTTATGTTGCACCATGACACTTTTTTGTATTTAGGGAGTTTCTTGTGGGATTCTTCAGTTAACATGATAAACTGAAACTGGGAGAATCCTTATTGATTTATGTCAAATGTATTAAATGTTCACGTTGGCCTCGGTAAGGTTTGTGTCTATATTATAACCATTGTTGTATTAGAGCGCAAAGATTTATTGGAACAAAATAGCGGTATCCCTAGCGCCATTTGGAGAATTGGATTCATTTTAATTATCTTTAGAAATGAAAAGTTACATTTTATGAGTTCCCTAATGCTTTTTGTATCATACTTCTAAGGGTATATATCTGGTTTCTATATGGACTGTGGTGCTTTTTACTATACATGGCACCTATCGCAATCCTGGTATACATGGCCCCCCCCCCCCATCCTGGTATATATGACCCCCCCATCCTGGTATATATGCCCCCCCCATCCTGGTATATATGCCCCCCCCCATCCTGGTATACATGGCCCCCCCCCATCCTGGTATACATGGCCCCCCCCCCCATCCTGGTATATATGGCCCCCATCACGCTCCACAAATTAAAAAAACAAAACAATTCTACTCCCCTTCCTTCCCTCTGCTCCATCGCTGCAGTATTTGATCACCGACCAACCAGCAGGAATTCTGGCTCTCACAGACCTGTTAGTTTTTCTTTAAGAAACCCTCCTACTCTGCACTCATTACCTGTATTAATTGCACCTGTTTGAACTCGTTACCTGTATAAAATTCTTTGTAGGTGGGAAAACTTGCATGGCACTTTTTTTTTGCAGTGTTACTGCTGACCTTTATATTCTTTTGATATTGTATTATTTACTGTATGTATTATCAGTATAAGCTCATGGCATTTTTTATTCTTTATTGAATACTTTTTGACGCCACGATTTGGGTCAGTACGATTACTGTAATACCAGATTTCTATTGGTTTGTTTATGTCTTGCTACTTTTGCACACTAAGAACAATTTTGTTGGAAAAAATATGTTTATACATTGCCATATTCTGACAGCTGTCATTTTTTTTTCCGCTGACAGATGTGAACTGGGGCTTGTTTTTTTGTGGGAGGAGATGACTTTTTCAACTTATACAATTTTTATCTACATACAACTTTTTGATGATGTCTTGTTTCACTTGTAATGCAGTGAAATGTTGAAAAAAAAACAGCGGGAGACAATTTTATACATCAGCCGTTCTGAGTGAGATATCAAATATGAGTACTTTTTTTTAAAATTTATTTTTGTTTTTACATTGATAAAGAATGCATCTTTATTGGCAATCTTCTATGAAACTTTAAAGGGGTATTCCCATCTCCAAGATCCTATCCCAATATGTAGTAGGTGCAATAATAATAATAATATTAGCAAATACCTCCAATTAGAAATGTAGTATAGTATTTTTGATTCACTATCTCTCTTACCTCATGTGCAGGCATCGCAGGACCCTAGGTATTATGTGGAAAATCCGAAATTAAAATGCATTAAATAAGCGCTGTAGGCACTAGATTACTATAAATCCCATTCACATTGCTGGACCTGTAAGAGTATGCCTTTTTATGTACAGAGAAAATGATGTAAAAAATGCACCAAATACTCATCGTGTGAACTTAGCCTTAATATTACAGCTGCTTTCCACTTGATCATTAGAAATAAGCTGCCTATTGTTCATGGCGCATGGTTTTGCAGAACCTGCATGAGCACATACCTGCCAAGTGCTATGTATGACCCCAGCCTCAGAGAGAAACCTCTGACACATCCTCTTCAAGGGTGTGCGAATAAATGTCGGGGAAGAGGCCCAGACATCATCTTGGCTTGTCTGATGAGGCCCAGACATCATCTTGGCTTGTCTGATGAGGCCCAAACATCATCTTGGCTTGTCTGATGAGGCCCAAACATCATCTTGGCTTGTCTGATGAGGCCCAGACATCATCTTGGCTTGTCTGATGAGGACCAGACATCATCTTGGCTTGTCTGATGAGGCCCAGACATCATCTTGGCCTGTCTGATGAGGCCCAGACATCATCTTGGCTTTTCTGATGAGGCCCAGACATCATCTTGGCTTGTCTGATGAGGCCCAGACATCATCTTGGCTTGTCTGATGAGGCCCAGACATCATCTTGGCTTGTCTGATGAGGCCCAGACATCAGCTTTTGGCTTCTTGTTACTCTGATCTATAAGATTCACAGTAAATAAACTGACATTATTATCACATTACATTATTAAACACTAAGAAATACTCTTTTAATGTAAGCAATAGCAAAGTAACTCTTCATCTCTTCTTTCCTTTATACAAACAGACATTACTGAAGACTTACCAGACTCTTTGTGATCAGATCCTCCCAGTGTTTTCAGATTTGTTATCAGAGAAATTAAAAAAGGTGAGGAGGAGGAGGAGGAATGATTTGTATAGTTACTGTCTATCCAGCAGATAGAAAGTGCAGAGTCCTCAGTAATTGTTACCTTTTATTTAACTGGAAGAGGATGACATATCAGCTTCATCAGGCATCAGATATAATATCAATGACATCTGAAGAATCACACATTTATACACAAAAGACGTAGGGATAATGCAAGAGATAGAACTAGTATGAGGAGCGGAGCAACCACTGGAGCAGTAAGCGGTGGAGGAGATCTGCTCCGTGGTTGTGAGGCCCCCACAAGGTCTGACCGTCACAAACTATCACCTTTTAAGAAAACAGCCGCAGACAGGTAATTTTACTAAATAACACTAAATAGAAAAAATATCCACAAATGTCTAATGCCCCCTTCACTAACTAAGAAAAGTCAGGTGTGAACTTCTGTGTACTGAGATCCGACATCTCTTTGCGGCTCCCTCACTGGTAAAGGGCGAGATCTCACCTGTTACACCAGCGCTGCTGCATTATGTGCACAGGCGACCGATCAGGAATAATGGTGTCACCGGTCAGCAAATGCCACGCACGTAACGTTCACAGAAACCCCTGTCATTATCATTCCTGCTCTGGAGGGAGCTCAGGTCTGCAGTATTCTGTACTTCCAGACCCTCCTGTCTCTGACATTTTGATATAACCTTTTAGTACGAGGGCTTCCATGTCTGTGATGTTGTAGACGGGGATAGCAGCATGTTTTTCCTCATGAAGTGAATAAAAAACTGACAATTTTTTTTTTGTAAAATATTTTATAGATAGAGTCCACTTTACGTAAGGGCCTGACAGCTCTCACATGGTCGTCTGTTTCCCTCGAGCTCTTCTTTAAAGCTGTAGATGAAAATCTTCAAGTGGTCAGCCAGGTCGTAAATAAGGTAATGGAAAGGATAAGATAAATAATGACATGTTACATAATGATGGCTGAAATGACACTGACACAATATAAATACAGTGTGTGTGCATATGCACATATATATATATATATATATATATATATATATAAATCTATCTATCTATATGTATATCTCTCTCTCTATCTCTCTCTCTATCTCTCTCTCTCTATCTCTCTTTATCTCTCTCTCTATCTTTCCCTCTATCTCTCTCTCTATCTCTCTCTATCTGTCTCTATCTCTCTTTCTATCTCTCTCTTTCTCTTTTCCTCTCTCTCTATCTCTATCTCTTTCTATCTCTCTCTCTCTATCTCTCTTC